>NC_140167.1:151840102-152433268 GCF_963971535.1 Notolepis coatsorum | reverse complement strand
CTTTATTTTGTGATTGCTCTATCTATCTGATCTTATTACAAAATACTTGCCTCCTAGATCACTAAATGCGGGGCTCCTATCCTATTGAACATATTTTACTTTGTGTGTTTATTTTAACAATAATTTGTGATGCCATCACACAAACTGGCATTTAAAGGGTAAAATTTCAAAAAGTCCTGCACCAGAATGCAGGAAATTAAGTTTTTGTAACAAAATAATTGTGTGTGTGTGTGTGTGTGTGTGTGTGTGTGTGTGTGTGTGTGTGTGTGTGTGTGTGTGTGTGTGTGTGTGTGTGTGTGTGTGCGTGCGTGTGCATGTGTGTGTGTGTGAGAGAGAGAGAGAATGATGGACAATTGCTTGCTGTGTGAGAGAGAGAGAGAGAGAGAGAGAGAGAGAGAGAGAGAGATAGAGATTAAGTACATTTGCTGAAATACAGTTGTTCTTAATTTTCTCACTTGCTATGTGAGAATGTTAGTTATTATGTTCTCAATGCCCCTTGCATTGTATGAGTTGTGTGGAAGCGTTTGCTAGTTCTAGTGCTATCCCTTTGTACATTGTGGCTGTGTCTGACAAAAGTTAACAATAAATAATGGTATTAGGAATACATTTGCCTCCTGCGTGAACTGTGCATAGCTGAATAGACTGTATTTTAACACCGGTCATATGGTGGTACTTGGAGAGCCAGCTACATTCTCAGGTGGTACTTGGTGTAAAAAGTTTGAGAACCACTGATCTATCATGTATAAAATTCAACTCACAATTCTACATGGGCTTCAGGTGGTGGTCTGCGTCTTCAGGTGGTGACATACTTCCCGCAACTGGCGAAGAATCTCTGAAATATTGGATTGTTTGACAGTGACACACAACAGAATATTATTTTATGCCTGAATTTCCCCAAAATGGCTAATTGGACAGCACTTCTCCACCATCAGTGGCTATACGTGTCAGATAGGTGCAGATAGGAGAATCTGTCTGAATGACAAAGAAATCGCTTAACTCTCCCTCCCTCGGCCGCTATTGGCGCGACGGTGTAGCGGTCATTCCTATATGGCTATGACTATGAGCCCAGATGCAACGAGTAATTGTCTACTCAAAATCAACTAAGTGTCATGATTACGTCATTACAACCTGGGACTTGGATGGGAGAGCAGGAAAGATCCAATGTCTTCAGTCAAAAATCCGCCAATCAATGCAAAGGTAAACATACGTCTTTAGAGACGTTTTATATAAGAATAAACACCAGTGAACTTGTGTATAAAATTCAACTCACGCTACAGGCAGTCTCTGCCTGCGTGCAACTGCTGGTCTCTGGTGGTAATTCAGGAATGGCTTCAAGTTCCTCTGGCGAAGAATCTCTGAAATATTGAATACGACAATAAAAATGTTATGCCAGTGAGAGAGGGAGACGGAGATAGAGGGAGAGACAGACATAGCACTGCTGTGTCATCAAATGACAAAGGCTTTGGCAATGTAGGTGTTGTGTGAAGTGGAGGGGGTCGAGGTGAGAGAGACAGAAAGACAGAGATGAAAACACAGATAAAGGTGTGAAGTTTGAAGTGGGGTGAGAGAGACAGACAATATTGAATTGAAAGATAATACTTACTGAGCTGAATCAATGGCAGTGTGGCAATAGGGGCTGGAGTTATACATTGGCATTCCTAGAGAAAGAGCAACATAATTAACAAAATAAGGAAAAAATAAGCACCATTAAAGTAGTTATCAATGAGCACCATATAACCTACAGTAGCAAGTGTACCTAGCTCCATATACCTAGCGCATGTCTGGTGGTAAAAACAAAACATGATTTGAGAATGTGTTAGTTAACTCACCTTGATAGCGGCGATGATTGCCAGCGAATTCTAAAAAGAAGACGATCAAAATATTCAAAAAACCTTGTATGCAATTTATCAAGACTGTGTATATTATATATATATATATGTTTAGAGTAGCAGGAGCTAGAAGTTCAAATATGTCAGTCTTTCAAAGCCCCATTTTTTATATATAACAAAAGGCAGAATGAACATCACTGCCGCCCTGCTGGATTAAATTCTGAATTGCAGGTAGGCCTGAATAAGTATTTACTGTGCAAAATAACCAAAACCAGATAAATAATATCTGTTTTTTATGAAGCACAGATCATGTTAATTAAGTATTCTGAGTCTGAGCAGACAGAAAACCCTCTTACCCTCAGCAAGGGATTACTTTGTGCTGAAGACCCACAATGCAACACAACAACTGCAAGCTAAAATGCCTCACATACAAGTTTAACACAATTGAACTATAATAAAGTATTTGTTAACACTAGTTACAACAATGCTTATGTAACTATTAAAAACGTACATTTTAATCACGAAACAAAATGGCAGGCTAACGTTAGCTAGCATGCTAGCTAGCTAACGTTAGTAGCTATAATAATATGCATCACTATTTGCTCAAACAAGCTCCAAACTATTTGCCACGGCACAGAGATAACATTTAGTCAAACGATAACAGCCCGGTGATGGTATCTGAACGGAATCATACTATTCCCATAAGAACTCACTTACCAGTTAAGTATACCATCTAGCATGTTAGCTAATAATGCTAACAAGCTTCGTTCTAGCCTACTAGTTGCCACCACGGTAATAATTCACAAAGTAGCATGTAGTCAAACGATGACAGCAAGATTATGGTATGTGAATGGCATAATACATAATATTGTCAATGACTTACCAAGGAGTTTGGCTCAGACTATTTGTCAAGCCAGTCAGTGAAGACACCATCCATCGCGCCAAAGTTACGTTTGAATACCTCAAGTCCCGTGAGATCTTCTAGGTCTCGCGAGTTGCTTAGGACTATACCCTCTCGAAGGGGAGGGGGAGGAGGGGAGGGGGAATCTACTAAATTGATTCAACGACAGTTTTTCAAATGTTGAAATGGTATCTGTAATTAAATATTGAATCAACATAGCTTTTTCAACCTCAACCAAAAATAACCAATCTGACTGTACATTGGAGGTGGTTGGGTGGGTGGGGGGGTTGGGTAGGAGGGGTGGGTGGGGGACACTGTACAACTGTACATAAATATTACAGTGACAGTCCAGTTGAGTTAATGGATGGAGGGGGGGGGGGGGGGCGTTGACTTGCAACGGATGGACTATAGTGCAGCAATGCAAGTTAAATTCACAGTTATTACTACAGACCGGTGGCACTCACCTCTGTGGTCATGAAATGTTTCGAGAGGCTGGTCAAGGACCACATTTGTGCCTCCCTCCCCAGTGATATGGACCCTATGCAATTTGCATACAGGACAAACAGGTCCACTGACGACGCGGTCTCCCAGGTACTGCACAGCACCCTCTCTCACCTTGACCGTCAGAAGGGGGGCTATGTGAGACTGTTGTTCATACAGCTCAGCGTTCAACACCATAGTCCCCACCAGACTGGTGGACAAGCTGATCGAGCTGGGTCTGAGCTCCGCCCTGAGCGCCTGGGTACTGGACTTTCTGAGTGAAAGACCCCAGGCGGTCAGGGTGGGGGGGTCAGACCTCCAACACCATCACCCAATTCAATTTCATCAATTTCATCTCTGTGCGTCAGAGTAAATTTTTTTACAGAGCGCTAGCTGCTCCCTACTTCCAGTACTTGTGCTAAACTATAGGCTAGTTGCTTGCTTCCAGCCCTTGTGCTAAGCTATATAGCTAGCTGCTCCCTACTGCTTCCAGCCCTTGTGCTAAGCTATAGACTAGCTGGTCCCTATACTGCTTCCAGCCCTTGTGCTAAGCTATAGCTAGCTGCTCCCTACTGCTTCCAGCCCTTGTGCTAAGCTATATAGCTAGCTGCTCCCTACTGCTTCCAGCCCTTGTGCTAAGCTATAGGCTAGCTGGTCCCTATACTGCTTCCAGCCCTTGTGCTAAGCTATAGCTAGCTGCTCCCTACTGCTTCCAGCCCTTGTGCTAAGCTATATAGCTAGCTGCTCCCTACTGCTTCCAGCCCTTGTGCTAAGCTATAGGCTAGCTGGTCCCTATACTGCTTCCAGCCCTTGTGCTAAGCTATAGCTAGCTGCTCCCTACTGCTTCCAGCCCTTGTGCTAAGCTATAGGCTAGCTGGTCCCTATACTGCTTCCAGCCCTTGTGCTAAGCTATAGCTAGCTGGTCCCTATACTGCTTCCAGCCCTTGTGCTAAGCTATAGCTAGCTGCTCCCTACTGCTTCCAGCCCTTGTGCTAAGCTATAGGTTCCCTCCCACTCTGCTATTTCCCTACTATCTCGCTTCCTCCCTACCCCCTTCAACCTCCTCCTACCACTCTTGACACCACAATGTGCCTCATACCTATAACCACAATCTGCTCCTCAAGAACAGAATCAACCCATCCACGCCAGTTTGCTAGCAACCCGGCTAATCTCTCCTACCCTCTTACAGCCACTAATACACCTGTCACAGTACAGGGAGGCTTATGGAATTGTCAATCAGCAGTCAAGAAAGCTGACTTCATTACTGCCTACGCCCATAGTCTAAATCTGCAGCTCCTGGCTCTAACTGAGACCTGGATAACCCCCAATAACTCGTCAACACCTGCAGCATTATCTACAAACTATAACTTCACTCACACACCTCGACCCTCCAGACGGGGTGGAGGCACTGGCCTCATGACATCTCCTTCATGGGCTACAAACCTAACGCAACTCCCAGAACTGTCACTCTCCTCCCTCGAATATCATGCAGTATCTGTCTCTAATCCTTTCAATCTCACCATTGTTACACTCTATCGCCCTCCAGGTCCCCTCGATCACTTCACAGATGAGCTGGACATGCTTCTAAGCTCCTTACCGGAAGATGGTACCCCGCTCCTTCTATTGGGCGACTTCAACCTGCCTGACTCATCTCAGTCGGTCCCAGTGGTCTCCCTCCTACAACAATTTGACCTGACTCCCACTGCCATGCCTCCCACCCACAAAGCAGGCAACTCCTTGGATCTCATATTTTCCCGTAACTCCAGCATCATTAACACCACGGTAACTCCCCTACATGTATCTGACCATTCCTTCATATCCTTCTCACTAACTCTCATGCTTAACCGAAAAGTCTTCACCCCAACTCAAACCGTCTCACTCAGACGCAACCTGCCCTTCCTATCCCCCTCCACCCTCTCCTCTGACATAATATCCGCTCTACCTTTGAGTGACACCTTCTCTGCTCTCCCCACAGAGATGGCAACCTCCACCCTCCTCTCAGCCCTTGCAACCTCCTTCAACAAGCTCTGTCCCCTCGTTGAGAAACCTGCCCGCCGTTCCCCACCCAGTCCATGGCTGACGGATGCAGTGAGAGAACAAAGACAGGTCCTGAGAGCGGCTGAGAGGAAGTATAGAAAGTCACGCCTCACTGCTGACATCGACACATATCACAACCTCTTGTTAACATTCTCCAAAACCATTACTAATGCCAAAGCTTCTTTCTTTCACCATAGGATCGAGGCCTCTGCCAAGAATCTTCGCAAACTGCATGCTACCATGTCCTCCCTCCTCACTCCCCCCCACCTCCTCCTCCCTCATCTTTTTCTGCCGAAGACTTTGCGATCTTCTTTGAGGAAAAAGTGGAGAACATCCGCAGCTCCTTCTCCCAACCCCCACCCATTCCAAACGCTGAATCGAGAACCTCATCCTTCACTCTGTCATCTTTCTCTCCCATTACAGAAGCCGAGACCCTGACACTGGTAATGTCGAACCGTCCGACTACATGCCAGCTGGACCAGCTACCCTCCCCACTCCTCCAGACCATAGCACCGGACATCCTCCCATTCCTAACTGCAACCATCAACTCCTCACTCAACTCGGGGGTGGTCCCCACCTCCCTAAAACAAGCCAGAGTCACGCCCCTCATAAAAAAACCAACCCTGAACCCCACCGTCATAGCCAACTATCGCCCTGTCTCTCTTCTCTCCTTCCTTTCTAAAACACTTGAACGTGCTGTATCCAACCAACTTACTGCTTATCTCTTACAGAATGACCTCCTAGACCCCAATCAGTCTGGCTTCCGGACTGGCCACTCCACAGAAACGGCGCTCATTGCGGTCACAGAGGCACTTCACTTAGCAAAAGCGAAAGGCCTCTCCTCTGTCCTGATTCTCCTAGATCTATCTGCAGCCTTCGACACAGTCAACCATCAGATCCTCCTCGCGGCCCTCGCAGGAATGGGAGTGGCTGGATCTGCGCTGACATGGCTGACATCATACCTCAATGACCGCTCCTACCAAGTGTCATGGAGAGGGACTCTGTCGGCCACCCGCCCCCTCCGGACGGGTGTCCCCCAGGGCTCGGTCCTAGGACCCCTTCTCTTCTCCCTCTACACTAAATCACTGGGTAACATTATCACGTCTCATGGCTTCTCATATCATTGTTATGCCGATGATACTCAACTCTTCCTCTCCTTCCCTCCCTCAGATATCCACGTCTCTGAGCGGATCTCGGCATGTCTGTCCGACATCTCCGCCTGGATGACGACCAACCACCTCAAACTGAACCTAAGCAAAACAGAATTGCTCCACCTGCCGGCCAAATCCTCCCCCCTGACCGACCTCTCCATCACAGTCGAGAATGCAGGTGTGACCGCGTCGCCGACCGCCAAGAACCTTGGTGTTGTCCTCGACGACCAGTTGAACTTCTCTGCTCACATCGCAGCGACAACCAGAACCTGCAGATTCCTCCTGAGCAACGTCAGAAGGATACGCCCCTTCCTGACAA
This sequence comes from Notolepis coatsorum, assembly GCF_963971535.1. NCBI lineage: Eukaryota > Metazoa > Chordata > Actinopteri > Aulopiformes > Paralepididae > Notolepis > Notolepis coatsorum. Next base: position 152,426,551 of record NC_140167.1, on the reverse strand, counting down.
AAGAAGCCACCCAACTCCTCGTCCAATCAACAGTCATCTCCCGCCTCGACTACTGCAACGCACTGCTAGCTGGCCTCCCGGCCACTGCCACCAAGCCTCTTCAACTCATTCAAAATACAGCGGCCCGCCTGATCTCAAACCTACCGAAGTCCGCCCATGTCACCCCACTTCTTAGGGACCTGCACTGGCTCCCCATTGCTGCACGTATCCGCTTCAAGGCCCTCGACCTAGCATACTGTGCGTCAAAGGGAACCGCTCCCGCCTACCTCCGGTCAATGGTCTCTAACTACACACCCTCAAGACCCCTACGCTCTGCATCTTCTGGCCGCCTCAGATCTACTCCTATCCAAGCTCCCGGAGGGTCATCAAAGAGAAGCCGCCTATTCTCAGTCCTTGCCCCACAATGGTGGAATGAACTACCCATCCCAGTTAGGACAGCCGAATCCCGTCCAATCTTTCGCCGTCGACTAAAGACTCACTTCTTCAACCATTATCTGAAATGATAAAAAAAAAAAAAAAATAAAAATAAAAAAAAAATCTAACCCCGACTAACCTTAATGTCATGCACTTGTCCTAATAAACTAACCTACACTGTAACACGCAACACTTTGATGAACATTGTTACTCAGCTGATAGAGTTATACCCTTCTTGCTGTCTTGTCGCACAGAACTTGTAAGTCGCTTTGGATAAAAGCGTCAGCTAAATGACTAAATGTAAATGTAAATGTAGGCTAGCTGGTCCCTATACTGCTTCCAGCCCTTGTGCTAAGCTATAGCTAGCTGCTCCCTACTGCTTCCAGCCCTTGTGCTAAGCTATATAGCTAGCTGCTCCCTACTGCTTCCAGCCCTTGTGCTAAGCTATATAGCTAGCTGCTCCCTACTGCTTCCAGCCCTTATGCTAAGCTATAGGCTAGCTGGTCCCTATACTGCTTCCAGCCCTTGTGCTAAGCTATAGCTAGCTGCTCCCTACTGCTTCCAGCCCTTGTGCTAAGCTATAGGCTAGCTGGTCCCTATACTGCTTCCAGCCCTTGTGCTAAGCTATAGCTAGCTGGTCCCTATACTGCTTCCAGCCCTTGTGCTACAGATACAGCACTCAAAACTCAAACCTCGCATGCCTCTCTACCACTCTCTACCACTCCTCTATTGTTCTTGACCGGGCCAGATTTCACACCTCCACTTCCTCCCACAGGCTGGGCAGATTTTCATCTTAAATTTTTATTCGTCCCAAATGTCCCAGCCCCATCAGATTTCTTAGCTTTTTTCACTGTTTACTTATCATGCATTGCAACACTAATATATGGTCAGTACCCCAAGTCAGACTGCCCATATAAAAATTATTTTGGGGGTCTGAGGGCAGTAGCCCCCGACCCCCTCCCTGGGGAAGCACTTAAGTTAACTACCCTCCCTTTGTTCCCCCAGCCAACACCCCCGGAAAATTAACACCTGAGTAGACTTAAGTGGCACACAAGCAGCAGACAAGCAGCAGACAAGCAGCAGAATTGGTTTGATTTTTGAGCGCTGCGTCTGTAAGCTATAGCTAGCTGCTCCCTACTGCTTCCAGCCCTTGTGCTAAGCTATAGGCTAGCTGGTCCCTATACTGCTTCCAGCCCTTGTGCTAAGCTATAGCTAGCTGCTCCCTACTGCTTCCAGCCCTTGTGCTAAGCTATATAGCTAGCTGCTCCCTACTGCTTCCAGCCCTTGTGCTAAGCTATATAGCTAGCTGCTCCCTACTGCTTCCAGCCCTTATGCTAAGCTATAGGCTAGCTGGTCCCTATACTGCTTCCAGCCCTTGTGCTAAGCTATAGCTAGCTGCTCCCTACTGCTTCCAGCCCTTGTGCTAAGCTATATAGCTAGCTGCTCCCTACTGCTTCCAGCCCTTGTGCTAAGCTATAGGCTAGCTGGTCCCTATACTGCTTCCAGCCCTTGTGCTAAGCTATAGCTAGCTGCTCCCTACTGCTTCCAGCCCTTGTGCTAAGCTATATAGCTAGCTTCTCCCTACTGCTTCCAGCCCTTGTGCTAAGCTATAGGCTAGCTGGTCCCTATACTGCTTCCAGCCCTTATGCTAAGCTATAGGCTAGCTGGTCCCTATACTGCTTCCAGCCCTTGTGCTAAGCTATAGCTAGCTGCTCCCTACTGCTTCCAGCCCTTGTGCTAAGCTATAGGCTAGCTGGTCCCTATACTGCTTCCAGCCCTTGTGCTAAGCTATAGCTAGCTGGTCCCTATACTGCTTCCAGCCCTTGTGCTAAGCTATAGCTAGCTGCTCCCTACTGCTTCCAGCCCTTGTGCTAAGCTATAGGCTAGCTGGTCCCTATACTGCTTCCAGCCCTTGTGCTAAGCTATAGCTAGCTGCTCCCTACTGCTTCCAGCCCTTGTGCTAAGCTATATAGCTAGCTGCTCCCTACTGCTTCCAGCCCTTGTGCTAAGGTATATAGCTAGCTGCTCCCTACTGCTTCCAGCCCTTATGCTAAGCTATAGGCTAGCTGGTCCCTATACTGCTTCCAGCCCTTGTGCTAAGCTATAGCTAGCTGCTCCCTACTGCTTCCAGCCCTTGTGCTAAGCTATAGGCTAGCTGGTCCCTATACTGCTTCCAGCCCTTGTGCTAAGCTATAGCTAGCTGCTCCCTACTGCTTCCAGCCCTTGTGCTAAGCTATATAGCTAGCTGCTCCCTACTGCTTCCAGCCCTTGTGCTAAGCTATAGGCTAGCTGGTCCCTATACTGCTTCCAGCCCTTGTGCTAAGCTATATAGCTAGCTGCTCCCTACTGCTTCCAGCCCTTGTGCTAAGCTATATAGCTAGCTGCTCCCTGACACATGCCTCCTCTATTTGAACGACCACATCAAACAAGAGGTGGACGCGGGCAAATACTGCGGCATGGTCATGCTGGACCTACAAAAGGCCTTCGATACTGTCAATCACTCCATTCTGATTGACAAGCTAAAAGCAATTGATTTTGATAGCTTATCAGTGAGCTGGATGCAATCCTACCTGGAGGGGAGAGAACAGATGGTAGAGGTAAACGGTATACTCTATCCCCCCCCCTCACAGTGAGCTGTGGTGTTCCACAAGGAAGCATACTAGGACCGCTACTCTTCCTAATTTATGCAAATTACATGTCGTCAGCCTGTGACTGCAACTTGTTCCTGTTTGCGGACGACTCAGCCATGCTGGTCTCTGACAAGAACAAGTTGCAGGTTGAAAAAACCCTCAGCTCGGAACTATATAGGCAAAATCTGCATATGGCTCGCTGATAACAAACTATCATTACACATGGGCAAAACAGAGTCCATTCTCTTCGGTTCAAATAACAAACTCAGCAAGACCGACGGCTTCTCAGTTGCAGTGCATGGGTGACAATATTGTCACAAGGAAAGACGAAATTACCTACCTGGGTTCCATCCTAGAGGCAAATCTTTCCTGTGACAAAATGGCATCCAATGTAATAAAAAAAGTCAACCAACGAACTAGATTCTTGTACCGGATCTCCTCTCAAGAAACAAGAATACCCTGAAGACTCTGGCAGGAGCCCTCATTCAATATACTACGACTATGCGTGCACCTCATGGTACCAAAGCACCTCATAGGCGCTTAAATCTAAATTACAAACATCACAAAACAAACTGGTCAGACTACTACTTGACCTTACACCCAGAACCCACCTCACCCCTGCCCACTTTGACAACCTAGGATGGCTTAGAGTAGACGACAGAGTACAGCAACTTGCAATGGGCCTGGTCTACAAGATACACTATACGACTAAGGTACCCATGTACATGTCAAAATACTTCCCAAAGGTCAGTGAATACCACAACCACTATAGAGGAAGCTCAACAAATCATGTTAAACCCAGATTCGGCTCAAACAATGAACTAAACACGTTTCGCAATTATGCCACATCAATGTGGAACGCCCTACCCAAAGCTGTAAAGGAATGTGAATCACTACCCACTTTCAAAAACACCCTCAAAGAACACCTATACGGGATACTGCAATTCGAAACATGGCCCCTAAAAATTTACATTTACATTTACATTTAGTCATTTAGCTGACGCTTTTATCCAAAGCGACTTACATGTTCTGTACGACAAGCCATCAGGAAGGGCACAAGCTGAGCAACAATGTTCATCAAAGTGTTGAGTGCTGGTTAGTTTATTAGGACAAGTGCATGACAGTACGGTTAGTTAGGGTTAGATTTTTTTTTTTTTATTCAGATAATGGTTGAAGAAGTGCGTCTTTAGTCGACGGCGAAAGATTGGACGTGTTTCGGCTGTCCTAACTGGGGTGGGTATAGTTCATTCCACCATTGTGGGGCAAGGACTGAGAATAGGCGACTTCTCTTTGATGACCCTCCCGGAGCTTGGATAGGAGTAGGTCTGAGGCGGCCAGAAGATGCAGAGCGTAGGGGTCTTGAGGGTGTGTAGTTAGAAACCATTGACCGGAGGTAGGCGGGAGCGGTTCCCTTTGCCGCACGGTATGCTAGGTCGAGGGCCTTGAAGCGGATTCGTGCAGCAATGGGGAGCCAGTGCAGGTCCCTAAGAAGTGGGGTGACATGGGCCGACTTCGGTAGGTTTGAGATCAGGCGGGCCGCTGCGTTCTGAATGAGTTGAAACATTTCCTAACCCAGTTGTCCCCCCCCCCCCCTGCCCAACCCCCCCCCCCACCTCCAATGTACAGCCCCCCCCCCCACCCAACCCCACCCCACCTACCCAACCTCCTCCAATGTATACAGTTTCGACGTCAAATGTATATACACTCTTTTTCTGGACACTTTTTGTATCACAAACAGTACTGTATTTGCAAATCTGGTATGTCATAAATGTATAGATGTAGCAGTACTGTCTATCTGTAAGTCGTGTACATATGATGAATTGAAAATGGGGGAAGTCTTTCTCTGGTCTGCATCCCCTTAACAATTGTATGTATTGAGCTGTACTGCACTGTACCCATTCTGCAATCTGTTAATAAACTTTTAAATCAATCAATCAATCAATCAATCAATCAATCACATTATAATTACATTGTCATTTAGCTACCGGCAAAAGACACAGATACCTATGCAAGCTGTTCTGCGCATGGGAGGTTCTATATAAATCCTCATCACACAAAAAAAAAAACGTTTTCCGCCCTGAAAAACAGGAACAGCAGCAAGACCCAGTAAGACATTTATATTAAGTCATTGTTTTCAAATAGTCATTATATAATAGAAATCTGCGACTGTCGTCTTGTCTTAAAATGTACATTTCCACGTATTTTACCGTAACAATATGCTAGCGTACATGTTTGTTCGTGCAAAGCAGCTAAAGCAATGAATGTGTTCATGCACACATGTAAGAATTAAGAATGGGAAATTCAGAAATAAAAAGTATACACTTGGTAGAATCAATATGAACAAAACGCTGCATTATATTCAAAAATCATTTAAGGTGTATTCGTGCACACGTGTCCCGCATGTCTTTGGAAAGACCAGATTACTTATTTGCCATGAAAGAGTTCTCTGCAGTATATGACAGCAGTCATAGAGTGTATATTTTCAGCAATACGTTTGTTTAGGTTAAGGTTAAACTTATAACCAAGTGTTAGGAGATTTTATCTTTTTTTAAATGTGATAATATTTCCACAGAGGTTGTTACAGCAGGATCTCACTGCCACCTATAGTATAGCCTATGTACATGTATGTACCACGTGGATGGTTTGCAGGTTATTGTTACGAGACCGCCGCCATCTTATGACCGCCGCCATCTTATGAGTGAAAACAAACGAATTTCTACCATCAAATGGCATTTCACTATTTCGAAAGCCTTTCTAGGCGAGATATGCGTCAAATAAGCTTGCCCTGATTGACTTGTCCAAATTGGTTCAGTTATCTGCAATATTGGCTGAGATATATTAAACAGATTTGTTTGCGGTTTTTTGATAATCATGTCCTTAATTTGCATATAAATGATACATGGGACACTCTGACAACTTGTTAACATGAGCCTATAATTTTTTTCAAATCTAGAAACACTGGTTAGAAGTATATTTCCGGGGGGTGCATGATACCCCCCTCTATCCTAAAGATGATTAAAGCCCAACCTCCAGGTTAAACCCTACTGATCAATTATGGGTAGTTTACATCATTGGTATATAATTTCATTATTTATTTTTTTCCATTTGACACCGGAAATGCCACTCTGAAAGAGTTAAAAAGGTCCACGCACGAATAACATGCACGTGCGAATCAAAAAAGCTTATCAAACGCCGACGTCACTACAGCCAGGTGCATATTAATGAGCCGAATCTAAAAGCTAGCACGGCCGTGACGTCACTTCAGGAAATGCCTTGCCCGTCCGGGTCATAGTACTAGTTCAATGGTGGCCCACTAGGTGCATCACAGTTAGCCTATATAGTATATAGCTCCGCCGTCCCTGCTGCCTACAGTCAGGACCACTACACTGACGTTAGCCTATGGTTCTCTCCTCTTTGTGTGCCCCCGTCCTCGCGGGTGTCCTGCGGAGGAGCTTGTGGACGCAACAACAGCGGCGGCCGTTGTTAGCTCATAGCTATCGTGAACCACTAGCCTTTACGGGCTCGAGCACCCTACAGCATAGACATCTATATTCTATTATAGATATCTATGCCCTACAGGCTGCCACCATTGTCGCCGTTGTCGCGTCCATGGCCCCCCGGCAGGGTACCCGTGGGGACGGGGTGTACAGAGAGGAGAGAACCATTTTGGGTCGGCCGTTCATGTCGGCCAGTGAGCCGGATGTCGGGATATTTTGTTAGCACAATAGCTACCAAGCTAAGCTATGTTAGCTACTAACGTTATAAACACAATATGTGTACAACGACACAATGATTTACATTATTACAAATATGGTAACGTGGTTGTGGCTTTAGAGATGGGTGGCTATAATCACGGAGCAATAGTGTTAGGTGAAACAGATACATTTTCATTCGGCTAGTAGTAGCAAGCATATATCAGTGCCTGCCACTAGCTGTGTGTGACTCTCAGCGCCCCCTGGTGCCCTGCACCTGTTGTGACGATCATTTCGATTACATATGAACCATTGATTAAAATATGCACGTGCGGTGATTGTGTTGGGCAGACAAAATGTTTGATAAAAACGCTAAAACTGGGTCAATTTCAATACATTTTTCCCCCATTCTTCATGAAAGTCACTGTTGGCCTAGTCCACATTGTTTATTGAACAAAAATACAACAGAAGGTTTTGTAGATACAGTACTGAATTCTGCCATCCGGACGCATGCAATTTGAAATATGATTATAGAATATAAAATATCAGGCCTAAAATGGTTATGCGGTTAAAATGCGATTAATTCGATTAATTTTTTTAATTGCCTGACGGCACTAGAAATAACCTTTTTTGAAGTTTATTTGTGCTTCACTTCCACTTATTTTGTCTCAACAGTTTGGATTGCAGTTCCGCTTCATCAGTTGCAACATTTAGCCTATCTGCAGATTTAGGACAGGTTATATACACATGCACACACACAGAACTTCCTGGAATTGTTAGATGTAACATGAGATTTGAGGGAATACTTAACTTCTGAAAAATGCCTGGTCATACATGTAAATGTAAGTCCTGTGGCCTGTCATTCAAATTGCTTAAACGTTATGTTGACCATCAGTTACTTCATAGACATGAAGCAAACAAGCAATTCCCTTGTGGTGTGGCTGACTGCAAACATCAGTTTCTGAAGTATACTGCTTTGAAAACACATATGTACCGTGACCACAGGACCATCTCTGCTTCACAAAGAAATTATATAGGATGTTCATTCAAATGCGAGGCCGCAAGTTGTCAGGAGCAATATACTAATCTCAGTGATGTCATTGCACATCTGAAATTGCATATATTGAAAAAAGAGACAGTAAAATGTCCATTTGCAAATTGTGACAAAACCTATAAAGTAAAATCATCATTCACTAGCCATATCGCACGGTTGCATATGAATCAAACAGAGTTGTTTGTAACCCCTGGCCCTACACAATCGCAGTCTACTCAGGATTCCGCTGAGGTGCAAAGGGATTTAGATGAAAGTCATGTAGCAAGTTCATCTGACGACATGCCAGATGACACTGAAATGAGAGCCCTGTATCAAAAAAATCTATGCCTTTTTTACATGCGTCTGCAGGCTAAATGCCTCATTCCATCATCAACAATACAGATTATTGTTGAAGAAATTGACAGTTTGAATGATACGTGTCATCGGTACACTAAGAAGGAATTCAAAAAGTTAATGGGAGCTAAAACAAACTTGTCTGAGACTGATATTGACAGTGTTTTGAGTATTTTGGGAGAAGCAGATTTGCATTCGCTGTGCAGCTCTCACCTTTCCACTGGGCACAGAAGAAAGATGTTCTTCCAAAAGAACTTTTCATATGTGCACCCACAGGCTATTTATCTTGGCACAGACGAGAATAGAAGGGAGTGCTATGCACAATATATCCCACTTCAGGATACTTTACGATCCATGTTAAAAGACCCAGTTGTGTGGCAACAGTGTGTGAAGCCACAAAATAATGCTGCTTCTACTAATGTGTTCACTGATATTTGCGATGGATCCGTTTTCAAGTCCAATGACTTATTCATGGAGCCAGGTATAAGCTTAAAGCTTATCTTGTACCAGGATGCATTTGAGGTAGTGAACCCTCTTGGATCATCAAAGAAGAAGCACAAAATTGTAGGAGTTTACTTTACACTTGCCAACTTCGAGGCAATCTATCGTTCTAGTGTTGACAACTTGCAGCTTTTGCTTCTGTGTCCTGAGAGGTACTTTAAGTACTTTGCACATGAAAAGTTGTTTGCACGGATGCTGTCAGATATTAGAGAACTTGAGAGGCATGGACTGGTCACTTCATCTGGCCAGGTGGTGCGGGCAACAGTCGTATGTATTCTGGGGGACAATTTAGGCTCTCACTCGATCGGTGGCTTTACTGAGAATTTCAGTACTGCTAGTCACTGCTGCAGGTATTGCTTAGTGCCTACAAATAAAATGGACAACCCGACAGACCGGTTTCCGGTAAGAACAGTTGAGACCTACAAGGAAGCACTGCGACAACTACAGGACTCTGAGGCAACACATGTAAAGGGACTCAAGTTTGACTCTGTTTTCAACTCTCTTAAGTATTTCCATGTATGCCAGCCAGGGCTCCCACCATGCATAGGCCATGACTTGTTTGAAGGCGTAGTAGCCTATGACCTTACCCTTTACTTGAGGTATTTTGTAAAGGTGAAGAAATGGTTCACATACACACAGCTGAACCGACGAATCGCACAGTTCAAATATGTGGGTTCTGATGCTGGTTCTGCTCCTTGTGAAGTAAGTATAAGTGGTATGAAGATTGGTGGTCAGGCGGCTGAGAATTGGTGTCTTTTGAGACTTCTACCAGTGATTATTGGGGATAAGATGTCGGATACTAAGGATCCAGTGTGGCAGTTACTGATCTTGCTGAAAGAGCTTTGTGAGTTGGTGTGTGCGCCCAAGATATCTGTACCTCAAATCTGTTTCCTCAATGTTCAGATTCAAGATTATCTTGAAACAAGGAAACAACTATTTCCCACAGAGAAACTCAAACCAAAACATCACTACCTTGTCCACTATCCCTCTTTGATCATGAAACTTGGTCCACTCATACGGTTGTGGACGATGAGGTTTGAGAGCAAACACTCATACTTCAAAAGATGCATAAGGAGGACACAGAACTTCAAAAATGTGTGTAAGACACTTGCAAACAATCATCAGCTGCTTCAGTCATATCTGAACTCCAGCTCTTTCTTTCCTGCAACTTTGCAAGTAAAAAACATGTTTCCTTACCACACTGACTTGTACAGTGACCAAGTGCGTGATGCGGTTAAAGCAAGCTCGCTCCCACATCCTGAGTTGGTGTCCACAGAAGTGCAGTGGAAGGGTACCCTGTATAGGAAAGGCTATTTTCTATGCATTAAGAATGAAGAGTCAGTGGAATTTGGACAAATTGAGCTCATTCTGATGAAGGAAAACAAGTGTGTGTACTTCCTGGTGATACCACACTCGTCATCCTATCTGGCAGAGTATGGCCTCTATAACCTTGGAGAAGCAGCTAGACAAATGGTTTGCATCAATGCTGAACAGTGTTTGGACTTTTATCCACTAGCTGCATATAGTCTATGTGGAATGACAGTCCTGTCCCTTAAACACAGTGTTCTGGATCAGTAGCTTACTGAATTCGCTACTGACGATATATGGGGTGGCTGATTAGTTGGGGAGGGGATGGGAATCTCAGTTATATTTGATCTTGATTCTTGGGAGTAATGATTCGATTCATAATTGATTGGGTACATACATTCTAAATTCTAAATTGCTGCACGAGGCATATATAACATGTAGTATAGGCATCCAAATCATTCTCATACACACACACACACACACACACACACACACACACACACACACACACACACACTGAGGACAGACTCAGGCAAAGTGGCAGGATAGGTGTCAGCAGTTGGGCGTTCAGTGTCTTCACACACTTCCACACACTGCAAGGAGGAGCTGGCATCAAACAGCTGTGCCCCTCAGCCAATGGCACCCCAGGTGAGCCAATAAAAACAGCCGTATTTATTTAGCATTGAACTACCATCCTAAACAGCTTTCATTACTGTTTTTTTTTTTTTTTTTTTATTATCTACTTTTTCTGCCTTTTCTGTGATTTTTCTCCCCATCCCAATTTACCTCTTGTGCCAATTCTCCCTCCCCTGTCCTGATTGTTGCTTGCATATGCCCCCCACTGGTCGGTTGTAGGGAGGATCGAAGCCTTGCATCACATGTCCCCTCTGATACATGTGGAGGCAGCCTGTCGCATCTTTTCACCTGCTAGCTTTTAGCTAAATCTGGGCTCAAGCTGTGTTTATCTTTCTTTGTAGTCATGGGTGACCTGGCCAGTTACATAAATGCCGTGCTTCCAGGCTCTGGACTACAACCTTTACTACTGGATTTACTTGACGGCCTCGGAGTGACTAGTGTGGACGATCTACAGTTTTTGCAACCGCATGAACTTGAAGGTGTACTGAAGCCGGTGGAATCCAGAAAGTTACTTGCTCATGCCAAGCGTAAGTGAAACATTGACTGTCACTCTATTTGAGCATGTCTTCATTTTTATATAGTAGAGTGTATGTCAAACTGACTTTTGTTTAACAAAATGGGATTAATAGAGTATCTATCTTTAGGTTACAACCGCAGAGAATCGGAAGAAGATTCCAGTAGCCCGTCTACAGCCTTTCCTGCCAGTTCAGGCATTTTTTCTTCTAGCAGCAGTAAGTAAAACCATTGTGCACACTTTCCTTTCAAATGACAATACTTGAGAGGTCTGTTACGACCAGAAAGGAGATTGCACTGTGCTCATTACATAATTAGCTGCTGCCTTAATGAGGTACACATGGAATGAGTTCAAGTATTAGGGTTCTAATGGGTTCTCCTATTAAGGGGGGGGGGGTAGGCTCCCAGATATACACAGTACATTTCACAGAGTAAATTGTACTCAAACTGAGTACATTTTACTCAAACTGGTTTGGGTAAAATCTTACTCAGTTTGAGTCAAATGTACTCAGTTTGAGTAGAATTTACTCTGTGAAATGTACTGTGTACTTTTTTTTTGTTATAACCTCTGCATTTGTCATGTCTCGATGGTAATCAATAAATTATGATGTCAAATCAAAATCCATAATGGGTAAGGGGTCAGGGGAAGATTTACCTCAGATGCTGCCGACCCAGATGCCCCTCTGGACCTAACAATGAGTCGGAACCTGCAGAACCAGGAGAAGATACCTCAGCCAGGTAGACAACTCGACGAGACCTTTTTGCGGGGGGTGCGAGTGGATTTAGTATGGAATAGGGATGGGCATTTGAAGGCATATCAATATTTGAATATATATTTATATATATCTGTTTTCTTTTTCAAATTTCTTAAACGTATTGAACATTACATTTATTGGAGATTAAATCCCACTGAATCAGTGCAGTTAATGCACAAACAAAGCCAACAGCTACAGACGAATACCATAATTTTCTGACTATAAGCCGTGCCTTTTCCCCCCATTTTTTGACCCTGCGGCTTATATAACGGTGCGGCTTATATGTGACTCGACGTGACCAAACCCGAAAATGTAAAAATCGAAATATTGCTTTTTTGACTGCATTGAAATGTTATTTATCTGTTCCCTTATTTTCTAAACTTAATACAACTTGTAAATGAGTTCATTCTTGTTATTTGTCCGACAGTATTGTGTCCCAATGCTAATTACATATGGTAATTAAACATTAAAACACCTGCGGCTTATAGTCCAGTGCGGCTTATATATGTACACATCATTCAATTTAGCTGCTGCGGCTTATATTCAGGTGCGGCTTATAGTGCGAAAAGTACGGTACATTTTACTCAAACTGGTTTGGGTAAAATCTTACTCAGTTTGAGTCAAATGTACTCAGTTTGAGTAGAATTTACTCTGTGAAATGTACTGTGTACTTTTTTTTGGTTATAACCTCTGCATTTGTCATGTCTCGATGGTAATCAATAAATTATGATGTCAAATCAAAATCCATAATGGATAAGGGGTCAGGGGAAGATTTACCTCCACCCAATCAAAACTCAAACCAGCAGGTTTAATTGGACGGCCTAGTTGTGCGTCAGAAGCCGAACCAGAATGCACCTATCATCATAATCTATTGATTACCATCGAGACATTATGACAAATGCAGAGATTATAATAAAAAGTACATAGAAATCTGGGAGCCTACCCCCCTTAAATACACTGATTTAAGCTTCAAATTTGAGTTTCATATTGTGGGCTCAATTTGTTGCCGTCTTCACTGTTAACATCCAACCATGGTCGCACTGAGTAGTGTACTTGCAGAGGTGGTGGTCCAAACAATATGATAATACTCCTCTGTGCCTGTTTTGAAAATAACGTTATCATTCACTACCATTTTGGACCCCTCTACAGACTTTCCCAACAACACTCCAGACAGAGATGCGGATGCGCTGTTTGACTCCTGCTCGCCTACAAGCTCCTTGTCACCTCCGTTCACGCCAAGACTATGCCCCATCACAAATAAACATGCGTACATTTACCATGTATACTGTTGGGGATGTTGAATTCAATTGGTAAATGGTCGGCCCAAAACTGTTCTTACTGACTATGTAAATGTGTTTAAAAAAAATAAACACCTGTCATACAGAATGGCACTATTCTAAAATGGTTCAATGTATGTTAAAAAACAACACATGAATTGAAAGAAGACATTCTGAACTTTTACCTCATAGTTCATTGTTTCATTTAAAATATAAATGATATTGTCTCAGAGGCAAAACAACCAATCTCTCATATCTGTGCTAATTATGGCTTACTGTATTCCAGGTCTGCCGATGTCCTCATTGTCCTCCACCAATGAGTGCTCCATCAGCCGTGAGAAGGGAACAGCAGCACTGGACAATAACTGGCACTTCAGTTTCAAGATACAGTGGAACATCATGCCGTCGAATATACAAAAAATATTGGAGAATAAAGAGCGGCCAACGGCGAGGGATAGAAGAGAAATAGTCAGGTTGATTTCCGCAGAAATCCTGGTTGTCTGCAAACATCCTCAAAAGAAACATTTGAATGAAATTGCCCGCAAGATGGTACAAGATTATCCTAAGTCATTCAAGGATGTGATTGAGGATCAAGTCATAGGTAGTGGCTACGATTCTCTAGCAAAACAACTACAATGCAGAGTGGACAACCACAAAAGGATAGGTCCACCAACGATGACTCAGCCCAGCAGTGTTGACAAGGGAAAGACACGAAGGAAAATGTCTTATGGATGTGTGAACCCAGAACCTCAACTGCGTGCTGCAAATGACGAATCACAGAGGAAGATGAAAGAGGACCTACATAAAATGTTTGAGGAAAATGAGAAAGATGAGAAGAAAATAGAAGCATTGATGACTAACACGTTTGCCTCCCAGAGAAGAGATGTCCTAGATGAGAAAGACACACGGACTTTGAAAAAAGAATGGCCCTATCTTTTCAACACAACTGGCTTGAAGGCTCATTTCAATGAACTGACTGGGGTCCAGATAAATGAAGAATTCCAAGAGGCCATGAATGTAAAATACAAAAGAGTCCTGGGATTTTTCAAGTGTCTGCGCCCAGAAAGAGATAGTGTTGCAGGAAAACTCCAACCTCAAATCCAGGCTGCGGGTTGTGATGACTCCGTTGGGACTGTGTTACTGCTTTTAGCTCACTTCAAAGAAGACCAAAACAAGATGCTCATAAATGTTGACGATACCTGTCTTGCAGCAGATGTGAACTCTCAGGATCTTCCCACAACCCCATGCATATTGCTGTGTGGTAAGTTAAGTAAAGGATAATGTATAGCTATACTCTGTCATTGTCGCAAAATAATTGACAGACACTGCGTTCTGGAACACCGAGGCACAGCCGAGGTGTTCTAAACCCAGTGAAGGTCAATTATTTTGCGACATTGACAGAGTATAGCTATACATTATCCCGCTTATTACATGGCTAACTTACTAACAATATACCTAATTCATTTTACACCATCGACAAGATGAGATCAAATGCAGACTCAGTTGTTCTGTGGCTCCTCTGTCATCGCCGGCACCCGGCAGGTGTGTGGACTTGATTGCACTGATGTAGTGCAGTTGTGCATAATGGTAATGCTTAGCTTTCGTGACTGCGATCAAAATGCTTGATTGTGATTGGTCAATAGCGCTCTGTTGCCCCTGACAGCGGTCATTATTGCGCGTTGCCCATGACAGCGGTGAATTATCGAAAAATAAATGTTTTTTTTATCTACTTTTTCTCCCCATTTTTCAATTTTTCTCCCGTCCCCAATTTCGTATTGTCCAATTACCCTACCCTTCCCCCTACCCTCCCCTGTCTCGAACGCTGTTAGGCCATGCCTCCCACAAGCCGGCTGCAATGTGGACGAAGCCTTGCATCACGTGTCCCCTCCGGTACTCAAGGAGGCAGCCGTCGCATCTTTTCACCTGCACAGCGTGATCTCTCAGCGGCGAGGGTCTGCGTGGGAGAGACACACCGCCCTAGTTGCTTCCTGATTCTACTGCGCAGGCGCACCAACCGACCTGTAGGAGTCGCTGTCCACAACGTCCAATCCCCACCCACCAGCTTCCCACCCCCTAATACTGCCAATTGTATTAGTATGAACAACCAGCCAAGCTGGTAGCAACGCCGAGAGCTGGGCTCGAACCCAGCATCTCCTGCATTGGTGGCGAACGCCTTGCCCACTGCGCCACCTAGCCGCCCGCATTTTGGCTAATGTTAAAACTTGTCAGCTCAGTTTTGTCTATTTTTCTGTGTGTGTGTGTGTGTGCGCGTGTGTCTGTCATACCTTCACAGGACAAAGCCCACTGACTGCATCTGTCTTCATGGTAGCAGTGGACCAGGTGGTGGTCAATGATGGAGTCTCAACGTTCACTGAAGCAGTCAATGCCATGTTCATGATCTATTATGCCCTCAACATCGACTATCCTGTAGAGCTGGGTGCAACAATGGAGTTTCTTCAAAGGTAATTGTATATTTTTTTCATCTTTTTATTCATTTACCAGCATAATGAACGTTTTTTTTTTTTCTTTTTTTTTTATCTTTTTCCCCCTCCATTTTCCTCCGATTTTCTCCCATCCCAATGTTAGTCGTATGCCAATTCCCAGTCCCTTCCTGGTCGCTGCGCACTTACCCCCCACAGTCAGATCATCTGGGAGAGTGGAGGCTACCACGTGCTTCCTCCGACACACGTCCAGCCAATCACCGCTTCTTTTCACCTGGCAGCGCGGATTCTCATCGAGAGGGCGTAGCGTGTGGGAGGATCACACTATCCCCCTCAAGTCCTATCCGCGCTTAGCAGGCGCCCCGACCGAACTGTAGGAGTCGCTGTTTACAACGACCCGGACCCACCCCGCCAGCTTCTCCCACCCTCTAATACAGCCAATTGTATTAGTGCAGACGGCCAGCCAAGCTGGTGACAACCCCGGAGCTGGTGACGCTGGTGACAACCCCGGGGTTGGTGACGAACGCAATCTCCGCTCGGCCACCTAACCGCAGCATAATGAACTTTTAATCATAAAGTCCTTGTAGCAGTTTGAGAGTGAATCAATGCAGTGCAGAAGGCAGGGCATGAGTGACAGAGCCCATTCTTTCAAACATTCATTGAGAGCAGCACACACATAGGCTATAGCAGTATCACGGTATGCAGCCAAGGCCCACCAATGTGAGAATGAACGGAATTGTGTAAATGTACACCATTTGATAACGATGTCAATCCTTTTATGTACCACTCCTCTACAGATGCATGTTCAAGATAAATCCGGACAAGGGCTCAAAAGTCCACAAACAAGGCAATAAGAAGTGTCTCGCAGTCAATCCCAAGGTCCTGTCACTCATATCGAAGATATCAGAGCATGACTGGCTGTAATGACTGGTGAGTTTGCTGTTAATTCATTTGATTACTTGTGATTTATTTCATGTCCCTTTTTTCAAAACTATTTGGCAGGTGATCGGATCAACCTCTATTCAGGTAAATCTAATTCTTTCCACCACAAGGTCGGGAGTAAAGCGAATACAGTTTCCACAGGAAAAAAAACCTTCAGTGCTGTTCTTTGCTCTTCCAATTAAGAAACTCATTTCATTTCAGATATAACTAATGTTAATAGCAGCATCTACGCTAACCACCGCCATTGGTGTTTTGAAATGAACAGTTGCTTCTCACTGTTGTCACACCTAAACCACCTCTTCTCGTAGATTACAAACTTCTCTCTATGGAGATTTGCCAGAATGATGTGGGCAGTGAAACGTGAGCTCACAAGATCAGAATGGTCTCATGTCCAAATTCTGAAGATTTGGACATCAATCTGATGCAATTTCTTCTTTATTTCTCCATGAGGTTGATTGAAATAGTATTTCTGTTTGTGTGTATTACAGAGAATCCAGAGCCATCAGGACTAAAATGAAGCGAAACAAGATACAGCAGCACTGGAAGAAAGAGGATGAATAACATTCTTGTTTTCAGTTCAGTTAATTTTTATATTGGACACATGACAATGGTCATAAATCGCAAGTTTTACCAGCTGCTGTTGCAGTATTGTCCGAAAAGGGCTAGGGAGAAGCACTATATAGCTTGCCGGGCCTACGCCTGAAGACTCCCATTTTTTATACACATATATACCTGCACATATTCATACATGATACATATTCATACATGATGTTTATAGCATTGTTCTGTATATACTGTATACATACACATATACACACACGCATATATATTTATCCCATAAATACTGTATCATATTATAAATAATAAGCTGTACACCAACTGGGGTGCTCTTTGCCATGGATATGTATGTGTGTGTATGTATATATATTAGAGCTGGGCCGTTAACGGCGTTAACGTGCTGCGTTAACGCTATACTAGTATTGCGCGATAATATAATTAACGCATTAATCTAATTAATTAATCTATTATTTACCCAGGGTAAGTTCGCTGAGCACAGATGCTCTTTTTCAGGAACGCCCTGCTTCACATTCACACAGTTCCATTCACACCTGGGAGCTGCCCAGTACAACCACAGTTGACACCATTGGCCACTGAGCAACTCCACTGGAGCAGTTGATTCAAGCCATGTCACATAGTTCAAGTTTGAAATGATTCTTTCTGGATATATATATATATATATATCCATACACACATGGCAAAGAGCACCCCATAGTTGGTATACACAGCTTATTTACAATATGATTAATAAATTAGTGTTGGCATGTATATAAAGTGATATACAGTACATATACACATTATAGTATATTATGGTTGAGCACTTTGGTTCCGCACGGACGTTTACACTGTTATAGAATACAGCACTGACCATCACCAACCGTAACTTAGGGGTTAGAGTTAGAGGTGGTCTAGGTCTGGTTAGGGGTTAGAGTCAGAGGTGGTCTAGGTCTGGTTAATAGAGGCCATAACCAGACCTAGACCACCTCTAACTCTAACCCCTAACCAGACCTAGACCACCTCTAACTCTAACCACTAACCAGACCTCTTCCATGTGGCACTTTAACAGTACACTGACCTCAGAATGTATATTTTTATGCAAGCAGATTGCAATCAGTGTGTACTACTAGTACTACTGTATTTAGTTTACAGTATCATGTTGTTATAGAATAAACCGCTGCCAGCAGCAGCCCAGCACTGACCAATGACCATCACCAAACTTAACTTAGGTGTTAGAGTCAGAGCCTAGGTGGTCTAGGTCTGGTTAGGGGTTAGAGTCAGAGGTGGTCTAGGTCTGGTTAATAGAGGCCATAACCAGACCTAGACCACCTCTAACTCTAACCCCTAACCAGACCTAGACCACCTCTAACTCTAACCACTAACCAGACCTCTTCCATGTGGCACTTTAACAGTACACTGACCTCAGAATGTATATTTTTATGCAAGCAGATTGCAATCAGTGTGTACTACTAGTACTACTGTATTTAGTTTACAGTATCATGTTGTTATAGAATAAACCGCTGCCAGCAGCAGCCCAGCACTGACCAATGACCATCACCAAACTTAACTTAGGTGTTAGAGTCAGAGCCTAGGTGGTCTAGGTCTGGTTAGGGGTTAGAGTCAGAGGTGGTCTAGGTCTGGTTAATAGAGGCCATAACCAGACCTAGACCACCTCTAACTCTAACCCCTAACCAGACCTAGACCACCTCTAACTCTAACCACTAACCAGACCTCTTCCATGTGTCACTTTAACAGTACACTGACCTCAGAATGTATATTTTTATGCAAGCAGATTGCAATCAGTGTGTACTACTAGTACTACTGTATTTAGTTTACAGTATCATGTTGTTATAGAATAAACCGCTGCCAGCAACAGCCCAGCACTGACCAATGACCATCACCAAACTTAACTTAGGTGTTAGAGTCAGAGCCTAGGTGGTCTAGGTCTGGTTAGGGGTTAGAGTCAGAGGTGGTCTAGGTCTGGTTAATAGAGGCCATAACCAGACCTAGACCACCTCTAACTCTAACCCCTAACCAGACCTAGACCACCTCTAACTCTAACCACTAACCAGACCTCTTCCATGTGGCACTTTAACAGTACACTGACCTTAGAATGTATGTTTTTATGCAAGCAGATTACAATCAGTGTGTACTACTGTGTTTAGTTTACAGTATCATGTTGTTATAGAATAAACCACTGCCAGCAGCAGCCCAGCACTGACCAATGACCATCACCAAACTTAACTTAGGGGTTAGAGTAAGAGCCTAGGTGGTCTAGGTCTGGTTAGGGGTTAGAGTCAGAGAGGTGGTCTTGGTCTGGTTAGGGGTTAGAGTCAGAGGTGGTCTAGGTCTGGTTAATAGAGGCCATAACCAGACCTCTAGACCATCTCTAACTCTAACCCCTAACCAAACCTAGACCACCTCTAAATCTAACCCCTAACCAGACCTTCCATCACCATGTGGCACTTTACACAACAACCTCAAAATGTGATTTATCATTTTATGTTTATGCAAGCAGATTGCAATCAGATTGCTACTGTGTGTACTATACACTATTGTACTGTACTATTATCTACTCAAGTTCAACTACTACTGTGTTTGTTTGTTTACAAAACACAGTATCCTGGTAGTGTTGTTGACACTGTTACACTGGCTGCTGTTACTGTTATTTAATATTTTCAAATAAATCGCTGCCAGGTGAGCAAGGCCAGACATAATGTGACTGTCTTATTAAGTTATTTCTCCATTCACAGATCGACAGTGAGTGCTGCACCCTTCCTGTTTATTACTTGTGCTGCCGACTCAGATTCCCCTAGGTTAAAAAATAAATACGCAATTTAAATCAGAATATGTTCCATGTTGACTATTTCTGACTTCTGCC
The DNA here is from genome assembly GCF_963971535.1 of Notolepis coatsorum. Taxonomy (NCBI): domain Eukaryota; kingdom Metazoa; phylum Chordata; class Actinopteri; order Aulopiformes; family Paralepididae; genus Notolepis; species Notolepis coatsorum. The sequence goes on along the minus strand of NC_140167.1, from coordinate 152,406,619 downwards.
AAGTTTTTTTCCATTGACTAAAAATAGACAAAAATGTCATCCGTTTACTAAAATGCTCAGACATTTTAGTTGACTAAAACTGACTAAACGAAAAAAATAAATGAAAATGACTAAATATGATAAACGAAAAAGGAGCACTTGACACATTACTAAGACTAAAACTAAAATGAAAATAGCTGCCAAAATGAACACTGGTTTACAGTGACATTCCATATAAATGTTGTGATTTCCATATAAAATGTTGTGCTAATAAATACCGCTCTCCTTCGAGACACCACCGCCGACTCATCTCTCAGCACTATACAATATTATGCTAGATATAGTCGTTTCCTTTTCACCATTGGCAGATTATCATCCACATTGGAGAATAGAGCTTTTAAATGCTTATTTCTACTTTTGACACATTAACTGTACTGACTTTTACAAGGTATATCAACTGTATATATCAACTGTATGTACTCCAAATATACTGAGAAGAGTGCTTGCTTGTGGGTTGTTGAACTGGAGTGCAGCTGAGACCATGCAAAATGAATACTTAACCCATTTAGACATAAAACGCCTGCTAAAAACTCCTATTAAAACCTATGCAATTAGGGTTTTTTGGAAAGATTTTCAGAATTGTCAGTTAATAAAACCTTTTATATCAGCCTCTGGAGCAGATTGAAACATGAAATGAAAACCGATAGATTAGAACTTGGGCTTTTATTTGAACATCATTCATTTTCCCTAATGTGCATTGACATTTAAAAAAGAAAAATGTCTTGTCCAGATACTTTTAAAGGGATTTCAAATAATAGGTAATTTGAAGTTCTGTCACTTAATTGAATGAGTTTGATTGTAATAATTATGGGGAAACCTGTAAAATAACAGTGTTTCACTGCTGAACTTAAGTTATGTCACTTAATTGAAGGTGTTTCATCGTAAATGTAGGAAAAACCTGTGAAATAACAGTGTTTCACTGCTGAACTTTAAGTTCTGTCACTTAATTGAAGGAGTTTGATCGTAATAATTTAGGAAAATACTGTCAAATGACAGTATTTCACTGCTGAACTTTAAGTTCTGTCACTTAATTGAAGGTGTTTCATCATAAATGTAGGAAAAACCTGCCAAATAACAGCATTTCACTGCTGAACGAAGTTCTGTCACTTAATTGAAGGAGTTTGATTGTAATAATTATGGGGAAACCTGTAAAATAACAGTGTTTCACTGCTGAACTTAAGTTATGTCACTTAATTGAAGGTGTTTCATCGTAAATGTAGGAAAAACCTGTGAAATAACAGTGTTTCACTGCTGAACTTTAAGTTCTGTCACTTAATTGAAGGAGTTTGATCGTAATAATTTAGGAAAATACTGTCAAATGACAGTATTTCACTGCTGAACTTTAAGTTCTGTCACTTAATTGAAGGTGTTTCATCATAAATGTAGGAAAAACCTGCCAAATAACAGCGTTTCACTGCTGAACGAAGTTCTGTCACTTAATTGAATGAGTTTGATTGTAATAATTATGGGGAAACCTGTAAAATAACAGTGTTTCACTGCTGAACTTAAGTTATGTCACTTAATTGAAGGTGTTTCATCGTAAATGTAGGAAAAACCTGTGAAATAACAGTGTTTCACTGCTGAACTTTAAGTTCTGTCACTTAATTGAAGGAGTTTGATCGTAATAATTTAGGAAAATACTGTCAAATGACAGTATTTCACTGCTGAACTTTAAGTTCTGTCACTTAATTGAAGGTGTTTCATCATAAATGTAGGAAAAACCTGCCAAATAACAGCGTTTCACTGCTGAACGAAGTTCTGTCACTTAATTGAAGGAGTTTGATTGTAATAATTATGGGGAAACCTGTAAAATAACAGTGTTTCACTGCTGAACTTAAGTTATGTCACTTAATTGAAGGTGTTTCGTCGTAAATGTAGGAAAAACCTGTGAAATAACAGTGTTTCACTGCTGAACTTTAAGTTCTGTCACTTAATTGAAGGAGTTTGATCGTAATAATTTAGGAAAATACTGTCAAATGACAGTATTTCACTGCTGAACTTTTAGTTATGTCACTTAATTGAAGGTGTTTCATCATAAATGTAGGAAAAACCTGCCAAATAACAGCGTGTCACTGCTGAACGAAGTTCTGTCACTTAATTGAAGGTGTTTCATCGTAAATGTAGGAAAAACCTGTGAAATAACAGTGTTTCACTGCTGAACTTTAAGTTCTGTCACTTAATTGAAGGAGTTTGATCGTAATAATTTAGGAAAATACTGTCAAATGACAGTATTTCACTGCTGAACTTTTAGTTATGTCACTTAATTGAAGGTGTTTCATCATAAATGTAGGAAAAACCTGTGAAATAACAGTGTTTCACTGCTGAACTTTAAGTTCTGTCACTTTATTGAAGGAGTTTGATCGTATTCTTTTTAAATACTGAAAGTTACCTTATTTTCACATTCAGTCAAATGATGAGTATCTTATGTGTTTTTACATACAATTCAATGTAATTTAACATTCAACACAATTAAGCAAATACATGTATTTAAAAAGAATTACCTGTAGAATAACTGAAGGTTTTTACTGTTTTTTAATTATATTATTCTCTTTTTTAACATTATTTAACATTACATTTAAAGTTTAACAGCAAAAAAACAGAAAGTTGCCTTATTTTCACATACAGTAAAATGATGTATATTCTAGGTGTTTTACATGTAATTTAACATTCAAGACAATTAAGCAATGGAATAATCCTGTAAAAAAAAAGATAATTTCTTATTAAATCAATCTACAGATTACAACCTTTATTTAATGGTTAATATTTGTATTAAAGGTTATTTACTGTATTTTTATGGAATTTCCTGTATTTTTATGGGATTTACACTTAAAGTAGAAAAACAAAAGTAATCTGTAAAATAATACATTGAAAGTCCCGTAAAAATAAATTTTTTTTAAGAGTGTAGAAGGCTCTTCAGACTCAAGGTTTGCTGGTTACAGACGGCAATCTGTACTGTACGCCCCTGTGCCTTCAGTGCACATGCTGATGTGGAGGGCTGAGCATCGCACACTGAAGATCTCGTTGTTGATGTGCTTTTTTCTGGCGGCCGCACCACAACATCCAGATCAAGATCGGTTTCTTCACCGTTAGTCTCTTGAATGACATTGGAGTTCATGCACCATGCTGCACGAGCACATCCACATGCCCCACTGCAATACAGTCCTCTTCTGCGACAGAGACACTGTCTGGTACTGCACTGACTTCCACTTTCCTTGCATCCACACACTGTCAGCTGTACGCATGTGGATTGTATAGGTTCCTTGGTAAGAAGCATGGGGACCAGCATACCATTCATCATCTGCCAACCACAATTGGTGAGGGCAGTTGTGGATGTGTCACTAGTGACTGTTTCCAAACCCTCGTTTGGTAGTGGGCCCTCTTGAGGTGCATTGACAATGCATCTTCTGTTGGTGGTAATCAGTGATGCCACAGATTACTTGTAAAAGTAATCTGATTACTGATTACTGATTACTCCTTTAAAAAGTAATCTAAGTTACTTTACTGATTACTTGATTATCAGAGTAACTTAGTTACTTTGAAAGTAACTAGGTTACGAAGTCGTCGTCGTTCCCCCAACAGTTTTTTTTTAAACGCTTTATTGAAAGTGCATAAATTGTTTTTAACTTGTTTCTCTGCACATAACGTAAATTGTTAAACTAGTGCTTCAGCTTCTGTACCATCAAGTATGGTAAAGCAACAGTCTATGATGCTCACAGCATTAGAGCAGCCAGCCAGTGGTTTTACAAAACCAGTGTATCACATCTAACAAATGCAGGCTGAACTATTCAATTATATCAACTGTAACTATTAAATTGTTTTTATAAATGTCTCTCTATAAACATACAATCAGTCTCTCTTTAACATGTAAATTAACTGTAAATCTGGCAAATAAGAGCTTTTGCTCTGCCACCACCAAATATACATTAATCAAAAGGGAAAGAAACAATCTCTCTCTTTTGCTGTTTGGCTGGCCACCGAGTCCTCCTGTACCTAGTCGAAGCGTCGGCTAGTGTTGTGATTCCAGATGCTTTCAATGCAATTGGATGTGCTGTTTTTAGCGGTAGACAGTATTTTGTTTCCTCCGCATATGAATGTTTTTTTCACCCGGCTTAGCTGACACAAACGTGAAGTAGTGACTGAGGCTACGTTTAGACGAGCGTTTTGGGGTGGAATTCTACGTGCAGACGAGGGTGTAACGACGGAGCCCTGCTGTCACACGATTGGCGCATATGTCACATGACGTGCTGTGAAGACCCGCCCTACTCTGCCTCTGATTCGCAGATTGTGGATGGGGAATGTGATTGGACCAAAGCAGAGTCACTCACAGACAGAGGGTCCAGTCACGCCGCGGGACACATTGTGTATTTAACCCTTTCACTGCCACACGGCGTCACTCCCAAATAAGAAAAACAGCTCAAAATGTATTTTTGACTGTCGAAAACGAAATAAAATACTGCATTCCTCCTGCATTATGAATTTATGATGAGATAGTAACGAAATAGTAACACACAGCCACTTGGACAAGTAACTGCAATCAGATTACTGGCTTTTAAAGATTAACGCGTTAGATTACTATTTTCGGGGAAAAGTAATCGGATTACAATAACGCGTTACTTAGTAACGCGTTACTGGCATCACTGGTGGTAATGTATCAACATTGGCTTTAAGTTTTCGAAAGAGAGTGCAGCAAACTTCTTGTATCGAGTTGCTGGTTGACTTAAGGTCATAGAGCTTACATATGAACTGTTCTGCCAAGGATAGGGAAATGGTACTTGGTACTTCATCCTCACCAAAGTTGTGGAGAAGATGCGGGTACTGCTGGAACACTTGCCATGCTGTCCTTTTTCCAATTCTGGTGAACTAGCTCGTAGTATCGCATCCAGTGATGGCATGAAATGCCAACAGACCATCAAGCATCTCATTTGGTAGTGTGATTTTATGGACTTTGATGTAGCGTGGTTTGTTAGCTGTTCCTGCTTTCATCCAAACTTCTTGGCTTAGTTGGTTTGCAAATACAAGTAGTAGCAGCAACACATCTGTGTCTCGGCACTGAATGGTGAGCCTCTGAAACCCTTTCGTTGTTGCATCAGCTGCATGTAGTAGTATGTGTGTATCCGTTTCTTCATGTGTAGCTTGTAGGGGAAATACATCAATCCCAGCTGCTGATGTGACTTTTTCAGGATCCTCAAACCCTCCACTGATAACAATTCCCTCATCATAAAGCTGCACATGATTCTCAAGTTCAGTTGATAGGAAATGGGTAAGGTTGGCTTTGTTTTCATCCATTTCAATGAAGCTATTCCAGTTAGCAGGTAGCTTTACATCTCTACTCACAATTGTGCGAACCTTTCGCTCAGTAATGCTGTGTTTTGTTCTTGTTAAACTCTTGGTAGAGTTTTTTTTGGTACAGATCCAACACTATATCCACTCTGGTGACGTTCCCATGTAGATTAGATGCCACTCTCTGTGTGAACACATCTGCATATTCCCAGAAGGTTGATGCATTTTGAGGTTTTCCCATGGCTCTTACTAAGGCTATTCCATCAATGATGGTGCATGTTCTCATAACAGATGGACTGAGCTCTGTTTACTTTGCACCAGCTTGTAGTATGGTGGCTAAGTCAGCTTTGTTTGTAGGCCTGAGCACTGAATCTGTTGTGGCAAGTGACAGGGGGACTGCACACAGTTATTTTTGGAGAATCTCATCCATGTTGACCTCTCTGCCACTCTCCATGGATACAATGATGCGGCAAAATATATCCCTGTCAGGCTTCACACACTTGGATCTGAGTTGTTCAAGCTTGGTATCTGTGCTGTATAGGCTTGAGAATGTTTTCGGTTTTCTCTTGGTGAGACTGGGGTGGAAGTCTGTGTTCGTTGTGCCCAGTCGGTTTCTCACCAACTCAGTGATTGTTTTTTTGCCAGACTCTGCAGCATGTGTAAGATCATTCAGTATCTCTTCTGAGGCAACATCACCAGTTGTCAGGGACACTAAATCATACATATGCGCTTGTTGGAAGACGTTGTATCTCTGGAACCGATCAACAAGTTGAATGACATCGTGATTATCCCTCTTGATTCTTGATTGAAGGCAGTCTTTGTGTCTCTCCTCATCATCGTGTCGGTCCAAACAGGGATCTGGTATCCTCTGCCAAGGATGCACGTTCATTATAGGTGATGGACCAACGATTTCTTGCTGGATCATTTCTAGTGATGCCTATCAATCCTCCAGTAACCTTTCCCGTTTTATTGATGTGTTCAAGGCGAAGGCCGAAAGGCACCTCGTTGAAGCTGTGTTTGGTCTCCTTGGCTACAAAATCACCATCTAGGAAGCCCTGGTAGACCTCTGGTGCTGTCTGTGCCTGCTGTTCCATGTCTGCTATGAACACAGCACCCCATCTTGTGTAATGGGTGTGATCATACGCAGCAAACCAAGGCATCATGCTCTTGAAGGCTGACATGTACAGGTTCCAATCACCACATCTCAGTGCCCGGGTGAACGCAAGGAGAATAGACACAAGGTCCATGTACTGTCTCCAGAAGGTAAAGGTTGGCTTGTCTTCATTGGCCTTGTCAAACTGTACAAGGAGATCTTGAATCTCCCCAACTTTCAGCACAAGTTCCTCATAGCATACTGAAGCTGATTCCATTTCTCCACTTCCTACCACCCATTAGTTTGAAGTGTATAACTCTTCTGCTTCACTGACATTGCTGCTGTTTTTTGCTGTATCAACCCACAGCACCCCATGTGGTAGGCTATGATAGTTTTACCATTGGTTGATTTTTTTAATCAATAGTTAAGATCATACTTTCACATGAGATATATTAAGGGATAATATTACAAAATTGTTAGAAATTACAGAGCAGGGGAGCTCCAGTAGCTCACCACGTACCGCGAGTGCTATTTCAGCGCCGTGGACAACCGCGCTCGCGCGGATCTGGGGCTGAGCGAGTTCGAATCCCGGACTGCAGCCGTGCCTTTCCCAGAGTGTCTTCCCCCCCATCTGAACCCTTTAAGCCTGCTTCTGTCGGTCGAACTTGACCAAGTATAAATGCGATAAACGTATAAAAGAGCCAGGGAAATGGCCAAAGTTTAAAAAAATAATAATAATTACAGAGCAAATTGTCAAATTTGGCAGCATTGTGAAAAATGTTCCGATTTTACCACTTACAATGATAGAATGATTAAATGACCAAAAAAATCATTTTCAAAGATGTCAACATAGCTAGGCCATATGTCAAGGGGTTAAACATGAATACTGGATAGGTTGACAGCTTCTACCCAAAAGCGATTACTTAAGTTGCAATATCAGTGTTGGCCCCCTGACTAGTGGGGAACAACCAGGAGATCACTGAGAACTCTCTCTCTCTCTCTCTCTCTCTCTCTCTCTCTCTCTCTCTCTCTCTCTCTCTCTCTCTCTCTCTCTCTCTCTCTCTCTCTCACACACACACACACACACACAAAGGGAGCCGCATGTGATTGGTGGAGGCAGGACCCTTACAAAAAACTGCTAATCATTGACACATGCTAGCCTGTAATAATCCCCCCCAGAAAAATCTACTTTGCATTTGATATTGCAAATATATGCCATCACACAGACTGGCATTTAAAGGGTTAGAATTATAAAATGAATATGTCGTGTTTTTTCTGGTGAGAATATCCAGCAGCTTTTAGAGGTCATCACATCTGAAATGAAGAAATAAAAAAATGGTTTGATAGAAACAAATTATCATTGAACTTGAGCAAAACCAAAATTATGTTATTTGGAAACTAGATTAAATACTCAAGTACAAGTTAAAATAAATGATGTGATTATTGAAAGAGTTTATGAAAATAAATTCCTAGGTGTAATAATAGACCATAAAATCGGTTGGAAACCTCACATAAAACATGTCCAATCTAAACTGTCGAGAAGCATTTCAGTCATGAGTAAAGTAAAGCACATTCTGGATAGAAAATCACTCTACATTCCCCACTGTTCACTAGTTTTATCATATTTAAATTACTGTGCTGAAGTCTGGGGAAACAATTATAAGTCTACACTACAACCACTTTTTATACTCCAAAAAGGGCCATAAGAATAGTATAAGAATCGTGATCACACAAACATATTATTTTTAAAGTCAAAAACATTAAAGTTAAATGATCTTGTGGAATTTAAAATGGCACAATTAATGTATAAAGCAAAAAGTCATGCACTACCAAGAAACATTCAAGAACTGTTCTTTGATAGGGAGGGGGTTATAATCTGAGGGGAGAACTCAATTTAAAAGTGCTAAATGTACGCACTACCATGAGAAGACACTGCATCTCGATATGTGGAGTGAAACTGTGGAACAGGCTAAATGTGGTGCTAAAGCAATGTCCAAACATGAGACAATTCAAACTGATGTATAAGGAAATGATGTTCACACGGTACAGGGATTAGGAAGGGACTTGATATTCACAGGTGTTTACATTTTATTTTATTTCTTATTTATTTTTTTTGTTTTGTGTTTTAAAATAGTACACACATTTGAGTAGTGGAAAAGGGGTAGGATTAAATAAGTGTATACTTCTTCCTACTCCTTTTCGAACATGTAGATTGAGTTGTGTTTTGCTTTTGTTGTTGTTTGTTTGTATTCATTGCATGTTCGAAATAAAGATTTCAAATCAAATGAAAAAATTATCAGGTCTGAAGTTGAATAAAAGATTGTATTTTTTTCAATTACAAAAAAACTGAAAATCCATAAAAATCTGTGTTGTTGCTAATCATACATTATGCTAGCCTGTTTTTTTAACAATAATTTGTGATGCCATCACAAACACTGGCATTTAAAGGGTACACATAAAAAAATGCCTGCACCAGAATGCATAAAATGAAGTCTTTGTAACAACAAATTTCCTGGTGGGGGACCCCCAGACCCCCTGCTTAAAAAGTGGTCTGACTGGGGCTATATTTTGCACTATATTTCCTGGCCTGAATGATTTCCCCAGTCCGTCCCTGGTTAAAAGCCTCCAATGCTTATTAGTGTGTGTGCGTTTGAACGTTTGCATGTTTCAACCATACATTTGCATTTTTTTATTTTTTACCTCCTTTAATAGTGGGTCGCGGCTCTCTGACACCATTATTTGGGGGTCATGGCCTGAAAAGTTTGGTAACCCCTGGCCTACCAGGCCAGCATCATACCATTGTGGAGACATACAAACATTGTTTAGAGATCAATTTGTGTCATAAATGTCATGATATATATCTGTATATCTGTATGTCGTGTATGTCATAAATGTCATGATGAATTGAAAATGGGGGACCCTGATTAGATTAGATTGTACTTTGTCATTATATTTGCATACAACGAGATTTGGGACTCAAGCCTAAGGTGCAGTAATAAAATCACAAGCTATAAAAGAGAAACATAAAATCCTATACAGAAACATTAAATGCTATACAATAAGACAATGTTACAGTCCTGTACAATATACAAAATAACAACAATATACAGAATAGCAATACACAAATAACAATCACAGTGTCAGACGGTAGTGGGTGGGTATTGCACTGTGGATATTGCACATCAGGATGTTTGCAATGTGTGGGAGGAGGGGGAACGGTGAATTACCCTAGACCAGTCTACCTTTGATGGTCTTAGCAAATATGTGTGCCACCTGTATGGCCAGCCATCAGCAAAAAATGTGAATGATGCAAGATATAAAGCATTCTGCATGGCATCATTGGCTTTGCCAGAACTCTCTATGCCCCCGACAAGTGACACATTGTACCAACACTGCAAAAGGGCAAATGACCAAGCAGCTATAATAAGACATTCATTGAAAGCTATAATGTGTGCCCCTTCACCTGTTGGCAATGGGTGGCACGTTGAGGATGGGGAGTTAACAGTGACCTGGATGACTACAAATCCGGCCCCTGATAGTGTGTTGCAGGTAGTCCACTGCGGTTGCAAACAAGGGAAATGTGAGACAGGAAGATGTTCATGTGTGTCTGCAAAACTGCCATGTACAGATCTTTGTCAATGCCAAAACTGTGCAAATGTTTCTAAGGCAACCGAAGATAGGGCTACATGGGATGATGACTCAGATGATAGTGGTGAGGATGAGTAACATCTGGGGAGTGTGTTGGTGGATGAGGGTGTGGACTGGGGTTGGGATGTATAGGGCGAGGGGATTAGGATTATACAGTAGTAGTGTGATTTGTTTGTATTTGTTGAGATCAGTTTGACATTGATCTCTACACACACCTCACTGTTTACAGATTTGACTCTGTATTGTATATATGTATATTCCTCTTTACTTTTTACTTGCTTACTTTTTTTTTTACTGTATGAGCACACTCTCAGGGTATTTCATCGTAAAATACCTGTATTTTATTGTGATAAATAATAAACAAACTTGAAACTTTAAACTTGTGTATATATATATGTATGTGACGAATAAACCTCTTGAATCTTGAATCTATTTTTGATCATAATAAAATGGATACATTTCTGGATCAAATTAACTTACCTAAACTTTCAGAGGAAGATGCTAAACAGTTAGATGCACCTATTGCACTAGAGGAACTTAGGGATGCTATATCTGAATTGCAAAGTGGTAAGGCTCCTGGATGGGATGGTATCCCACCAGAACTGTACCTCACATGTTGGGATGTAATTGGACCCCTATTACTTGATATGATTTTATACTCAATTAAAGAGGGGAACTTCCCCAGGGACGTCAATATGGCACTCATATCTGTCCTCCTTAAAAAGGACAAATACCCCAACGAATGCGGTAGCTATAGACCCTTAAGCCTCCTCGGAACCGATCTCAAGCTGTATGCTAAGGTACTAGCCATCAGACTTCAAAAGCATATGACATCTTTGGTTCATCCTGATCAGACAGGCTTCATAAGAGGCCGTCTGATCACGGATAATATTAGACGGATACTGCATGTGATAGACGCCAGTAAGGATACCGTACCTCCTATAGCTGTATTATCCTTGGATGCGATGAAGGCCTTTGATAGATTGGAATGGTCTTATTTATGGGCAGTACTTGGAAGAATGGGGTTAGGAGATGGATTCATTAATATGATCAAAGTACTATACAAAGATCCTTCGGCCATGATTATAACAGGTAAATTCACCTCCCCACACTTCCCTGTATCACGTTCGTCCAGACAGGGTTGTCCTCTTAGTCCCGGACTATTTGCTCTATCCCTAGAGCCTTTGGCACAATATATAAGACAATCCCAATCCATAGAGCCAATCTCAATTAGGGGCACAAAGCATCATATTAGTTTATATGCGGACGATGTAATATTGTTCATACAGAACCCTACCACCTCAATGCCTCATCTGCTCAAACTAATAGATGATTTTGGTAATCTACATAATCTGGATTTAAGATAAACTGGCCAAAATCGGGATTCCTTCCACTTAATGTCACTGCGAAGGCTACCTCCCTCCCAGAAAATATACTAATGGTAGAACACTTTAGTGATGATGCCGGGGAACTCCCAATCAATAAAAACGACCTGGAGGAACTACTCAGTAGACAACATGATAGCTTCAAATCCGACATAGCAAGCTTGATACAACAATCAACAACAACTCTGAAAAAGTCGGTGGACTCACTGGGACAACAGATGTCAACGTTCAAAATCAGGCTCGACAACACCGACGTGCTGGTGGGAGACAACTTCGCAAAACTCACCGAGATGGAAACCACTGTTGAAGGGCTGCGGTCCACAACCGCGATGCTCCAGGACCGAGTGGATGATCTTGAGAACAGATCCAGGCGTTCCAATTTGAGAATCATCAACGTACCCGAAGGAAGCGAGAGGGGCAAAGACCCGGCGGTGTTTATATCCGAAATGCTGACGGCGTTGACTGGACCTGGCGTCTTCAGCAGTCCTCCGGAGATAGAACGGGCCCACCGTTCTATCGGACCAAGGTCGGGTGAGAGCCGTGAGGGGAAACCCCGAGTTTTCATAGTTAAATTCCTCCGTTTCCAAGATAAAGAAAAAATGCTAAGATGGGCAAGGCAAAATAAACTGGAATACGGCGGCCACGAGTTAAGAATGTACCCGGATATCAGCGCCGTTCTGGCCAAAAAGAGAGCCGCGTTCAACGCCGTGACGAGCTCCCTTTACCACAAGGGAATAAAGTTCCGCCTGTTACACCCAGCTCGTCTTCAGGTCTCGTTCCAAAACGATACCCTCTACTTCGAGTCCCCAGAAAAGGCAAAAGACTTTTTCGACCAACACATCAGTGGTAACTAATGACTTTCTGACTTTATAAATTGATAGCCTAGTCTTAATTTCCCTTATTATTCTTTTTTTTGTGTACTTTTCTACCTTCACTATGCGCTGGTGACTGGGCCCTCCTACCTGAGCGTCTGCAGGAGGAGGGATCTTGCGTTTCAGCCAACTGAGGTGTGGGTGTGTGTGTGTGTGTGGGTGTGAGTGTGTGTACGCGCACGCATACACCATGCACGGACCCATGTGTGTGGATCTGTGTGTGGGTACCATTCTTTTGCATATAATACCCCCTTTTTTTGTACTATTATTTATGTTTTCACTCCTATTTTATATTTTTTGTTAATGATATTATTATATATATATATTTTTTCTTTTCCAATAGATTTTTTAATTGTATTATTATTTTTTATTATTATTATTATTACATTTTTTTCTTTTATATATACATTTATTTGTATCTCTATTTTGTCTATCTGATATAGTCCAATAGGGCTGCCATAGGCTATTCATTTGACTTGACCTGGTTCCCTACCCGGGGGGGTTGATATTGTTGGCTTTCATACGGTCTATTCTAATATACTTAAATGGACATAACTGTGAATAAGACAGGAACCTCGTATGCTCAAGAATGTTAGTGATTATATCATACGGAAATGACGCAGGAGCCCTGCTGCTAGTTCTAGTTCTTAGGACCTTATTGTCACTGCTATGGTTATAATTATTAAGGATATTTAAATATGCTACTTGAGTATTATTATTTTGTATAAAAACAGGCGTAGGTGTATGAATATATATATGTAGATATATGGGTATATATACAACTTAGATATACATTTGGATATAATAATAATAATTTATTTATAAATAAATCTTGATTTTGTTGTTACTTACTCTATTTTGACTTTTATTTTTTTTTTAGATATAATGCCCCTTTTTGTATTATTTATGGTTTCACTCCTATTTTTTATTTTGTTAATGATATTATTGTACATATATATATATATTAAGGCTGTCAAATATATTGCGTTAATATCGCGTTAACTCCCGATTCTATTAATGCCACTAATTTTTTTAACTCAAGATTAACTAAAAAAAAAAAAAAAAAAAAAAATGTGTTTTACTAGACTTCACTCAGGTGTATTATTGATGCTCTCATTGATACTATGTTTGTTTCTGAAGTGTGTGTGTGTGTGTGTGTGTGTGTGTGTGTGTGTGTGTGTGTGAGATATAGAGAGAGGGGGGGGGTGAGAGAGATGAGGAAGGGGCAAAAGAGAAAAAGAGCTGGGAGAGTGTGTGTGTGAGGGAGAGAGGGGGGTGTGTGATTAATCAGCCCTTGTGTGTGTGAATGTAACAAGTTCCTAACGTTTTCTTTCCCCTATTATTTCATGCACACTTTATTCATTGTTTTAAATTATTATTTTCTTTTAAGTTATTTTGTGCATCACTCTGTTTTGAATTTGATGCAAATTTGCAATGCATGAGGGTCATCCTTTTGTGTTAAATGGCTGCACAAAGCAAGCATTTGTTGACTCGCATGTTGATAAGAGTATTAAAACTTGGAACTTGAAAAAGATCTGTTTAAGGTAAAAAAAAAATAATAATAAAAAAATGCGATTAATTTGCGATTAATCGCGAGTTAACTATGGACAATCATGCGATTAATCGAGTTAAATATTTTAATCGTTTGACAGCACTAATATATATATATATATATTCTCTCTTCTAATTTTTATTCTTTTTTTATTATTGTTATTGTGTATATATGTATATATGTATGTATGTATGTGTGTATATATGTATATATATATATATATATATATATATTTTTGTACATTTATTTGTATCTTTATTTTTTCTATCTGATATAGTCCAATAGGGCTGCCATAGGCTATTCATTTGACCCTGTTTGACCTGTTTCCCTACCCAGGGGTGCTGATATTGTTGGCTTTCATATGGTCTATTCTAATATAATTAAATGGACATAACTGTGAATAAGACAGGAGCCTAGTTTGCTCAAGAATGTTAATGATTATGTCATACGGAAGTGACACAGTAATTGGAGCCCTGCTGCTTGTTCTATTCCTTAGGACAAGCTTAGGGAGGTGTATGTTCTCCGCAAGGAGTGGTTGGGTGTCAGGGAAATTGTGTGTTAGATCCTACAAGTTTGTTTGTGTTAGTTTTGTCTGTGTTAGTTTTGTCCTCTCTCCTCGCCTCCTTTCAACAAGATCCTATGCTACCTCATCACATACCCTGATATCTGAATATGGCTAATGCATCGAATAAGAGAGGAGCAAGTCTAAGATTTGTCTCTTGGAACGTCAAAGGCATCAATGGCCAAGTCAAGAGAGGCAGAATATTCTCCCACCTAAAACAACTTAAAACCGAAATAGCTTTCCTGCAAGAATCCCATCTGACCACAAAGGATCATCATAGGTTGAAAGCCTCTTGGGTTGGACAAACCTTCCATTCCAATTTCAGTAGTAAAGCAAGGGGTACAGCTATTTTAATACATAAAACAGTACAGTTCAGACCAACTAAGGTTACAGCAGACCCCCAGGGCAGGTTTATTATAGTTTCAGGATCCCTTAATAATGTCATGGTAGTGCTAGTTAATCTATATGCACCCAATTGGGATGACGCAGCATTCATGGGAAAAGTAATAGCATGTTTACCTGATTTGAACTCTCACCATTTGATTTTGGGGGGCGACCTCAACTGTGCAATAGACCCACGGCTAGACAAATCTAATCCAAAGAATGTCTCTCCCTCTAAAATGGCAAAATCAATTACATCATTTGTGACCCAAATAGGATGTGTGGACCCATGGCGTTTTTTTAATCCGAGTAAAAAACACTTCTCTTTCTACTCTCAGGTCCATAAAACATTCTCTAGAATTGATTATTTCTATATTGATTAATATTTCATTCCGGCTGTCAATAATACAGAATACTCAACTATAGTGATATCGGATCACGCCCCATTACTACTTGACATCGCATTCTCACTCCTACAAAAATCACGCCCCCCTTGGAGGTTGGACTGCACATTGTTAAGTGATGATGGATTCTGCCAAACAATATCCAAGGTGATTGACGAATTCCTTATAACCAATAACCATGACAGCATATCCCCATCCCTACTCTGGGAGACCTTAAAGGCGGTAGTTAGAGGAGAGATTATATCCTACTCTGCAAGACAAAACAAACTGAGAAAACAAAAACAGGAACAGCTCATGGAAAGTATTGCAAAACTAGACAGAAAATTATCAGTATCCCCAACCCCTGAATTAGACAAGGAAAGACAAAATCTCCAAATGGAATATAACTTACTTTCAACCCGTGAGACTGAAAAACAACTTTTAAGATTACGTGGGTCTTTCTACGAACATGGGGAAAAGGCAGGACGCCTTTTGGCACACCAAATTAAGAGTAGATCGACATCCCAACAAATTGAACAAATAAGGACTCCCTCCGGAGAACTCACAGTCATCCCATCTCTTATTAATGAGACTTTTAAAACATTCTACTCCGAGCTTTATACCTCACAACCCCTGCGGATGATACAGACATGACAAGGTTTCTTGACAACCTGGAATTCCCATCCATAACCCACACGCAAGCGAGCGAAATAGACCAACCTCTAGAACTTGGTCATATAGCAGACTCGATTGGACTGATACAAAGTGGCAAGGCCCCTGGCCCAGATGGCTATCCAATAGAGTTCTATAAAAAATTCATAGATAAATTAACCCCCCTCCTGTTAAACATTTTCAATCACTCTCTGGACCAAGGGGCTCTGCCTCCAACTCTCACTGAGGCCTCAATAACCTTGCTATTAAAACCGGGTAAAGAACAATCTGACTGCAGCTCCTACCGCCCTATCTCCCTTTTAAATGCAGACTATAAAATCCTAGCAAAAACACTAGCCATGCGGCTAGATTCGGTTATGCCAGGTATCATATCATTAGACCAAACAGGGTTTATGAAAAACCGCAACTCCTTCTCTAATATCCGGCGCCTTTTAAATATTCTTCATTCTCCTGCATCCGGTGAGACACCAGAGGTGGTGGTCTCCTTGGATGCGGAGAAAGCATTTGATAGGGTGGAGTGGGGGTATCTGCTAGAGGTCCTTAATAGGTTTCGTATGGGCCCCAAATGTATTTCTTGGATAACACTTTTATACTCAGCACCTAAAGCATCTGTGAGTACTAATGGGATGATATCCCAGTACTTCACTCTTGGTAGAGGTACCCGCCAGGGATGTCCTCTGAGTCCTTTGCTATTTGCCGTAGCAATCGAACCTTTATCTATTGCGCTCAAATCCGCCAACTACAATCAAGGAATCTTTAGATATGGTTCGGAACACATACTCTCCTTGTATGCAGACGACTTATTATTATTCATTTCTGATCCACTGTCTACCATCCCTCAGACTATCGGACTGCTGAATAGATTCGGAACCTTTTCAGGTTACAAACTTAACTTTTCAAAAAGTGAATGCTTCCCAGTGAATAATCTAGCCTTACAGATCCCTGAAAAGCAATTCCCCTTTAAGATATCTAAAGACAGTTTTAAGTATTTGGGAGTGAACATATGTCGTAAATTTTCAGACCTTATCGAGAATAATTTCTCACCCCTAATAGCCAAGCTTAAATTAGACCTGGAGAGATGGAATAGCTTACATATAACTATTGCGGGGAGGGTAAACTGCATAAAAATGAATGTGCTTCCACGTTTTCTATACCTTTTTCAATCCCTTCCAGTCTTCTTACCCAAATCCTTCTTTACTAAAGTAAATGCACTGATTTCCCATTTTATATGGGGAGGCAAGCCCCCCAGAATCAAAAGAGAGTTATTACAGAGGCCTAGAGAGGGTGGGGGATTGGCACTCCCTGATATAAGAAACTATTATTGGGCAGCCAACATCCACAAGATGATTTTATGGACCCAAGAACCGGCACTGAGCTGGTGTGAATCTCAAGCAGGATCCTGCCAGTCTACCTCACTATTGGCCCTGCTCTCATCTGAATTGCCAATCCGGCCGACCAAATTTTCAAGAAACCCAATTGTTGTATCGACTTTAAAAATATGGCTTCAATTCAGGCACACCTCTGGACTCCTTGGGTTCTCCAGCCACAGCCCCATTTGCAACAACCACCTCTTTATCCCTCCTCACACTGATGCAGCCTTTTTGACCTGGCAAAGGTCAGGCCTAGTTAGAGTGAGGGACCTATACACCAATAAGGTTTTCTGCAGTTTTAGCGATCTGTGTGAAAAATTTGGCCTCCCGAGATCTCATTTATTTCGATACTTTCAAGTTCGAAACTGGGTTAAACAACACAATACCTCCTTCCCTACTATCTCCAACTCAGTAATTGACACAATTCTGGACATCCCCACAAATCAAAAAGGTCTTATATCAAGGATTTACACCCTGATCTCCCGTAACACAGAAACATGTCTTGATAAAATCAAAGAGGACTGGGTAAAGGAATGGGGTGAGGCTATAGATGAGAATATTTGGAATGGAGTATTGGCCAGAGTAAATGACAGTACATCCTGCTCCAGGCTCAATCTGATGCAATTTAAGGTGGTCCATCGCATCTACTTCACAAACTCTAAACTCGCCAAAATATATCCCAATATTACAGACTCTTGTAATAGATGCCACATGTCCCCAGCAAATATGACGCACATGTTTTGGTCTTGTCCCCGCCTACACAGCTTCTGGACAGCTATTTTCAAACACCTCGCCGAGGCTTTCGACATGGAGCTAACTCCCAGTGCAGAAATAGCCATCTTTGGAGTCTTACCAAGACCGGATCACCAAGGGGTTAGGAGAAGAACAATAGATAGAATTGCCTTTGCATCCCTACTAGCACACAGAAGGATCTTGCTAGAGTGGAAATCACCAGCAGCCCCCAAAGCATCCCTATGGCTTAAAGATCTCATGTTCTTTCTAAATCTGGAGAAAATCAAACACAACCTAAGGGGGTCTAGTGAAAAGTTTGAAATAGTATGGGGCCCTTTTATTGGTTACATAGACAAGCTAAAGACATTAAGATAATGAGAAGGAAGGATGAGTGAGAGAGATATGTGTTTGTATGTTCTATGTTTCCTGTTGTGTATTTGTAGGATTGGGCAAGATAGGGGAGGGAAAATGGGAGGGAGGATGGAGGGTTCGTACAAGGTCCTTGAAATGCTAAATACTTGTATTTTGACACAAGGTAGCGCTAACTGTCGGAGATTGGCTTTGAGCCATGAAATATTGGATCCGACTAAAGGTGTATTCTTTACTCTTTATTAATTATTATTATACATTTTTGCTATAGAAAACAGCACTTAAAAGTGAACTGTATCACTTTTATTTTTTAATTCTCTTTTTTGAGAAAGTCCTTGAATCTAATTTTGCAATGTATGTGGGAACCCAGGAGGGAGGGGGGAAGGGCGAAAATACAAAATATGTCATTCAATGTGTAATGTATCCAACTGTACCTTTGATGACTAATAAATAAATGTTTAAAAAAAAAGAACACTTTAGATGTCTTGGAGTTGAAATATTCCCCACTATCTGCCAAACGGTGAAGTATAATTATACCGGAATCCTAGATAGAATCACAAATGATTTCGACAGATGGTCAAAACTAAAAAACTCAGTACAGGCCCGAGCGTCAATAGTTAAGATGGATGTCTTACCAAGAATCAACTTATTCAGTTCAATGTTGCCGTTACCCCCCCCCCCCCCCCCCCCCTGTTGGTTACTGGAAAAAATTACACTCCGTCGCATATACATTTATTTGGAACAACAAACCTCCACGAATAAAAAGATCCACAGCACATAGAAATAAAGCCGACAGTGGTTTAGCATTTCCAGACTTCTACTACTATTTTAAAGCATTCTCTTTAAGACCACTGATCACCTGGTTTGACTCTCAAGCAGCTGTATCCTGGAGACCATTAGAGGAGAATATAGTGGCACCACATAGACTACAGGATATAGTGTACAACAACTTATCAATTAAGCAATGCAACTTGAAATTTGGCCCTCTTATTACACATGTGATCCGGATATGGCGTGACACACAGAAAAAATGTACTAACCAATATGAATGGCATAGTCATTCTCCCATATTTAATAACAATTTACTCCTTATTGGAAAACAACCTATCAGATTTACCAAATGGGAAAAGAAGGGCATTAGGGGATATTTTCAACAAACAGGGTTTCTGTAGCTATCGAGATATACATAACAAATTTAACCTCACCTGCTCTACTTATTATTTCTATCTACAATTAAGAGCTGCTTTGAAGGCTCATGGAGTTCCTTTAAAGAAACCACTTGAGCACCACAGATATCACAAATTATTTTATGAAAAGGAGACATCGAGAGGCTTCGTCTCTGACTTTTATCGTCACTTACTTACGTCTTCGTATGAAGTCCTTCCCCTAGACTCAGTTTGGAGGAAGGATATACCAGACTTGGAAGTGGATTTTGATTGGGATGAAGTCTGGGCAAACGTTCGGCTGTTGTCACGCAACCCGGATCATCAACAGATTCATCTTAATTTTATTCATAGGACTTACTTGACTCCTAGACGATTGTACCTTATGGGGCTTAAACAGCACTCTCGATGCTCATTGTGTTTAAAGGGTGAGATCGGTACATGTATGCATATGTATTGGGAATGTCCCCCTGTTAAGATATTCTGGGTAGAAGTAACCACACAATTATCAGAACTTTTGTTTCTGACCATACCTGTACTGCCTTCGGTATTGTTGCTGAATGATGTCTCTCAGTTATCACACTCAATACATGTTAAGAGGCTAATCTTGTCCGGTCTTACGGCTGCCAAAAAGCTAATAGCATCACGCTGGATTCAACCGGAAAAAATTTGCCTGAAGGTATGGATTCTTACTAGGGATGCTCGATATTGGCTTTTTTACCGATACCGATATTCCGATATTGTCCAACTCTTAATTTCGATACCGATACCGATACCGATATCAACCGATACCGATATATGCAGGGTTTCCCCCCAAAAAAACTGAATAATTTCAGGTAATTAATAATTTCACTGGATGCATTCAAAAGGCTTTCTAAATGTAAGCATTATCTGTGCAAAATATGATAATTAAAAAAGTAAAAATTAACATTACATATATCTTGTTGTTGAATTAAACCAACATGCATACTTTTGACAATAAATAAAATAAGAATTGGTTCTTACTTGCTTGCCTGGGTAAATAAAGGTTAAATAAATGTAAAAAAAAAAAAAAAAAAAATTTATCGATACCGATATTTTCCGATATCACATTTTACTGCCGATATCGGCCGATAATATCGGTCGGCCGATAATATCGGACATCCCTAATTCTTACCTATCTAGATGTGATTTATTTAGAGATATCTACCGCACGAATTCTAGGTGTCAAAGAAGCCAACATAGCAATTTGGTCAGATATGGTGGAGAAGATAAAGCACAGCATTTGAATTTGTAATCCTTGGTGTTGAACGAAATGGTGGTTATTGTCCAAGGGGGCATTTGTATGTATTGTAGTCAGTGATGTACCTGAACGCATTCAATGAACGATCGTTCATGAACGCGTTCGTATTTTGGGCGAACTTGAACTGAACGTACTGTATATCCGCTAAATGAACGTAATTGAGAACGCGTTCATTCTCAGCCCTGTGTAACGGAGTTCAAAAGTGCGTTCATTCTCAGCACTCTATTATAACGGCGTTCAAAGATGTGCCATATTTCATAATGCATTTCAGCCGAAAACTCAGTTAAAACACTGTAAACAGGCTTAAAAATTATGCGTTAAACCACCCAATCTGGCAACCAGCCTGTCACCCCCTGCTACGTCATCAGACTCCTCCTCACAACAAGCAGTGGAACAGGAATCTGCGCGCAGAAGCCGAGAGCTGCAGCAGCAGCAGCACTCTCTCAGTCGGAGTCAGACTCTACCTCTAGATGTCACGTCGGTGTATGCATTTAAAAGAGTTTACAATTCAAACTATTTGATAAACTTCTACTTTCAGCCCGGAAATGCATTCTGATAAACTGAATTAAGGATAAGCCTCCATTTTTACAAATGTGGTATAGAGAGATCTTCGGTGTGCTCCTACCCCATGAAAGACACTGTGCAATGCATAGAGTCAACGACGCTTCCTTTCAGGAGGAGATGTACAGTAAATTACCAAGTATGGTCTTGTCAATAATCCAATGTACAGTTTTGTTTGTACAGTTGTACAGTGTCGCCCACCCACCCCTCTTACCCAACCCCCCCCCCCCCCCCCCCCCCCACCCACCCAACCACCTCCAATGTACAGTCCCCCCCCACCCCCACCTACCCAATCCAATGTACAGTTTCTACGTCAAATGTATATACTTTTTTTTCCTGGACTCTTTTTGTATCACAAACAGTACTGTAATTGCAAATCTGATATGTCATAAATGTATAGATGTAGCAGTTCTGTCTATCTGTATGTCATGTATGTCATATATGTTACGATGAATTGAAAATGGGGGACCCTGATGTAAACAAGACGAAAGTCTTTCTCTGGTCTGCATCCCCTTAACAATTGTATGTATTGAGCTGTACTGTACTGTACCCATTCTGCAATCTGTTAATAAAGTTTTCAATCAATCAATCAATCAATCAGGTGTGGGCCCCACTATTAGACTATTTTCCTGCTGAAATGTATCGGATCCTTCTAAAGGCCCAGTGCCCCATTGTATGGACAGACCTAGGATAGGAAAAAATAAATATATGTATGTCTACATGTGAATGCGCTCGAGGCAAGTGCAAGTGCCTGTCTTGGTCTGCTTTCCTTTTTGCTTGTTTTCTTTTTGTTTTGTTTTTGCTTGCTTATGGTGTGGATGATGGCATAGAGATGAACTGGAGGACCCCCCCCCCCCCTTGTTCCAATGTGTGTTTTTGTAATGTAAGTAACTGTACGTGAAAAATCTATAATACATTTTTTTTTAAATAACTAAAAAGAACTAAATTAGTTCATTTTTGAAACCATGAACTTTAGTTCAACATTTTGAATTATGAACTATGAACTAGTTCATTTTAAAAATGTTGAACTGTGAACTGAACTAGTTCATGTAGAAAGTGAACTTTCCCAACACTGATTGTAGTGTATCGTAATTATTATGTATATCCTTTAATCTACATTTATTTTGATTTAAATACTGGACTATCATAGTCCTATGATTTATTGTGGATTTTTACTTTTAATGTTTGTGTGTCTAGTTTTATGTCATGTCAAAAAAGAATTGAAAATAAAAAAAATTTGTTCACAAAAAAAATTAGTAACTTATTGAATTGTAAATTGTTTGACATTATTTCAAATTAAGGGGATGGTGTAGTGTTTAACTAGCTTGATCAAAAGTGTGTGGGTCTATTCTTGTCATTATACTATCCACTGAACTGTTTGCGTTCAACCTCAATCTTTAGAAAATTGTACCAGCATCTTTAATATTGCAGGTTGGGAATCACAAGGTAAAGTGTTTTTGATACAAATTTGCTGCATGCATCACGGATTGTGTTTATGGAGGTTTATCGAATATTTTCCCGTGAAACATTCAAGATGTTTTCACAGCGATGTGCAATGCTGTGTTGTTGGTGTAGAGAAGGGGATATGATTTAAATGTACAGTATGGTTAATAACACGTACGTTATGGCCCGTTTCAAAGCTTTATCCAATTGCTTGCCTAAACCAAGTAGCGTATATGCATATAACATTGTTTAGAAACCAATTTTGCGAACGTTAGAATGTGGTTTTTGTCCATTTTCGTCGAGATGTACTCTGTGGATGACATGCTAACATCAGTGTTTTTTTTGTATCCACTTTTTCTCCCATTTTCTATATTTTTCTCCCATCCCAATTTCGTATCATCCAATTCAACCCTCCCCTGTCACGGACGCTGTTTCTTGCCTCCCACAAGCCGGCTGCAATGTGGACTAAGTCATACATAGCACAAGTCCCCTCCGGTACTTGAGGTAACAGCAGTCGCATCTTTTCACCTGCGCAGCTCGATCTCTCAGTGACGAGGAGTAACGCGTGGGAGGCTCACGCTGCCCCCGACACTTCCTGATTCTACTGCGCAGGCGCACCAACCGACCTGTAGGAGTCGCTGTCCACAACGCCCGATCCCCACCCATCAGTTTCCCACCCCCTAATATGGCCAATGTGTATTAGTACGGACGACCAGCTAAACTGAAAGCAAATGTGGAGCGCTGGGCTCGAACTGATGAGCCCAGCGTCTCCAGCATTTCGTGGCGAGCGCCTTGCCCACTACGCCACGTAGCCACCCCTACATCACGTTACAGTGTTTACACAATGTCTTTTGGTCTGTAACTTGGCAACAAAGAGAGCTTCTATTGGTCGAGCGCAATATACGTGACCGAACTCGCACCAATTACGTCAAATAAAACGAAGGTTATTCTATAACCCTAGTTATATGAGTATAGCGAGCGCTCTGCTCTATTGGAACTATCCCTTTAATCATACTATCAATGAAAAAACGTTCTCCACATGTACGCACCTACTCACCTCTGCCTTACCACACCCACATCTGCTCCTATATAAGCGGGGTCGTGGCCACACAATCAGCTCCTTCCCCAGTATTTCACCGCCAAAAGGGAAGACCGTGGGGTCCTCAGTGAGTCAGAGCAGAGCGCTCGCTATACTCATATAACTAGGGTTATAGAATAACCTTCGTTATAAATCGTATAGCTTTACGCTCTGCTCTATTGAAACACAGGAGCTGAGCAGAGCGAAAAGCTCGACAGATGTACCCGCTGAGGCCCCCTACAACCATCAGAATACCGGGGAGGATCCGAGCCCCCCGGCCCCCCCTGGCGGGGGACGGGAGGGAGATTAGCACCTCAAACGCACAGGGTGAGCAGACCGTGGGACCTACCTTTGTTTAGAAGGGCCCGCGACTACTCAGACACGCATCCCACACGCCACCAGGGAACGGACGTGAGCAAACCCCCGTCACAGCCCCCAACATCGCGGGGTCGGAGTCAAACCCCAACCGGAGGAGGTCCCAGCCTCAGGCCACCCCGGGGCTAGGACCCCTGAAAAAAGGGGACTGGTGAGGTCTATGAGGCCGTGGTATCGAGACCCCACCAGACGGTCACTGGTGACACCACCCCCCACATCGCCAGCGTATCGGACAGGGCCTAAATCAGGTGAAGGCCCTGTCACAGCCCCCAACATCGTGGGGTCGGAGTCAAACCCCAACCCGGCGGCAAGGCCGTAGCAGCGGAAGAGGTCCCAGCCTCAGGCCACCCCGGGGCTAGGACCCCCTGAAAAAAGGGGCCTGGTCTATGAGGCCGTGGTATCGAGACCCCACCAGACGGTCACTGGTGACACCACCCCCCACATCGCCAGTGTATCGGACAGGGCCTAAATCAGGTGAAGGCCCTTCCCACCTTGGCACGCCGCTCTGAAGCGTTCTCAAGGAGGCTTCCCGCCCACAATACTGTGGGGCCAGCCGGCGTGCCGGGGAGACAACCCTCCAAGGAGGTTGATCCCTCAATCCAGGCAAACAGGTCCCAAGAGCAGAACTCGACCTGTGCCCGGAGCACTGCGGACTAGACAGGCGCCTAAGGGGTCTACTGTAAAAACAGTACCCCGGTGGAAAGGGTGTTCGGTATGCTGTGCACCATGTCACAATCTCCACAAAACCCGACCCTGCCAATTTATTAATCCTGCTGGGTTGAGGTTCAGAGAAAGAGGCTGACACAATTGGCAGACGTCATGAAAGATGCGGGGGCATACTCTCGGGCAGACGGGTCAGGCCCGGCCTCAACCCGGGAGTCGACTCTGCTACCAACACACCGGGGAGCCAACCACCCCCCTATGTTTATTTTAACAGGAGGCGGTTGCTCCCTTAACCCACTAAGAAACCTCAGAAACATAACTGCGCGTATACACAGGCTATACAAGCAGTTCAAGCGTTTCAGGTTTCAAAAGGGTTAACCCAGGCCAACAGGTTATCGAGGAAAAGGCCCGACCTGGGCCTGGTGGACCGGGACCTACACAGGGATGCATAGAGGAGTTGACAGGGCAACCTCCCCGACAGCCCCCTCCCTTCCCGGCTTAGCAGGGAGGGAGGGGTGAAACAAATTGAGAAGGACCAAGCCCCTTAACATAGTGCAAAGGTACAACACAGTATGGACCAAAGCACGTCACTGTTAAGGGCAACTCGTGGTGGCATCCATATGACACACACATTCATGACATCAATCCCCGCGACGTCCGGCCCGACTCGGCATTTCCCCCCCGGAAAAGCACAAAGTCCTTAGGGGTACCAGAACTGCAGATCTGCGTCCCCGCGGGCAACGGGTTAAACTGATCCGGTCCGGCGCGACCAGAACCAGTCCCGTGTCCTAGTCACACCGCCGCCCCCAGTCCTAAGAGGGGGGTAGGTACGCGTGTCGATCCAAAACATCACAGAGGGCGCCACCAAGACGCGAACAAACTGCTCCTGGTGGCCCACCTAATGGGCGTGAGACCCCTCTGCCAATGTTTTATTCGACACCGTCATCTCCCCCCGGAGATGTACATGAGCCCTCGAGTCTAACCTAGTGCACTGGCGCTCGGTAGAGACAAAAAATCTCCTTCCCAGCCGCCCGCATAAAAAAGCGCAGTTTTTATGATGTTGGGCAACCAAGGCGCGCCGGCCCACAAAGCATATCAATCATTGAAAAAACACTGTGGGCCAGCGCTGATCGGTCTCGTAAGACCATACGCTGTTTATGAAATCAGCGTATGGTCTTACGAGACCGATCAGCGCTGGCCCACGGTGTCTTTTATGCTTGCAAAGAACCAGAGAACAGTGACAGCAAATTTCTAACAAGAAAGAGCCTCACAACGTTTCCCCTTGCTGTCTGGGACGAGCAGCAGGGAGCCGGTCTACAAAAGACACAGACACGAGTCCTCACATGACGAGCCTGGGAATAACAACCGTGTCAATTCTGCTCCTTATGTAAGAGGGGAAGACAGCGGTCTACCCATAGAAACCTCAACGTGAGTAAACAATTGAAAAAGGTTCATGTAACACATTGGACCACGACTCTCTGAGGAGGAGGCTCTGAAAAACTCTGAGGAGGCTCCCTCACTGAGAGGGATGTTCTGAAACTCAAAGGAGGCTCTGAAACTCCCTGAGGAGGAGGCTCTGAACTCCCTGAGTGGGAGGCTCTGACCCAATATACACTACTGGAAGGGAGCAGAGTAGAAGACAATTGTCCCTACTACATTGCACCACCTATCCTTTACAATGACAGTGGTCTGTAGCACAGGCCCTGTAACTCACGGACATGTCTCTTAGCTAATAAGAAAACACGCTTGTGCTTCAATGGCCTCTCGAGCCTGGGAATAAAAACCGTATCAATTCTGCTCTTCACGTAAGAGGAGAAGACAGCGATTCTCCCAGAGAGACCACAACGTGAGTAAAAACAATTGAAAAGGGTTCATGTAAGACCTATCTCAAACCCTGCCCTCTTTTCTTGATCCTCCAATCACAACTGTTGCTTACCTCGGACAAACAGGTAAGCGACAGTTGTGACTGGAGGATCAAGAAAAGGGGCAGGGTTTGAGATAGGTCCATTTGACCAAGACTCTGAAAACTCTGAGGGCTAGATCCACAAAGAATGGATTGCATGGAGCAAGTTGCACCCTTACTTACAATTCATTATGAATTGAAAATGGGGGACCCTGATGTAAACAAGATGAAAGTCTTTCCCTGGTCTGCATTCCCTTAACAATTGTGTGTATTGAGCCGTACTGTATTGTACCCATTCTGCAATCTGTTAATACAATTTTGCAGTGGCGGCTCGTGAATTCTTCACGGGGGGCGGAATTAATTAGTATCCCCCTCTATCTCTCCTTCTCTCTCTTTCTCTCTCTCAGCGCGACGTGGAATCGATTCGTTACACAATCAGACCTAGTATGTGTAGTAGTATAGTAGTATATACCAAGAATAACTTCAGTATGAGTACAGGGCTGTACACATATTTTGCATATTGTTAAACGAGCCAAGGCTAGCTATTAAACTATCGATATGAATTGAAAATGGGGGAACCTGATGTAAACAAGACAAACGTCTTTCTCTGGTCTGCATGTCCTTAACAATTGTGTGTATTGAGCCGTACTGTATTGTACCCATTCTGCAATCTGTTAATAAAGTTTTCATTCATTCATTAATTCAAACATAGGCGATATTGAACAATAATCCACTTATTTTCAATCCAAACGAAACTCCACTCCAGAGAGAGAGAGAGAGAGAGAGAGAGAGAGAGAGAGAGAGAGAGAGAGAGAGAGAGAGAGAGCGTTAGTTAGTTTAGCATTAGCTGAGTGGCTAACAGCGGCTAACGTTAGCTGAGTGGCTAAGAGAGAGAGAGAGAGAGAGAGAGAGAGAGAGAGAATTAACTCACTTTGTTTAATTGAAACGTGGTCGAGCCGGAGGGCTTGATAAAGTGTATGTCCACTGACTGTCCCCCAGACTGTTGTCGATGTATATCCATTCCACTGCCCACTGTCCAGACTCGAGACTGCATCACAACACACAGCATCGAACATCCTGCAAACTACCGTTCTATCGTCCACTTTTAAGCAAAACCGAGAAATGCGGCTACGGAAATTATAGACGCCTCTTGCTTAGACCGCTTCAAAACGCGCCCGTGTTCCATCATAATACATCATATTTCAACGCACAGCGCGTTACGCACTGATTGACTGCGACGGATACAGCGATGAAACAGTGCACGGCGTGCACGCGCACTCAAAACGCTATTGCGTCTAGCCCGAGAGAAATGCGGCGAGGAGAATGCAGCTACGGTAACGGAACGTATTCTCTATCAGACAGTGAGTCACTTCCTGTTCAGGAAAACAATTATTTATATTTGATATATTAACATTATATTGTGCATTGGAAACACAAACATACTTAAAATGAGTAAATATTATTGATTTTAAACATGTTTATATTATTTATAGGGCTATAAAAAAAAAACAAGAAAATATATTTCTTATTCTTCTCTCTTTTAATCAGGGTTAACCAGGGGGGTCGGCGCCCGAGCGCCCCTAGTGGCCAGCCGCCACTGCAATTTTCATTCAATCAATCACTGTGCTTTAGCGTCTCGAGGTTCTCCCGCTGCTAAACTAGCCTAAACTTTTCAGCTAACTAGCTATCGTTATTTTGCTCTTCCGTGAACTGGGCCCATAACCTGTTGACAGAGTCACCTGGGGAGCAAAATAACTGGTCATGACAACGAGGTCCTCTTTAGCCTTAACTCGCGTGGTTTATTTCATATGTACATTTCCACCACGAGACCTGCTCTCCGTGAAAGCTAGAGAGAGAGAGACAGCTGCTATAGCTGCGTCTCCTTACGCCTATAGCGCCCTCTTGTGGAACAGTTAAAGTGCAGTTATATTCAATCATATTATTACTTACATTTAACATTTCCCATCTTTGCTGAGCAAGACTTTCGTACAAAAGGAATTATAGATGCCTGTCCCAAATATAGGCCAGTTGTATTCAATGATTGAAGAAAATAAAGGCCTTGGCCCTCATTTATCAAGAATTCTTAGAAAGTGTTCTATCTTTGTTCTTAAGCACATAATTTAGAATGTGTGTACGCACAAAAAAAACTGGATTTATCACACGTGCGTACACAGGTCGTACGCACACCTGTCTTGATAAATATCACTTTGATCCTACGCTGCAGCTCGTGCACGGTTTTACGTATTTGCATATAGCACCGCCCGTAATTAACCATATACGGTAATGGAACACCCCCATGAAATGTGGAAAAGTGGACTAAGCCAAGGGAAGCGTGTTATGGAGAAATACGTGACAGGCTGACAGACATGTACACGTACGGTGATGTCGGATATGATATCTATTAACTTAAAGACCATATTAACTAATAAAGACCATGCTGGAATATGACTGCCTTTTTTCGTTTTGTTCGATTAATACCCAGGGATTAAAGTTCTCCTCAATTTTATTCCAAATTGCGATGGATTTTGCGTACATTTTCTACCTGCTGCATATGATTTCTAGAGGCATACAATCAATATTGATGTCGGTATTGGGTAGCCTATATAAACAATAATACAAGAGCATATACAAGAACAATGAATCTCACTGCCATGTATGATGTAGCCTATACGCCATGTGTAGCCTGCCTATATGTGATCAATACAAACATGAACTTGAATTCCATCATGTCTGTGTGTGGGAGCTCACAAGGCTGTTGTCACAATGTAAATAAGAACGTGCACTGAAAAGTTACAGTATGTAGTTGGTTGATTATTTGTATGACAGTGTCAGATTATGATATATATAATCATGAAGATAATGGCAGATACATTCTATGGGTACATGTATAAATCATGTAGCCAGGTCCTGGGTTCTTGGCTCTCTCTCTCCCCCTCTCTCACTGTGGCACAGACAAGAGTATAAAGATCTTAATCAGACCATAAATACTCACACACACGATGGCCTACAAAAGGCACATTCATTTCCAGAGACGCAGAGTTGGAGCAATAGCTTTAACTCAATTAATTTGACACGAAATGCCACAAGTAACTAAATTATGACTTGACTAAGATTACCCCGAGATTAGGGGACGGGGCCAAGTAAAGTTTAAAGTACTAAACATAAGACACATATCAATAAATCCTCCCTTTCCAACACACCTAGAACACATTACACACACACACACACACACACACACACACCAACACACACGCAGACACACACACCAGCATGCACACACACACACACACACCAACACACACGCAGACACAACACACACGCAGACACACACCAGCATGCACACACACACACACCAACACACACGCAGACACACACACCAGCATGCACACACACACACACCAACACACACGCAGACCCACACACACCAATTATATGACGTGTCATGGGGAGGAGAGTGAAAAAGGGTTCGGGGGAGAAAGCCAGGACACACTTCTTCTGCTTTTTTGACTTGAGAGGAACACACTGACCGGCCGGTCGATACTGTGTGTTCAAATTACTAGAATTATTGCTTATTCCACTTTTTATATCGTATCTACTTTTATACCTTGTTCATTCATTTTTATATAATAAACTACCTCAAAAGTGTTTCATTCTTCACTTCTTTTTAAATCATTATTACCGATCGGGTTCTCAAAAAGGTTCCAGTCCCGACAATTTGGCTTCCCTGGGGTGGGCCAGAAACCCGCTCTGAGAGACGACCACGGGGCACCAACGTTGAAAGGTAAGAATAAATATGCATGGTTAAAAAATAGAATAAAGAAGTCTGGCGCCCGTGGGACTTCTCGGAGTGGGTTTGTGACCTTTTTCAATTTATAAATGAAATGTGAAAATTGCTAAAGATAAAAGTGAACTCAAATAAATGCTTTTGATTGAAAGTGAATGAGCAAGGTGCAAAGTTACAGTACTATTTTGAATGTTAACAAATTAATTTAATTTTTTTCCCCATAACCCTAATCAAATACAAATTACTGTGTGATTCTGTCCTTTTTTCCCCACTGTTGGTGTGATGATTGTTGAATGAAAAGTCCTTCTCTATGAGGCAATAAGTAGTGTCATAGGTTAGAAGTGACCCATTTATTTAAGTTAAGGGTAATCAGTTATTGAGTATAGACATAAAGTGGATTGCAGGTCTGAAATGCGGGAGAATTACGCCCATATTACGATTAAAGGAGCGATCGGCCTTTTCTTAGTCCTGGGATAGTGTCTCATTTGCCTCAGTCGACTGCAATCCAAGTCTTCAAGATAAGTTTAGTCAAATTGCCAAGTTAGAGCAATAAGGGTTTGATTGTGTGGATGTGCTCGATGAAAAGCAGTGTGTTTTAAATGATGTTATATTGGGTTAAGTTGTATCTTAAACAGAAAGACTCGAATGGAGTGAGATACTTGTCATATTCTTCAATTAGCCCGCCCAAAATACGGGTAGAAGATTGGCTGATTATTATGACAATTTCAAAATACATGCGAGTCTTTGAGATACTGGGTTTATTGGGGAATATTGGCAGTGTGTTTTAAATGATGTTATATTGGGTTAAGTTGTATCTTAAACAGAAAGACTCGAATGGAGTGAGATACTTGTCATATTCTTCAATTAGCCCGCCCAAAATACGGGTAGAAGATTGGCTGATTATTATGACAATTTCAAAATACATGCGAGTCTTTGAGATACTGGGTTTATTGGGGAGTATTGGCAGTGTGTTTTAAAATTATGTTGTACTGGGTGGTTAAATTGTATCTTAACAGAAGGACTCGAATGGAGTGAGATACTTGTCATATTCTTCAATTAGCCCGCCCAAAATACGGGTAGAAGATTGGCTGATTATTATGACAATTTCAAAGAACATGCGAGTCTTTAAGATACTGTCGTGACGGGGTTGGGTTTATTAGGGAATATTGGACTGGCGCTTTCATTAATTCTAGATTGGACTGGCGCTTTCATTAATTCTAGATTGGACTGGCGCTTTCATTAATTCTAGATTGGACTGGCGAAATTATTTCAATATTGGACTGGTGCATTTATTCCTAGATTGGACTGGTGCAAATAAGGGGAACAATTTTGGCATGGTTATACTAGTTCCCAAGGTACAGAGGCACGCTAAATAGTTTGGATAAATAGACTGTACTATTTCGTTAGTTCATTAGTTTTTTCACACACACGTGAAATTGTTGCAGTCTAGACGATATGTGGTACATTTAATGTGATACACTGAATCCCATTATTGACTGGAATACCACGTTTGGCTGATTGATACTAAATCGATTTGCAAAACAAAACGGATAGAGGTACAGTTGAATCATTTTGTCGTGCTGCGCTGCTTGGTCGGGGTGAATTTCTTCCCTCCATTTCACCCCAGCAGAGAATCACACGTTTTTCCCGCCTTTTTTTTCTTTCTTTTTTCACACACAAACACACACACACACACACACACACACACACACACACACACACACACACACACACACACACGCACACACACACACACACACACACACACACACACACACACACACACACACACACCTAGAACACATTCCCCTCTTCAAACACACACACACACACGCAAAAAAAAAAAAAAAAATCCCTCGCTTTACACAAATACATACTACACACACACACAGATCTTTCTTTGCCCCCCCCCCCCCCCCAGCACTCACTTGCTTAGATACATACTACACACACACACACACAGATCTTTCTTTGCCCCCCCCCCCCCCCCCCCCAGCACTCACTTGCTTAGATACATACTACACACACACACACACAGATCTTTCTTTGCCCCCCCCCCCCCCCCCAGCACTCACTTGCTTAGATACATACTACACACACACACACACAGATCTTTCTTTGCCCCCCCCCCCCCCCCAGCACTCACTTGCTTAGATACATACTACACACACACACACACAGATCTTTCTTTGCCCCCCCCCCCCCCCCCCAGCACTCACTTGCTTAGATACATACTACACACACACACACACAGATCTTTCTTTGCCCCCCCCCCCCCCCCCAGCACTCACTTGCTTAGATACATACTATATATTTTGTCTTATTTTTACGGCTGACTCACAGTGGAATCATGACTGATATAGAGCAACAAACGACGGGCCAGGTTATAGAGAAGGTGAATTTGAGGCTTGATGCGACAACTGAGCCTCAGAATAGGAAGAAGGTTAAGAAACAAATGGACAAATTGATATCTTCCTGGCAAATAAGAAATTTACTTCCAAAGGATGACGAACTTGCCCTTACGAGGACACATAGACAAGAAATACTGGACTATGAGAAAGGGGAATTGACTGTCAAAACCATAGAATGGGAAAAAGCGGGGAGACACAGAATCGGGCAGGCTAAAGCCGCTCTGGACAAAGCTGAGCGGCGTATGACAAGAGTCTCCTCTCTCTTGCTCCACTTCAAATACGCAATACCTACTCAAACGGCAGTGGGCCCTGTGTTTAAGGACATAGATGAGCTGGACCGACTCAATACACAGGCCCGGGCCAATTCCACCATTCATAAAGTACTCACAGTGGAACGAGCTCCGATACTTCCACTAATTGACTTATCTTTAGAGACCGGCTCTCTGACCCCCTTTCTCTATCCTGGCCTCCCTCCTACCCCGGCAGCAGCACAGGCCTCCGAACTGTATGGCACAAATCCCCCCGCGTACGCACCGCACAGGTCCACTCCTGGTCGGGAGATGATTCAGGCCCTTCAGGCCCCAGTAATACGCATTACCTCGGGGGTCCTAGAGGTGGCTGAGACGGAGAATGACCGTACACTGACACAATTAGTTGAACAGGTTGACAGGATTACGCGTAGTGCCCCACACCTGTTAACAGGCCTCGGCAACCGCCATGACAGAACCAGACAAGGGGGGTCCTCACCTGACACAACTTTACCCTGGGTTAAAGATAAACAGGGCGCAGCGTGCGGTAGCGGAGTGTCTCTAGATGAGGAAAGTGAACCAGGGGAGGAAGAATGTCTGCTAGACAGAAGGACGGGCTACAGCCCTGTTATGAGGTTTAACAGGCAGGAAGAGGAGCACCATGAGACGAGAGAAGTGGAGAAGATCAGTGTGATAAAGGGAAGACTGAAGATGCAGGCGAGAGGGGGTGAGACGAAAGGGGGGTCATACGACATTAGCGGAGGAGAAATGCTGATCCAGCATCAAGGTTATGACTCCTTTGCACCGACCACGAGTGGCGGAGACCAGGGGGGAGAAAGGGGGGATGGGAAATTCTCCACTCAATGCCCACTAATTGCTAGCCCTGGAGGGCAGCCCTATTATCAGCCATGGAGTCACAGAGACATGGACGCCCTAGTGGCCAGATTGCCCCCCTTAACCAAGGGTGGTCAAAAGTGGGTAATGGAACTTGAAAAGTACACAGCAGGAGATCGCCTGTGTTTAGGTGACCTCCGGGCGTTGATGGGGAGAATAGAGGGGCGATTGCCTGCTAGGCAGACCGATCTGCTCGCTCAATGCAATATGCATCAAGACCAGGAGGACTTCAATCTACATAGGCCACGCTATTGGGCAGCAGTAAGGGACCGTTATCCTACTAATCGGACGCTCACTGCACTGGCCAGCCTAAAAAAGGAATCGAATGAGGACATTCACACCTTTCTTAAACGGTGTGAGGACGTTTGGTTGGAGTGTACAGGGGAGAGGTATGACGAAACAGAGGCCACAATAATGGTGTGGAGGGGTGCCGTAGTTAAAGCTCTCCCAGAACCGGTCCGTATCAAATTGGACGATATCGTGGGGTTGGACACGAAAACTGATGAGGAATGGAGGGCATTTCTCATACATTATGACATTAGAAACCAGAAGGCACAAGGGGAGAGTGAGGAAGAGATGAAGA
Organism: Notolepis coatsorum; assembly: GCF_963971535.1. NCBI lineage: Eukaryota > Metazoa > Chordata > Actinopteri > Aulopiformes > Paralepididae > Notolepis > Notolepis coatsorum. The sequence goes on along the minus strand of NC_140167.1, from coordinate 152,371,893 downwards.
ATCTGGCTAAGAGACTATTAAAGTTTCAAGTTGCGGAAAAGGACAGTGAGCGTAATCAAGGGAAGAAAGAGAGGAAACAGATGCTATTGGGGTCCGCCTTGAAACAAGAGCCTCAAGAGGCAGAGATGGCAGTTGCGCCTGGTGGAAATGTGATGGAACAACAACAATGGCCCAACCCCATGCAATACCCAATGTATGGGGGGGGGGCCATGCCCAGACAGGGGAGGGGCGGGCAACAGCAGCGGGATGATGCCTGCTATCTCTGTGGAATGCGGGGTCATTGGGCCCGGAACTGTTGGGGTCACAACCAACGGGGTATCACCAGGGGAAATCAGAGACCTTTTGGCCCCAGAGGAAGAGGGGGTTTACGCTATCAATCAAACATGGGTCCGCCGAACATCCAGGCAGGACAGCCACCTTCCCCCTACTGGACTCCTCCTGCATACCCTGGTCAGCAACAAGTTCCGCCCCAGTACACACAACCACAGTATGGTCCAATGCCACCCAATGCTGCGCAGTTGCCTATGGCTGCATGGGGTAATGACCAACAATGAAGAGGCCCAGAGGGTCCAGCCACGGGTGACACACTTCATGAACCAATGGTCACCTGTCTAATTGAGGGAGAGGACATCCAACTAATGGTGGATACAGGGGCTACAGTTTCTGTCCTTAACAGTCTCAGGGGTAAAGTCCCACCGCTGTCCTCTCATACTCTCAGAACGGTTGGATTTTCGGGTAAAGCAGATGTACAGAAGTATACTACCCCATTGGTCACACAAATAGGCAGTCAAACCCTAAATCACTCATTCCTCCACGCGCCACAGTGCCCAGTCAATCTAATGGGCAGAGACCTCCTAGTTAAGATAGGGGCTGTCATTTTCTGTACTTCTGATGGTATCATTTTGCGACTCCCGGGAAGTCATGACGACACTCTCATCACTCGACACTATGGACAAAGGATATTAATGTTAGGAGCAATTGACGCCCAACAGGAGCTCACACAGGTCTATTGGAGTAGGCTGCTTACTACTGAGGTTGACACGCCGGAAATACAGAGACATTATATGATGTGGAAACCATGGATAAATACCCTAGGGGCGTATAGGCCCCCGTCAGATCCACTGCATTCGACATACAACTATCTTAGGAGGACTGATGAGGAGTATCAACAGGCCTGGGAGCAAGACAAAGAAGGCCACACTGAGACAATACAGACATCTGACATTATTGTGGGTCCCCAAGGGGTCGCTGCATATTCACATCTGACCCCAGAACAGCAAACATGGTACACTCTAGACGCAGACGCCACACCCCATGTCACCTTGGCGATTGCAGTGGGGTATGAAGCTAGGTCCCTGGGCTTTATGATGAGAGAGGCCCTCACCTGTGAGTGGGTGCCCACTGCATTCCCCAAGGTCTTCACAAACCCCGTAAACAACATGTGGAAAATCCTCCACAGAGGCACAGATAAGGGCTTGTTGGAGGTACAAGAATTGGAACGTGACCATGGACGAGAACACACAGATCACCCAGACACTGAGACATGGCTGCGTGCTGTGCCGTCCAAACTGTGGACTACGGGACCATTCGATGTGGGTTGTGTGACACACAGAGGAGTATCAGTTACCCTTAAGCCTGACCAGTATCCCTGTTGGCGGCCGCAGTACCGCCTTAAGCCTGAACAGATTGTTGGAATAAAAGACACTATCGAGGGGCTCCTGGAGGTCGGGGTTTTAAGATACACCACATCCCCATGGAACACACCTATCCTACCAGTACCCAAGGCAGGGGACAGGGGGTGGAGAATGGTCCATGACTTAAGAGAGGTCAACAACGCAACCATGACAGAAAACATTCCTGTGCCTGACCCATATGTGGCACTACAGAACATCAATCCAACACACACCCACTTCACAGTCATTGATCTAGCAAATGCATTTTTCTGCTTACCCCTCGACCCAAAAGTGCAAGATATGTTTGCCTTTACCTATGGTGGCAGTCAACTCACCTATAACAGGCTGCCACAGGGCTATAAAGACAGCCCTGGGCTATTCAATCAGGCCCTAAAGAGGGACCTGGACACCTTACAGCTTCCTGAAGGGGTCAATTTGATCATGTATGTAGACGATTTAATCCTGGCCTCGCCTACAGCTGAGGCCTGTTTAAGAGCCACCACTGACCTACTGACGCTACTCGCCGAGGTAGGATACAAGGTGAAGCGAGAAAAGACACAAATAGCGAGAAGGACTGTCACCTTTTTAGGGCGACTCATCTCAGCTAACAGCCTGTCGTTGACTTCGTCACAGAGAACATCTATACTCTCACACGGTAAACCGAGGACAGTACAACAGATGTTGGCCTTCCTGGGCCTCACTGGGTACAGTAGGACTTACGTGCCAGACTATGTGACTCTGACTCAACCACTCAGAGACATGATTGCTGAAGCAGGGAATAGAAACCTCACAGCAGAACTGGAATGGACAAGGGAGGGCGAAGAGGCCTTCACTCAGACCAAGCAGGCGCTGGCACAAGCTGCGCATTTGTGCACACCAGACTATACGCAACCATTCTACCTTGATGTTTCTGAAGTAGGGGGGGTAGTGAATGGTGTCTTGTATCAGAAACAAAGGGGAGAGAGGAGGGTGATGACATACCACAGCTCGAAGCTCGACAACATAGAGCTGGGTCAGACGGGATGCGCCAGGCACCTGGCTGCACTGGCCAGAGCTATTGAAAAGACAGCTCATGTAGTCATGTGTCACGCTCTGAAGGTGAACACATCACACGGTGTAGTTGCATTTTTGAGCTCTGAGGCTTTTGCATTCTCACCTGTCAGGAAGATCAGAATTTCAGAGTCCCTCACACAGCCACACATTAGCTACGAGACCGGAAAAGCTAATATGGCTTCGGGATTAGCCTCTGATGATCATGAGCCACATGACTGCAGCTACATAGCGGAGCGTGACTTAAAAATCAGGTCAGATCTGCGGGAGGAACCGATACCAGAGCCGGATATGGTTCTCTTTTGTGATGGGTGCTGCTACAGGGGTGAGAATGGGAATATTGCTTCTTATGCCGTGGTAGAACAGAGAAACTCTAGAAATGTGACTATAGAGTCTGCCATCATTCCTCAGCCAGCGTCTGCTCAACTGGCTGAAATAATAGCATTGACAAGAGCATTGGAACTGGCACGGGGTCGAAGGGCAAACATCTTCACTGACTCTGGGTACGGCCACATGGCTGTGCAAGTGGATGGCCCACAATGGATTAGGCGGGGGTTTATTACCTCTCAAGGCACACCAATAAAACATGCAAAAGCACTTAGGGATCTTTTGGCAGCAGTCCTCCTTCCCCTGGAGGTGGGGGTCATGAAGTGTAAAGGTCATCAGAGTTCAGACACATTTATTGCCAAGGGGAATGATGCAGCAGATAAGGCAGCAAAATTTGTGGCAGGGTACAAAGGTCAGATGATGTGTTTACGTGAGGCGGAAGAGCTGGAGTTGACAGAGGAATCAATCAGGGAGCTGCAGCGACAGGCTGGTCCATATGAACAGAACCAGTGGCTGAGGAAGGGAGCTACATGTGTTGATGGGATTTGGAGAGCACATGATGGCCGCCTAGTGGCGCCGGCTAAACTGTGTCAACTGATCATAAAGCAGGCACATGGCCCCACCCATGTGGGCAGACTGAGAACTACTAAAGAGGCAGAGACGCATTGGTGGCATCCATATTTCAAAGAGATGGTGGAGAACTTCATTACAGACTGCCACACCTGTAACGCCTTTAATGTAAAAAGGACCTACAGGTGTCCTATGGGTAGGTTCCCTGTCCCAGATGCGCCTTTTAAAGAAATCTGCATAGACTTCACAGATATGGGAGCTGAGAATGTTGTACGTGGATATAGGTACATTTTGGTTGCGGTAGACAGGTTCACCCGTTGGGTAGAAGCCATCCCCTGTAGGAAAGAGGATGCGGCCACAGTTGTTAAGTGGCTAAGGAATGAGCTTGTCCCCCGTCACGGGCTCCCGACATTGGTCCGGAGTGACAATGGCTCGCACTTCACCAGTCACAAACTGGCAATAGTGGAAAAGCAGCTAGGCATAGGACACAAATTCGGTGCAGTTTATCATCCGGCCTCGCAGGGCCTTGTAGAACGAGCAAACCAAACTTTGAAGAGGAAAATTGCCAAGGCCTGTCATGGGACTAAGATGAAGTGGGTGGATGCACTTCCCCTTGCGCTGATGTCCATGAGATCTTCCCAGAGTGGGAGAACTCACCTTTCTCCCCATGAACTAATGACAGGTAGACCAATGCCAGGCCCACCCAGAGAGGGGGGTGTTGGTCCAGCGTTGAACATATGGGACATTGAGGTGGAAGATTATATTAGGGCTCTCATTAAAATCACTCGAGTCTTGTCTTCACAGATCCAGAACGCAGAGCCAGCCGAGGAGGCACCGGAACAGACTCCTGTTAAACCTGGTGACTGGGTAAGGGTCAAAGTGCACAAAAGAAAGTGGACTGACCCTAGGTGGAAAGAGCCTGCTCTGGTAGTGGAAGCTACCTCGCACGCTCTGAAGGTAAAAAGTAAAACGGGAGCTAATTGGCACCACCTCACACATTGTGTACCTGCACAGGAACCCTCTCGTAAACTTGGAGAGGTTAGACACGATTTGGCCGTGCTGGAACAAGAGAGTAATGAGAATCTGGCTACCTGATCTATTAGAATCAGCAATATCGGATGATATTCTGTCTGATATAGGACAAAACACGCTTGACGACATCCTTAATATAACGTCCCCTTCTTCTCACCAAATACGACACCAGAACGCAGTTGTGAACGTTACTGGAGTACGCCATATCTCTGTAAAACTGAGTAGGGTAGTGGTGGGTAGTCTGGCAATCACAGTGTTTTCCTTGCTACTTGCTGTACTTGGTTACGGAGTGAGATACCTCCTAAAAAATGGAAATGGCATCTAAAAATGTAAAATTCACATGTCTTAGAATCAGTCTGGTGTTAGGATGTCTGTTAGTTTTTACCCTTGGTCTGTTCTGCTATTGTTTCTCATCCAACCCCCGTGCAGTGCAGCAGACTGTCAAAGAACCCGCTTCCCGTGACTACGCCCAGAGACGCGGGGTTAGAAGGGCCAGATACATTATGGACGTCAGGTTTGAGGAAGGGAAGACAGCAACAGTCTTGATTGACGCTTGTATATTGGCTGGCTGTAGAGGGAATCATGCTGCATACTCCCAGTTGATTAAACGCATCTGTGTTTCCCATGCTCTTCCGTGCCGTTCCCCCACAGACTCAGCTTGGGACACTAAGGGGAGCAGGGACCATGGCCGCACGCAGGATCCAGAGATGAGATTAGACGAGTCGGGGCGCTCGCTTAAAGACAGGCTGACTGTGATCAACGGACAACCCCCACCCAGCTGTAAAGTAGGTTCATGTAACCCCATTGTTATTACCCTCGTAAATGCACAGGTGGGGGATGCCGTTGATCTGGTCGTAGGCATTCCGGGTGTGGGATATCCAGATTTCACAGGACCATTTAGACTGGTGATAGGGCCCCCGAACACCCCACCCCCCCTAGTAGAAGGAGTCCGACCCAGACCATTAGCCACTGAGCATCCACAAGTCACATATGTTCGTATGGGTTCGGTGGAAGACACCATAGCCATAGAGACAGGATATACTGAGCCAAATATGTGGTTAAAATGGATGCTGTTCACTGCAAAACTGAACGACGTGTCTGAATGTGTAATCTGTGCATCAGCCAGGCCCTCATTGGGCACGGTCCCCTTTCCTGTGAACATGCGGGAGGACCCCGGGGGTTTCATGTGTCTACTGGACATGTTCCTCACTAAAATAGCTGTTAAACCCAATTGCACCGCACTCACTAAGCTCTTTCCCCCCGTTGGAGTGGCCCCCATTGCTCCCCCGTTTACTCCTTATCTGGGGGCGTACACGTGTATCACCAGGAGGGACAGAGGAGGCAGAGCAGTGGGGGAGATAAAGACATGTGACACACAACATAGTGTCAACACACTGAGTACAACAGGAGACTTGTCAAAGATGCGCTACGCCAGGACGGATGTCTGGTGGTATTGCGGTACAGACATACTCTACTCCATTCTCCCCGATAGATGGTCAGGTGTATGTGCCCCTGTTCAGCTGGTTTTGCCCTTTTATGCTATCCCCTATACTGCTGAGGAATTAGAGATCACAGCGGCAGGGGGGAGGGTACTCCGCCCCAGCCCTCGCCGTAGCAGGCGTAGGGCCCCTAAAGGCTCCTTTGACAGTGGCATTTATCTTGATTCCATAGGCGTACCAAGGGGGGTCCCCGACGAGTTCAAGGCCCGGAACTCAGTGCTCGCAGGGTTTGAGTCTATATTTGTTTGGCCCACAATTAATAAGAATTTAGATTGGATCCAGTACATATTCTACAATCAGCAGCGATTTATAAATTACACGAGGGAGGCGTTTGAGGGGGTGGCGGAGCAGCTCTCCGCTACGAGCCTCATGACACTCCAGAATAGGATGGCGTTGGACATGTTAATGGCTGAGAGGGGCGGGGTCTGTTCCATGTTCGGGGCCTTATGCTGCACATTCTTGCCAAATAACACCAGTCCTGATGGCTCAGTGACCAGGGCCTTGTTAGGCTTAACGACCTTGAGTCATGAACTTAAGCGGAACAGTGGTGCAGCGGACCCTTTCGGTGGAGCGATGGAGAGGTGGTTTGGTCAGTACAAGTCTATGTTTGTCAGTATGTTTATGTCCCTCGCTGTTGCCGGTTCTGTTCTTGTCTTGGTAGGATGTTGTTGCATCCCTTGTCTCCGTTCATTGACCAACCGGCTAATTACTACTGCGCTGTCCAAGGAGAGGGATTCCTCCTTCTTTCCGCTGTTAAAGGGAGAAGGCGAGCCGGATGGGCACTCGCTGAGGTTGGCAGAGGACGATCGCGGGAGCTACATTTCTCTGTATCCTACACCAGGAGCACTAGATGCCCGTGGCAATCTCCCTGATTCTGTGCATGCTCGTGTGTATCTCCCTAATTCTATGCAATGTCCCTTTAAGTCTGCCACTCTCCCGTATGTCTCAGACCGTATGCCCCGTGTACAGGCCGTGTACCCCACCGTATGCCCCCCTCTCCCCCCTGTTGTCCCCTCTGCCCCGTTCCCTCCGTTCCCCACTCCAGCCCCTCCTCCCAGTGTCCCCTCTGCTCCGTTCCCTCCATTCCCCGCTCCGGCCCCTCCTCCCACTGTCCCCTCTGCTTCGTTCCCTCTTTGCTCTCTGACTGTGCAGGGAGAGGAGGGCTGAGAGGCCTCTGGACTGTCCGTTGCCACGTGTTGCCAGATCATGATATCCAGATGTTGGGTGGAGGCTAGGTCTCTCCTCACCGGATAACACGGACTCTCCTGTACCTGATACCGGGAGAAGACGCCTCGTGTTATAGGCCTCTAGCCTATTCTATCTCCTATTCTACTCTCTCTCTCTCATCTCTCTATACCCGCACCAATTCATCTCTCTCCTCTGGGCCCCCACATGTATGTGGTCACACTCCACAAGTCCAGCAAGGTGTCGCACTCCACAAGTCCAGCAAGGTGTCGCACTCCACAAGTCCAACAAGGTGTCACACTCCGCAAGCCCAACAAGGTTACGTATAGGTCTGATGTATTAGTGTTGGTCATCCCGTACACGCCGGAGAAGGAGCCTCATGTCATAAGCCTCTAGCCTTTTCTATCTCCTATTCTACTCTCTCTCTCATCTCTCTATACCGCACCAATTCATCTCTCTCCTCTGGGCCCCCCATTGTATGTGGTCACACTCCACAAGGTTGCGTACAAGTCTGATATGTAGGGCTGTGATCCGTCGCGGACGTCGGGCGGCGGTGAAGTTTCGTTTTTCTTTTATATTTTTCTGTTTTTTAGGGGGCCTTTTGGCGCCCTACGCCCTGGTTTGGGTTAATACACTGTTATGTTTTGTTATACACTGTTATGTTTTGTTATACACTATTATGTTTTGATATACACTATTATGTTTTATTATACGCTGTTATGTTTGTTATACACCGTTTTGTTTTATTATGCGCTGTTCTGTTGATGTGCACTGTTATGTTATGTTTGACAAACTCACAGTGAGTCTGATATGCTGTGAGCTGCGCCAAGGGCCGTTACCATAAATAGCGGGACTATGGGACGATGTGTGCCTTTTATCCTCCAGTTATGTCATAGTATTAGGCATGTTATTTTTCATGTGTTCTATAATGGGCCGTGCATTTCTAGGCCGTGGATTGTCTCGGGAGGTTTTTTGGCCACATGCAGTGACTCTGTTTGAGGTGGTAGGTGGAGAGGTTGATGATTGTGCCGTTTCTCTACCGACTCTTGTGCTTTTTGCGGTGTAGATTGGGTCGGCCGGTGTGTTTTTTATTATATACTGTTTGATTGTTTGTTGTTGATTTATGGTCCCCTTCCGTTACATTTTTTCCCTACCTGGTGGGTAGGGAAGGGGGGACTGTCAGATTATGATATATATAATCATGAAGATAATGGCAGATACATTCTATGGGTACATGTATAAATCATGTAGCCAGGTCCTGGGTTCTTGGCTCTCTCTCTCCCCCTCTCTCACTGTGGCACAGACAAGAGTATAAAGATCTTAATCAGACCATAAATACTCACACACACGATGGCCTACAAAAGGCACATTCATTTCCAGAGACGCAGAGTTGGAGCAATAGCTTTAACTCAATTAATTTGACACGAAATGCCACAAGTAACTAAATTATGACTTGACTAAGATTACCCCGAGATTAGGGGACGGGGCCAAGTAAAGTTTAAAGTACTAAACATAAGACACATATCAATAAATCCTCCCTTTCCAACACACCTAGAACACATTACACACACACACACACACACACACACACACACCAACACACACGCAGACACACACACCAGCATGCACACACACACACACCAACACACACGCAGACACAACACACACGCAGACACACACCAGCATGCACACACACACACACCAACACACACGCAGACACACACACCAGCATGCACACACACACACACCAACACACACGCAGACCCACACACACCAATTATATGACGTGTCATGGGGAGGAGAGTGAAAAAGGGTTCGGGGGAGAAAGCCAGGACACACTTCTTCTGCTTTTTTGACTTGAGAGGAACACACTGACCGGCCGGTCGATACTGTGTGTTCAAATTACTAGAATTATTGCTTATTCCACTTTTTATATCGTATCTACTTTTATACCTTGTTCATTCATTTTTATATAATAAACTACCTCAAAAGTGTTTCATTCTTCACTTCTTTTTAAATCATTATTACCGATCGGGTTCTCAAAAAGGTTCCAGTCCCGACAACAGTCATAAACCCTTGCAAAAAGTATCCGTTTTATTTAATTAATTGAAAACATGCAGCATGCCTTTCCTCCCGGCAGCAACGACAGTGGAATCCCTTTCTATTCACATAACTGCATTTGTGATGGAGCTTTGACAGCTACATGGGTGGTACAGTAATAACAGTCTATTACTCGATCCATCTACAATATCACGATGGACCGTGCCATGTAGCCTATGTATAGCCTGCCATATGTGATCAATAAAAATGCGAACTTGAATGTTGTGTCTGTCCACTATGTTTATTACTTTGTTATTCCCCCCCCCCTATCTATGTAAAGCGACCTTGGGTCTCTTGAAAGGCGCTATATAAAATGAAGCTATTATTATTATTATTATTATTATTATTATTATTATTATTATTATTATTATTATTATTATCACGTCTGTGCGCGGAGCTCACAAAAAAATAAATACTGTCTTTTACTTTTAGTCTCAGTGAAGTTTCAACGGAGCGAGGTAATCTATTCTAACCAACAAATTGAAGTAGAAAGCATTTAGTTGTGGCCAATCTTATTTGGAAACATGACACAAAATAATAGTATGTCGCTTTTTATTTGAAACAATATTTTATTGCGTTTGGAGGTGGGTGTTCTGCGTCTGCCCCCCCGTGCCAAACAAGCAGGCAGGCCAACCTCTTGTTCGCGTGTGAGCCCGTTATAATTACACTGTCGCTATCTTACAATGAACTATAATGAATTACGGTTCATACAGAAGTTGAACAGGTCATTGTTGAAACGAATGCACGGAAGCTTATTTCCGCGGTGCAATATTCAATATTCTACCATCGGGCGCCAGCTAGGCATGCTCCGAGCTGTGCGTATATTGGTATATATATGCACAAAGTCAAGCACAAGTTCAAATTGATAAGTCCCACACTTTGCTTAGAAATGATCGTACACAGGGGTTACGCACATATCTGTGCGTACGCAACGTTGATAAATGAGGGCCCAGGCTATTAATTTAAGTTTTATGGTAAATTAGATCTCCAGTCAGTTAGTGATATTAGCAAATACTGCAAAAGGAAATAGGCTTGGGTCCAACCTGTTATCTAGCAAGGCAATTCCACTGAAGCCGTCAATAGAGAAGAGTTTCCTCTCCTGAGGACATCTTTACTGTTGTACTACTGCATGATTCCACCCTATAAGTTTGAAGTGCGCTGGAAGGAAACTAGAGCAATAGGTTAACCAACAACATACGCCATTAGCAGCAGCAGACGCAGCTCAGTCCACATCTCCTCAACAAGTACACCAAGTGAATCCCCCAGGATTGGATGTTGCCCTACGGCCTGGTTCACCCACCTCAGAAAGCACTGGTTGGTGCTAATGTGAAACCTCTCTTCAGTAAGGCTGCAAGATGCAGGAGGTATGAAGGAAGAGCAGGCCTTTTCTGTGGGCGAGAGGACTGGGCCACTGGGAGAGATTCAGTGCAACCCCCAGAACAGCAGACCAGAGAGGCTGGAGGAAATTAAAAGGCCCCAAGCCCCTGTCAATGAGCTGGAGCCTTTCCCGGCCGCCTGTACGTTAATGCCAAGCAAGCAGTGCAAAAATGCTTCCGCATTCGTCACCGCACGCTAGTGCGGTAAAGCGCCCTTCTTTTCAGACAAATGCTACCGTGCGTGCACCGGCGGCGGCGTGCTCGCTCAGGTGCGTGCGTGCGCCGGCGTGCTCGCGCGAGGTGCCCGCGCATGCGACACGAGCGGAGCTCAATATATAGAAGTCACCGCCCCTTATTCAGTATCTAGCAAATAGCTCAATTGGCAAGGACACATGGCTGTGGATCCTATGGCTTGTTTGCTGGCGAGTTCGAATCCCATCGAAAATATTTTTTAACGTGATTTTTTTTTAACGTGTATTCTTTCGCCGATTAAGGTTAGGCATTGTTTCGGAGTTGGTTAAGGTTAGAACGGTTAAGTTTAGGCGCTGTTAAGGAGCTGGTTAAGGTTAGAGTTTGTCAAAGAGAATGGCAATATAATTTCTATGGTTAAGGTTAGGCATTGTTTCGGAGTTGGTTAAGGTTAGAACGGTTAAGTTTAGGCGTTGTTAAGGAGCTGGTTAAGGTTAGAGTTTGTCAAAGAGAATGGCAATAGACAGCCTATTTCCGCGCGACCTGGGCGCTGGGCGGCGGAAAATGAAAGGCGCATTACTGCATGCCACTACGGTAAATTTTTCCACTGCTTGCTTGGCATAAAGCTACACGCTTCCCGGCCAGAGAGACAGGGGAAGGCAAGAGGGAGAGATGAAGAGAGAAAAATAGAGAGAGGCTGGGGGCTGAGCTGGCATGGAACCCAGTGCTTTTAGTGGGAGAGGAGAGACTTACAGATGAAGCGTTTAGTATTCCTGGGCGCTTTGCCGCGACGCGCGCACGGTTATATCACGTTGTTTTAATTAATTGGGAACCCAGGCTGCTGTTCTGTTTTATGCCGCCAGGAGGCGCAAAGTCGCCCGGCGCGGCGGCGGTCTATTGATTATTGACTTCCTCATTCAACACTGTGTATCCGCGTCTGTGATTTGCCTAAACGTTATTATTTTGGTAACGTCTTATTTCTGACTACAGTACAGTATGTATTACTATCTATTACTACCTACTATGGGCCAGCCGTGTATAGGTGTAACAGAGTTATAATAGTTCAATGGTTGTGATGGCGGAGTTACAGTAGCGACGCGTCCCCTTCCTTTGCATATCGTTTTATTTACTACTACCTACACTATGCTGCTATGTCTACTATCTACTACTACTTTGTATCACAAACAGTACTGTATTTGCAAAACTGATATGTCATAAATGTATAGATGTACACTAGCAGTACTGTCTACCTGTATGTCATGTATGTCATTATGAATTGAAAATGGGGGACCCTGATGTAAACAAGACGAAAGTAAAAATAAAACGTTCAAACTGTTCCAACTTGTGTATTGTTTTCATAAAAGTTGACTAAGATTGTACTCTTGTATTTTGCACTGTACAGTATGTCACAGGTGAGCTTGCTAGCCATTTGATTGTTAACGTGATATAAAAAAAATAATCAATAATTGATTGATTGATTGAAAAGTTTATTAACAGATTGCAGAATGGGTACAGTACAGTACAGCTCAATACATACAATTGTTAAGGGGATGCAGACCAGAGAAAGACTTTCGTCTTGTTTACATCAGGGTCCCCCATTTTCAATTCATCATAACATATATGACATACATGACATACAGATAGACAGTACTGCTACATCTATACATTTATGACATATCAGATTTGCAAATACAGTACTGTTTGTGATACAAAAGTGTCCAGAAAAAGAGTGTATATACATTTGGCGTAGAAACTGTACATTGGAGGAGGGGGGGGGGGGGTGATCATACGGGTGATCATACAGAAAGCATCCTTGAAGCTGTCATTACAAACAAAGTTTTAGTTTTGAATCACTTCTCTTGTAACACAACTCCTGGTCTACAGTTCTCCTGGTACAGTGTGTAAACCCATCTTAGGTCCCGTCATCTATTAACAGTCTATACTGTAGTTGAGGGGAACCTGTGTCAGAAACAAAAACAAAATTACAAACATCTCAAAACAATCTGGTCAGACTACTGCTTGACCTTACTCCTAGAATCCACCTCGCCCCTGCCCACTTTGACAACCTAGGATGGCTTAGAGTAGACACAACTTGCAATGGGCCTGGTCTACAAGATACACTACACGACCAAAGTACCCATGTACATGTCAAAATACTTCCCACTTTCAAAAACACTCTCAAAAAACACCTACGGGAGACTGCAATTCTAAACTGGCCCCTGTAAATGTCCTAACACAACCCCCCCCCCCCCCCCAATGTACAGTAAATGACCAAGTATAATAATAATAACTTTGTTTTATATAGCGCCTTTCAGAGGACCCAAGGTCGCTTTACATAGGGGGGGGGGGGGAGATGACAAATTAACAAACATAGTGGACAGACACAACATATACATATAAAGTGAGAAAGTTAGGGGTTGAAGGCCAAGTTGAAGAGGTGGGTTTTGAGCAGTTTTTTAAATTAGTCCAGAGTTGGGGCGGTGCAGAGTTCTGCTGGGAGGGAGTCAATATTCCAATGTACAGTTTTGCTTGTTCAGTTGTACAGTGTCCCCCACCCACTCTTCCTACCCAACCTGTGAACCTGATGTAAACAAGACAATTTTTCTGTTTGATATCTCAATGTTTTGTAATAAAAAAAATATTCTGATTGGACAAGAGATAACAATTATTTGCATCTTTATTGTAACAAATGTATGAACAGTCAGCAATAGATGTCAAATGATTTACAGTAATATCAAGTAACAAGTGACTTATATCTCGACCATTAGCCAATGGAAATGCATCTTCAGAAATAAGATCAGATAAACAAGACTGACACAAAACTGATGAATGATGAAATGAGCACATAAAGTGCAGACATACTATAAAATCCTATCTACATGGGTGTTCCAGGTTAGTGTGTTATCGACAAAAATCCCAAGATATTTATATGAAGAGACCTGTGAGATGGACTGTGTGTGGATGACCACAGGCCTGTGGTCCCCAACACCTCTGGGGTCAAACACCATCTCCCCAGTCTTCTTAACATTTAAAACCAGACAGTTATTGTCGCACCAGTTTTTAAAACCTCTGGATTTCCAAATAATAGTCAGCTATGGTCACTGTCATTCTTAATTAGAGCTAAAACTTTATTTAACAGATTGCAGAATGGGTACAATACAGTACAGCTCATAGATAGATAGATAGATAGATAGATAGAAGAAAAACAAACCTGTGCGAGTCTTAATTCTTTATTTTTGTCAATATACTATGCAGTATACTAATATACAATGCTATATTACATCTGTTCTAGCAATGTTGTACCAATGTTTACCATATGTTACTGTTTTACCAATCGTATGCTACAGCAGTAAAGGTGTTAATAATTGGAATGGTTTGAATTTTTTTTTTTTTTGAAATCATGGAATTAATGTAAAAACACAGAAAGTATATTTAGATTCAAAGGCAATTTTAATAGCTTTCAATGAATACAGTTTCTCTCCTGTGAAATACAGTTAAAGCATTCACTTTTGACAGCCCTAGTATTTACAGGACATAACATTGTTCAAATAACAATGAAAACATGACAAACTGAATTTAAATAATCCACATCAGTAAAACTAAGAGGCCTTGATTTTCCATTTTAGCTTTAGCATAACAGATAACAGATAACTCCGTCTCTCCCTCACTATCTGGTAACGCATGGTCTGGTGGTTTCATAACAACACTGTGGCACATATTCGTTAAGGCACAGCACACAGTCACAATCTTGTCAATGAAAGAAAAGTCCTCGCCTTCAAATGGAACCAGCAGTTGGACTGGTATGGTATTATGTAGCATGCGATACTTATTGCGTACCAAACCGATCACTCTTTCAACATGGACCCTGAGGTGAGCTATTTGCTGTGTCTCTTCTACAGATTTTGGATCCATCTGGGCACGTCCGCTTGTGAATCCAGGGATTTTCACCGATGCACACATTAATGAAACATGGTCCCCAATGTCAAATCCACGGTCTGCTAAAACCAAGTCTCCAGGCAACAGTTTATTGAGGAGACCACTGTTCTCGGTCAGATGCTTGTCACTTACACGCCCTCCCCACCCTTTGGAAATGAAAGAGATAGACCCCTGTGGTGTAATGCCAATCAGGTACTTAACAGTGTGCTTTTGCTTGTAGTGGGAATATGTCTGTGCCTGCGCTTTCAGATTTGATGGTCTCAGTGCCAATTTCAAAGCAGTCCAGAATAACCGCAACACGATTGCCAAAAGCCTCTACAAACTGATGTGGCATGGTTAGTTGGAGGCAATGTCTTGGGCCAGGCACGTGGGGGCATCATTTGAGCTGTGGGCATCCACTGTGGTGCCGGCGGGGTCTGAGATTGAGGCAATATGGCTCTTGCAAAAGTCCCCATCATCTGCAGGAAGAGTTGGGTGGTGGCCTGCTGCTGCTCCTGCATGGACCTACTTGTGCTGTATAATGACAATACATTTTAATCTAATCTAATCTTTAGACAAGGTTTAATAAGGTGCAAGGTTCAAAGTAATCTATTATTAGTATCAATTTATTTGTCTAAAGATGATCCATGATCCTTTTTGATGACTGCTATGGTAGAGTGTGAACTCTCAAATGGCAACGATAAATACTAGGTGGTGGACAATTAGCATTTCAATGGTGTGGGGGTTGCAGCCATCGCATTCCAATGTAAGTGTCCTTGAGCAAGACGCTTAACCCCCTTAACCCTCCTGCAAGACTGGGTCTCGGGCTGCCTGTCTGTTCTCCTCCTCCTTCTCCTTCAGCTGAGCCTGTAGCAGTGAAGGGCTTGGGGTAATATGTGGACTGTATGAAGGCATCTGAAATTCTCTCTCTTTAGTATCTTGCCAAATTCTGATGCAGTCAGCCTGCCCTCTCGCTCCTTGTGCCACAGTGGACATGCAGCCTGTCCCGTCATTTGCAGTTGTAGTTGTCTTGCTTCCTCAAGATCAAAGCTCTGGATGTGCTGTGGTGTTGGTATGCCTATGTCTGGAGAGAGGGGCATTGGGATGGTCTTGGTACAGTGAGAGGATACAGGCAGGGATGTTGTTGGGTTGGTCTGTGGTCGCTGCAACAGTGGGAGCTGCAGCGAAAGAAAAAAGAAATAGATTAGAAATAATTTGTCTCATTTCTTTCTCTCCCCCAGAACCATTACCATTGTGGTTGGAGCCCAGGCTCAAAACGGCTTAAGATCTTGAGGTAGAAAAATGCTGTTTTTGAGGACTTGATTAGAAATACAAAACAATGAATAAAAAAAAAATATATATTACAGAGGTGTTCCATAGACTCACAGGAATTGTGTAAAAGTGCCCAAATAGTGAAAGAAATAGTAAAATAGTTCCCCTTTACTCACACACTAAGCACAGTTACCATTGTGGTTGGAGCCCAGGCTCAAAACGGCTTAAGATTTTGACAACGGAACAACATATGAAGTAGTGCAGTGTTGTAGTACTCGGGTCCAGGACTTGGACTTGAGTCCGAGTACTGGACTGATTTTCAGGACTTGTGACTCGACTTGGACTTGTGCACTGAGGACTCGGACTTGGACATGGACTCGAGCATTGACTGCATTCGGACTCGGAAGGTGCAGACAAGGACTTGTGAATTGATACATTTATTTTAGTTTTTATTTTGTTATTTATTTAGTTATTTTTTGGTAATAGGCCCTAATCATTTGTAATAAGATATTGATGGCTAGTGCATTTGTTTGGCTATTTACATTTACATTTAGTCATTTAGCTGACGCTTTTATCCAAAGCGACTTACAAGTTCTGTACGACAAGTCATCAGGAAGGGTACAACTCTATCAGCTGAGTAACAATGTTCATCAAAGTGTTGAGTGCTACAGTGTAGGTTAGTTTATTAGGACAAGTGCATGACAGTAAGGTTAGTTAGGGTTAGATTTCTTTATTGTGTCTATTTATTGTGGCTATTGTGTCACAAAGTAAATAAACTCCATTTTAAATGGTGAACGCTGTGTCATTTATGTATAATGTAGACCTTTTTTTATTTGTATGTCAGCTCTTCGACTGCCAGAATGGAGTGGACTCAACCTTGATGACTTGGACTCGGACTCGGGTAATGGGGACTCGACTTGGGCTCTTCTTTGGTGACTTGGACTTGGACTCTGACTCAAACACTGGGGACTCGACACTCGACTCAGACTCGATATTTAGTGACTCGACTACAACACTGAAGTAGTGATGTACTGACTGTACACAGTACCAACGGAACAACATACTGTATGAAGTAGTGATGTACTGACTGTACACAGTACCAACAGAACAACATACTGTATGAAGTAGTGATGTACTGACTGTACACAGTACCACCAGAACATATGAAGTAGTGATGTACTGACTGTACACAGTACCAACAGAACATATGAAGTAGTGATGTACTGACTGTACACAGTACCAACCGAACAGCATACTGTATGAAGTAGTGATGTTTTAATGATTACTCTACATAAAGCAACTTTGATATTTCAATTCTTACATTTTCCATCTCCTTACCTGCACAACCATAAATTCTTTCTTTTCAAAATCCAGCTCCAAGGGTTTTTGGACCATGAGTTGAACTTGAGTTGCGCTTTCTGCAACGGTAAACACAGGAACTACGGCGAACACATCCTTGACGTCTCCAGCCAGGGTTAGCTTGATTTGTCCTCCCTGCACAATAAACATAATGATTCATACTTAATCACAAGTAACCACTCAGGTCTTGTTATGTGTCATACAGTTGGACAGTACAACAGGACAACATGGTCTCTGCTTTTTTCATTGAAGTGTTTTGAAACAGTGATAATAATTATATTATACAGTATATACTGTATATATATGTATCTATAATTGTTGGATATGTCTGCATATATCCCTCCCTATTCACATACCTGTATAATAAAATTTAATAATATGTACAGTATATATTATATCTATATCTGTATATATCCCATACCTACTCTCAATAGTTATACCACTGGCCAGCATGGCTTACCACCATATTCTTATATTCAGAGTTAATTATATTGTTTACACTGCTTATTTGTATCATTACAATAGTTGTATTGCCTATATTAATGTATTATACTATTACCATGCCCCTCTCCCATGTACCCCCCCCCCCCCCCCCATGCTACTACTGTATGATGCCCGCATTTCCCCAAGCGGATCAATAAAGGAATATCTTATCTTATCTTAGTACATTACCTGTATCACTTTATATAATTATACTGTAAATACATGTTGCATATATTACCAGTAGCTTGTTATATATATCACATTTAATTACTTGTACATTGTATATTATTATTGCACTTAACTGTTACAGTCTGGTACACTCTGGTTAGATGCCAAACTTCTTTTTGTTGTACTGTACTTGTGCTGTATAATGACAATACATTTTAATCTAATCTAATCTAATAAACATCAAATTAGAGACTGTTTTTTTCTTTTCAATATCTCTGTTTTTGTTTATCTTTTTAAAGAATAAAAAAAAAAAAAAAAAAATCCTGTGACCTGGTCCGCATCTCTGACAGTGATGTCGAGGGGGATGGATCCTGATGAGTGCTCAATAATCTCTCCTGTGAAGGTGTCCTGCGGGACACATGTATCTTCGCACCTGTAGAATTCGGGTTTGTTGTCGTTTATGTCGAGAATTCTGATCTGTACCTCTGCAGTGGTGAAGGCATACACCCCATGGATGTTCAGATTAGCCTCAGTAGCCTAGAAGAGAAGAGAAGAGAAGAGAGGAGAGGAGAGGAGAGGAGAGGAGAGGAGAGGAGAGGAGAGGAGAGGAGAGGAGAGGAGAGGAGAGGAGAGGAGAGGAGAGGAGAGGAGAGGAGATAATTGATAACTTTACTGCTAGGCTCATATTTAATACTAGTACTACTATTACTACTACTACAACTGCTACACTACTACTGCTACTACTACTACTACTACTACTACTACTACTACTACTACTACTACTACTACTACTACTACTACTATGACAACTGCTACTGCTAAGACTAGTAGTAGTAATTTAAATCATTATTATTGGAAATAAATAAATAAAAGAGACATGTACCTTAACAATCACAACAACCTCAACAAAACTTCCGTTGCCAATGGTTTCACGGTCGATTTCGGACTTGACTGATATTTCTCCATTATCTTGGTTGATTTCAAAAAGGCATGTATTGTGTTCAATTACACTTGCTTGACTTGCTCACAATATAAACACACAGTAATACAGTAGATGATTTGTTTTATCCTATCCAAGGGATTTGTTTTGTGACATTAATTCACATTACCTGGCATTAGCAATAGAATGACAAACAGCAAGATGCATGTCATGATGTCAGCATGTATTGTGTTCAATTACACTTGCTTGACTTGCTCACAATATAAACACACAGTAATACAGTATGCTTTGTTTTATCAAGCGCACACACAGTGTTATATTAACAAACGCATTAATCAATAGTAACATATATCGCGCACGCACGCACACACACGACGCACACACGGTGTTATAACCAAATAACGCTCTGATTAACAAATAGTAATATATAGGTTTCTTTAGACTAGAATAAGTTAAATTAACTTACCGTCTCTGGAACGTTTAACGCTGGTCTGTAACGCTGTGACTGAGAAAAATGCATTTCAATAGTAATGTATATAAATTAAGAGCTTACTGATTGAGAGCTAAATCCACTGCCGACAGAAGAGACGCAATATTTACTTCCTAGTCCAGTAAAGTCCACGGCACTCTCTCTCTGCCTCTCTCTCATTTTGCCGAGGGCGGAGCTCGTCCAGCACGTTGTCACCAGCTGTATGAGAGCGCCCCCGCTGGTCATTGTTAACATTAACCACACCAAAACGACGTCATAACGGCAGGCAAACAGCTGTTCCAGGACTTTTCCCAGCTGTATCTGTAGACACATCTGCAACAAAGACCTGATAACTTTATCTGCATTAAGTCTTGCAGCCCCGGCTGAGTTGTAGGTGGATTGGGTTCCATTGTTTTATTAGTACGCTGCACTATATCACATTTATATTTACATTTAGTCATTTAGATGACGCTTTTATCCAAAGCGACTTACAAGTTCTGTATGACAAGTCAACATGAAGGGATGACTCTTTCAGCGGAGTAACAATGTTCATCAAATAGTACTGAAACTTGGGTGCTGCAGTGTTGAGTGCATAGTTGTAAAGACATAGGGCGGAATCCACAGAGAATGGATTGCGTGAAGCAAATTGCATTCGCGGAGCCTGCTCTGCGTCTGCGAGGTATCCACGGAAGCACATTGCTCGATGAGATACCAGCGCAGACTATGTGTGGCTGCGAGCAGTCTGCACTCCTGACAGCGCTCTTGGCAGAAATATGTGTCGAAATGTAGCGTGCAGTCAAGTTTAGCACGGGCGCGCTGTCCAAAAAAAGAAAATAAATTAGAAATCAAGAAATCACTCCATCCATTAACTCAACTGGACTGTCATACTATTCATTTGCACTAGCACTATTGCACTTGGGACATTGGTTATTGATGTTATTATTTATACATGCTATATTCAGTATGTTTGTATGTGGTGATGTTATAAACTCAATTTTGTTGGACCAACAATGACAATAAAGATTATAGTGAAGGTTATTATTAATTAATTATTTATTGTATAATAATAATAATAATAATAATAATAATAATAATAATAATAATAATAATAATAATAATAATAACTTTGTTTTATATAGCGCCTTTCATAAAACCTAAGGTCGCTTATATAGGGAAGAAATAACAAACAGACTGTAGCTAAGGGGCTACACAACCCTGACTGTATTTAAATAATGAGCTTGGCAAATACTAAATGATATATTAACCAATATTAAATGTACACAAAATGGCGGACACTCTTATTAACTGGAGGGGTACCAAGTTGAATTATTACATTTAATATGTAACATAAAAACACACATGTAACATATCACATAATATCCTGTGGTCACATTAATATCCTGGGGCTAATCAAATTTACATGCAACCAGTCGGGTAGTCGCTGGATAGGGGGGCCTCGCACGGACCGGGTTCCTATAGTCCAAAACGCTGGTCTTCAGTGTTGGAGTATGTCACTGCACTTCTCCTGGCTTTGGCGATATTACGATACCGTTTTTAACTGGTAATTCACTTCACCAACGTTACCATACAGCGTTGTAGCAAAAAACAACTATTTCCTCTCTCTCTCACTTTTTCTTCCCCAACTAACGGTATCTTTCTCTCCGTTCCAATACGTAACGTGCAGGTGAGTGGCTCGCAAACTATAACAGTAACTCTTCTCCGTCCCTATACGTGCAGGTGCGCGCTGTATACAGCCACTATAGCGATATATCTCTGCATGTGGCTTCATATTTGTCGCTCAAATTAGATTATGTTTATACGAGCATTAAGCCAAAGCCCACAAAGTTATATAACGATATCTAAATAAGTACGATGCTCAATATCTTGATTTGATATTGTCGTTCGAGATATTCTATATTCTTTCGCGGTCTGCTACAATTACTGCTGCCATGATCACCTGTTTAGAGGCTCATTTACATACAGAAAGGGGAGATTTTCCACCCATATTACCTCATTTAACTATATGCCAATTGTACGGACGCAAAGCCATATGTTTCGCATGAGCAACCTAATTTCATTCATTTGAGAGCGAGATGCGGCGGCTTTGCTTCGGAAAACCCGAGCAAAGCCTCTGTGGATTCCGGCCATAGCATTTTTTTCCTTTTTTCCCCCGAACATGTAAATAAATACAAACAATATAAAATCAAAACAAATCATTGATCTCAAGAAATTAAATGAAAAAAATGAAATTATAATAAACAAAAACAAAACATAACTCAATTTACATGTTCGAAAAGGAGTAGGAAGAAGTATACACTTATTTAATCCGACCCCTTTTCCACTTCTCAAATGAGTGTACTAATTTAAAACCTTACAAAACAAATATATATATATATGCAAAACAAAAATGATATATGTAAAACATGAAAGAAATTAAATAAAAATGTAAACACCCGTGAATGTCAAATCCCTTCCTCATCCCTGTACCTCGTGAACATCATTTCCTTATAATTCAGTTTGAATTGTCTCATATTTTGACATTGTTTTAGCACCACTTTCAGACTGTTCCACAGTTTCACTCCACATATTGAAATGCAGTGTCTTCTCATGGTAGTGCGTACACTAAGAACTTTTAAATTGAGTTCTCCTCTCAGATTATAACCCCCCTCTCTATCAAAGAACAGTTCTTGAATGTTTCCTGATTACCTTTTGCTTTATACATTAATTGTGCTGTTTTAAATTCCACAAGATCATTTAACTTTAATGTTTTTTACTTAAAAAATTATATGTTTTTGTGATCACGATAACCTGCAATGTGAAGTGTTTCCCCAGACTTCAGCGCAGTAATTTAAATATGGTAAAACTAGTGAACAGTAGAGAATGTAGAGTGATTTGTTATCCAGAATGTGCTTTACCCTACTCATGACTGAAATGCGGGTTGGACATGTTTTATGTGAGATTTCCAGCAGATTTTATGGTCTATTATTACACCTAGAAATTTATTTTCATTAACTCTTTCAATAATCACATAATTTTGAGCGGCTGAAGCGCTTGCCTACCACTGCAGAGACACTGGTATCGAATCCAGCTGTCAGCGGTACATCCGACTTGGTCGGTCGTCCATACTAACCAATTGGCAGTGTTAGTGGGTGGGAAGCCGGCGGGGTGTGTATCCTGGTCGTTGTAAACAGCAACTCCTACAGGTCGGTCGGGGCGCCTGCTCAGCAAGGGAGGGAACTGGGGGAAGTAGTGTGAGCCTCCCACGCGTTACGCTCCCCCAGTGCGAGTCCTCGCTGTCAGGTGAAAAGAAGCGGCTGGCTGACTCCACATGTATCGGAGGGGACATGTGATAGTATATCAACCCTCCCTAGATCGGCAAGTGGAGGGGAAATGCGCGCAACGACCAGGAAGGGGAGGGGGACATTGGCATAATGACTAAATTGGGATGGGAGAAAAATACAGAAAAAGGAGGAGAAAAAGTAGATAAAAATAATCACATAATTTATTTTAACTTGTACTTGAGTATTTGATCTACAGTTTCCAAATAACATAATTTTAGTTTTTCTCAAATTTAATGATAATTTGTTTCTATCAAACCATCTTTTTAATTTCTTCATTTCAGATGTGATGACCTCTTAAAGCTGCTGAATATTCTCACCAAACAAAAAAGATTAGTGTCATCCACAAATAAAATACATTTAAATTAAGGCTGTCAATCGATTAAAATTAGGGATGTCTGATATTATCGGCTGATATTGGCATAAAAATGTGATATCAGAAAATATCGGTATCGGTTTTCAAAAAAATATATATAAGTCTTTATTTTTTACATTTACTTAACCTTTATTTAACCAGGCAAGCAAGTAAGAACAAATTATTATTTAATTTATTGTCAAAGTATGCATAATGTTGTGTTAATTACATGACAAGAGATATGTAATGTTAATTACCTGAAATTATTCAGTTTTGGGGGGGGGGGGGGGGGGGACCCTGCATATATCGGTATCGGTTGATATCGGAAATTAAGAGTTGGACAATATCGGTATATCGGTATTGGTAAAAAAGCCAATATCGAGCATCCCTAATTAAAATATTTAATCATAGTAATCGCATGATTATCCATAGTTAACTCGCGATTAATTGCAAATTAATGGCATATTTTTTATCTGTTCTAAATCTACCTTAAAAGGACATTTTTCAAGTTTTAATACTTGTTATCAACATGAGTCAACAAATGCTTGCTTTATGCAGCTATTTAACACAAAAGGATGACCCTCATGCATTGCAAATTTGCATCACATTCAAAACAGAGTGATGCAAAAATAACTTAAAAGAAAATAATTGTAAAAAAAAAAAATTTAATAAAGGACTCACACCCCCTGCCCCCCTTTCTCTCTCTCTCACAAACACACTCTCCCAGCTCTCTTTCTCTCTTGCCCCTTCCTCATCTACTTCTAAATTACATGCTATACTATGTTATTTGATACTATCTTGTCTAGCACAGTCTCTGGAGCGTAACAGTAAGAAGCATTTTGTATGAAAGTATTCTGTACTTCTGTATGACAACTATTAAAGAAACTTGAAACTTGAAACTCTCTCTCTCTCTCTCTCTCTCTCTCTCTCTCTCTCTCTCTCTCACACACACACACACACACACACACACACACTTTGATTCAGAAACAAACATAGTATCAATGAGAGTATCAATAATACACCTGTTGCAGTTGTGACAGTCTTTTCCTCCGTTCTGGCGGTCCTGTGGCTGCGAGACAGCCCAGGTCGCTTCTTAACCCCACTCCCAGCCCCCCGGGTTTGCATAGACATTTTAGGAGAGGGGGAAACCTTGATGCATACATGTATAGGATACTCTTAATTAGAAAAGAAATCATAATTATGTTTGTTAGATAACCAAGTAATAGGGAAAAATACAATACAATTTAGAAACAACCACAACAAATTATAGCAGTAAACAGAAAAGGAAAAGATAAATGGAAAAGATAAATGGAAACAACAGCAACATGATTTTTGTTCATTCTCTGGTGTCAAGGTACAAGTGTTCAACCTAGTGGAGTACTGATTTTACCTTCTGGGCCGCAGTAAGTAATATTTGGATCGATTCTGTCCTTGCTCCCTGTGCTCTAGCACTGGATGCCTCTAATCTCAATACTTTGTAGAAGGACAATTTCCAACAGTAAATATTGAGACTATGGGGTGGTTTCCATCTCATTACGAGCATTTTCTTTGCTGCCGTTAAACCGGCCAGAAACACTCTCTTTTTGTGAGGTGTTAATTTTAGAGATGAATCATCATTTAATAATAAAATGTGTGGCAAACAAGGTATGTTTATCTCCGTTATATTAGTGAGAAATAATGCAACCTTGGCCCAAAAAGCGAGCACTCCCGGACATTCCCACATCATATGTATGTATGTTCCTATAACTTTTTGCGGACATAAAGCACATAGAGGACTTTGTAATATTTTTATTTGACAGAGTTTCCTGGGTGACAGATAAAATCTTTGTATCATTTTGTAATGAGTTAATTGGTTATTATAATTACGAGAGGTTAGTGGAATATTATCCCATACATTCTGCCAATTTATGCAGGCGTTGTAATTCTTTAAATCTATGTTCCAGACAGTGGTATTACCTGTAGTTCTGTTTAGTTTTCCTTGTATTTTATTATATAACCCAGAAACAAAACCATTTTTAACATTTATGCCATTCACTATATTCATTAAAGGGTGACCTGGTAAAGGCTGATTCCATGGGACACTATAAGTGCGCATTGCAGTGCGTAACTGTAAATAAAAAAGAAGGATGTACTAGGGACATTATAGATTTGTTTGAGCTCTTGAAATGATCTGAGACCGTATTCACTGTATATGTCAGATAGTTTGTGAATACCTTGTCTTTGCCAATTGGGAAATGTAGCTGGTTTCCCTCCCAACAGTAAGAAGTTGTTATCAAAAATAGGGGTATCTATGTGCCATTTTGTGTTCCACTGTCCCGTTTCGGCAATATATTTCCAGACGTAAATTGAATGTGCTATAATTGGGCCGAATTTAGTACGGCAAAAGCTTGGGGATAGACCAGAAAAGAGTATATCTTTGAATGTATATGGAGATACAATGTGCCTCTCCATATTCACCCATGGTATGTCAGAATCATTATTGAACCATCTTAGCAACGGTCTGAGCATAAAAGAAAAATAGTACTGTTCAAAATTAGGAACAGATAGCCCTCCTGCTTTCCTACTGTTTTGGAGTGTGGAATTGCTGATTCGTGGATGTTGTTCACGCCATATAAATTTGAATACTAGTCCCTGTAGCTTCTCCCAAAATTCTGGAGGTGTCGGTAAATGAATCATGCTTACCAGAAAATTGATCTTAGGGAGAATGTGGGTCTTGACTACTGAAAGCCTGACTGAAAATGGAATTAATAATAGTGACCAACGGTTTAACTCGTCAGATATTACCTTCTTAAGGCTCTTGTAATTTTTTGACACAATTTTGTCAATGGATGTGTATATATCTATACCTAAATATCTGAAACCAGAGCCGACTGGTATTTCTGTATGTAGTTGGGGACTACTTGCTGCTGTATTTAGGGGAAGTAAAATTGATTTATTCAAGTTGATCTTGTAGCCTGAAATAAAACTAAAATGTTTAATAGTGTCTAGGACTACAGGTAGGGACCGTGGTGTATTGTCAAGAAATAATAACAGATCGTCTGCGCGGTGGTGTAGTGGTTAACACTGTCGCCTCACAGCAAGAAGGTCCAGGGTTCGAATCCCGCTTGGGGACCAGGTTTCCATGATGCCAGTTACCCAGGTGGGGTATCTCCCAGGCCTTTCTGTGTGGAGTTTGCATGTTCTCCCCGTGCTCGCAAGGGTTTCCCCCCCCGATAAGATAAACCCAATGGAAAAACATGCACAACAACAAGATCGCTAACGCTGTGGCGTCCTTGACGAAGACGGACAGGAGCACTTGGATTGGTCCCCTGGCGCGGCTCACGTGGCGCCTGTCTGCTCCCGGCTGCCCTTGGGGGGGAAGGACGACGGGATGGGTTAATCGCAGATACGCATTGTATGCATGGTTCGCATGTGTGCCAAATGGTGACCTCGGAGCAGGTCCTAAATTATTATTATTATTATTATTATTACAGACACATTTTATGGTAGGTGTTATTTACTATTATGGGTTTTATTTCGGCACAATTTCAAATTTTTTGGGCCAAGGGTTCAAGAGATAACGCAAATAATAATGCGGAGGCGGGGCAACCCTGCCTGACGCTACGTCTGATAGGGAAGGGTGTGGAACACTGATTGGATGTGATAACCATGGCCGTTGGATTATGATATAAGATTTTGAGCATATTTATAAATGTGTCTCCAAATGCCATATTCTTCATGGTGTGCCATAAGTACTCCCATTCCAGCCTATCGAAGGCCTTTTCGGCGTCAAGGGACAACACTGCACATGGTGATATTTTTGGAGCTTTGTCAATAATGTGTAACAGTCGTCTTAAATTATCTGATGCAAATCTTTGTTTAACAAATCCAGTTCGGTCTGGGTGGACCAATATTGGCAGTATCGTCTCTAGACGTCGTGCGAGGACCTTGGCATATAATTTTAAGTCTCCATTAAGAAGGGACAATGGACGATAGTTAGCACAGATGTTTCCATCCTTTCCTTTTTTCTGTATCAGTGTGATAATTGCTGTACTTATGTCTCTATTAAAACTCCCTTTCATAATGGCTTGTTGGAACATCTCGAGTAGTAATGGACCCAACTCTTTCCAAAAGGTCAAGTACAGCTCCGGTGGGATACCATCGAAACCTGGTGATTTCCCCTTTTTCATTTCTTTCAGTGCATCGTAAAGTTCCTCCAGGGTAAAGGGAGAATCCGTTGAGGTTATTTGTTGCTCTGTTAATTTAGGTAGATCCAAGTCTTCAAAAAAGGAGTCTAAATCAGCTTTTGAGAATTGAGCTTCAGATGAATACAATTGTTGATAGAAAAGTTTAAATTCTAGATTTATTTTGGCCGGATCGTTTACCATCGCTCCTTCTTTATTTAGGATTGATGTGATGTCTGCTTTCTGTTCATTATATTGGATTTTCCTAGTCAACACAAAGCTTGGATTATTTCCATTCAAATACTCAGTTTGCCTCGCTCTGTGAGCTAGGAACTCTGCTTTTTGTGCCATTAGAGCATTTAGTTCAGACTTCGCTTTCCAAAGCTCCCTTTCTCTTTCTTGATCGTAGTTGTTTTGTTGTTCTGCAGTTAGCAATGAGTGTCTATTTTCCAATCTGGATATTTCTTGATGGTGGGCTTTGTTACGTGCTGAAGCAAATGATATTGTATTATTGCGAATAAAGCCTTTAGTTGCATCCCATAGAAATCTTATATCTGTAACACTATTTTTATTGATATTGATAAAAAGGTTGAAGTCTGATCTAAATTGCTCACAGAATGATGGATCCTGCAGTAATGTTAAATTAAATTTCCATCTAGTAGCACGTTTTGGACAATTTTCAATTGTATATACAGATATACAGATTGGCATGGTGATCTGATAAAGACATGTTGATAATGTCCGTTTTTTTAATACAGTGTAAAATATTAGCGGATATTAGTATATAATCTATTCTTGAAAATGTTTTATGTCTATTTGAAAAGAAGGTGTATTGTTTTAAACTTGGGTTATAATTTCTCCAAACATCTATCAATGAGTGATTTGACACCAGATTTTTAAATGCTGTAGTGGATGAATTAACTGAGGTTGGACCTGACTTATCCAAGCCTGGTGATAAAACTGTATTCATGTCTGCACCAATAATTATTCCACAATCTGAATACTTTTGTAAGGTCTTTGTTAGTTGGGCATAGAATGCAGAGTCATAAGTGTTAGGGGCATATGCTGATAGCAGCAATATCTCTTTGTCACCTAGAATGCCCTTTACATAAGTGACTCTGCCATCTGAATCATTCCCTTTCTCAATAGTATTGAAATTAAGTTTTCTAGATATTAGAATTAATACTCCTTTTGTTTTATTAATAGCAGATGAGGAAGACACGACTATGTATCTATTGTTTTCCAATTTTCCCAAATCTTGTGCCATTATGTGAGTTTCTTGAAAAAAAGCTATATCAATCCTTTTCTTGTCTAGATATTCAAGACAGCTGCTATATTTGATATTCTTATTTATTCCCTGTACATTCCATGAAAGTATATTTATTTTTGCCATAATATGTTCTGTAAATTTAATTTAGCTTTGGCAATTATTATTATGTATATCTTGGAATTATCCATGACACAGTAACAAGAGGATTTCTATTTGCATTAAATTGTCAAGCTGTAGAGTAAAGAATAAAATTAGCAATACATTAGGGAAATAATATATATACATCATGTAACCCTTCCCCAGTTGTAGTCCAGCATCAACCCAAAAACCTCCCACTACCCCCCCACCCGAAGACAGTCACGTGGGTAGAATACCGTAGTATCCTTATTCCACATGGCCACCTTCCTACCTCCTATTATCTGCCTATTGCAGAGTTGTGACATGTTAGCTGGTCAGACAGCTCCCTCTACTGGTCTCCCTGTGTTATTAAATATCTACATTACCAAAAAAAACAAAATTGGAATATAAACAGGGAGATACATTATTTTTTCTTTTTCTTTCTCTCTTTAATTTATGATAAATTATATTGGGTAAGGAGAGTAATGCTATGGGTGATACTATCGTCCCCACCAGTCATGTTGACCACAGTACCATCCACAGCAGCACTACAGTAGATATAAAACAAAACAAAAATACTAGCAGTAATAATTCACCCAACACAGCTACCACTATATCTGTTGCTAATAACGTAGATCGTAATAATAATAGCACAAAAAAATATATATATATATATTTATATATATATAAGCTGAATATGGCCCAAATTATATTGGGTAAGGACTGGTGAGTAATACCATGGGTGATATTATCATCCCCATCAATCATGATGCCAACAGCACCATCCACAGCAGCACTAATAGTACAAAATTAAATATCAGCCATACTAATTCACCCAACATAGCTACTACCAATACTGTCATTAATGACTTAAATCGTAGATAATATTAGATTATATTGGGTAAGGAGAGTAATGCTCTGGGTGATACTATCGTCCCCACCAGTCATGTTGACCACAGTACCATCCACGGCTGCACTACAGTAGAGATCAAATAAATAAAAATACTAGCCGTAATAATTCACCCAACATAGTTACCACTATATCTGTTGCTAATAACGTAGATCGTAATAATAATAGCACAAAACCATATATATATATAAACTGAATATGGCCCAAATTATATTGGGTAAGGGCTGGTGAGTAATGCCATGGGTGATATTATCATCCCCATCAATCAGCAGCACTAATGGTAGTACAAAATAAAATATCGGCCATAATAGTTCACCCAACATAGTTACCACTAATACTGTCACTAATAACTTAAATCGTAAATAATAATATTAACAATTTCTTTTTATTATATAAACCATGAGGGACTAAAACAAATTATATATCGACCAAATAATAGTGATGTCATTAGTAATAAAGGGGGGAAAAAATAGGAAAGGAAATTAAATTATATATTTTTTTTGTTTTGTTATATAAACCATGGGGACTTATACAAATTATATATCGACCAAATAATAATGATAACGTCATTAGTAATAAAGGGGGAGGAGAAAAAAAATAGGAAAGGATATTAATAATTATAAAAAAAAAAAAAAAATTTAACCCATGAACAAAAGAGGATTTTATATTATTCCAAGTCCATGTGGCCACGTTAGTCTCAAATGTTCACAATCTTCCAGCTGACCACCGCGCGACCATAGGCATACCTGTGTTCTGTGATGTGATACAGTAGTAGACAGTCTCGTCCTAGGTCGGGGCTGGTGTTGAATGTGCCTCCGCGTCTAGCGTGGGCTTGATCTCAGTTGTGTAGAAGTCCATTGCCTCTGATGCTTCGGTGAAGGAGTGAGTCTTATCCTTGAAGGTGATGAGCAGCTTCGCAGGGTGAGCCACCCCGTAGCGCAGTTTTGTTTTGCGTAAGAGTGATCTGAGCTCATCAAAGGAGGCTTGCTGCTTGCGTTGTTCTGCTGTGACATCACGGAAGATGCTGATTTTATGTCCTTTGTATTGTAGCCCACCTGGTTCTTTAGCTTTCCCACCGGCAAGACGCACAACCTTCTGCCTTATATCAGAGTTGTTGAATTTTGCGATTAGGCATCGCGTCTTGCCTTTATTTGCCCCGATGCGGTGAGCGATACTGATCAAGTGAGGTGGCCCTAGATCTTCGCCAAAAAGTTCGCTCAGCATTCCGTTTACAAAACAGTGTCGGGTTGCCTTGTTCCGTTCCTTCTGGTAGCCCCAAGATTCTCACGTTGAGTCTTCTGCTGTGGTCCTCAAGCGATTCAGTCTTCTGTTTTAATGATTTAACTTCCTCAGATAGTGATTTATTCTCTGCTTCCAGTTGTATCAGCCTTTGATCAGTGTCGTTGGCAGCCGTCTCGAGAGAGAGTCAATCTTGTCCAGGCATGATGTTACCTTTAGCTGGATTTTGTTTAGATGATCCTTGATCGGCTTTAGATTGGTTTCGAGTCCTGTAGCAAGTTCTTCTCGTACAATTGTTCTCATGAGCACCGCTAGGTCAGCGTTCTCCATTGTGAACTTTGTTTGTGCACGCGTGGTCATGTGTTTGTTCAAGAGCGATTAGATTGTTTTGAACGAATTTGCTTACAAAATAAAAGAAGCTGATAAATGTCGAGGTAAAGTCAACTTTAGTTTTGTTCTTTATGGGTTCAAAATAATGATTATTCGAGGGTTTGCTGCGACATGCTGCGAGCTGCGTTCAGTCCATGCCACCGGAAGTAGAATAATACAAGAAAAAATGTTTTTTTCTAAAACGTTAATCGTGAGTTAAAATAAATAGTGGCGTTAAAGGAATTGTGCATTACCGCGTTAATATTGCGTTAACTTTGACAGCCTTAATTTATTAGATACTTTACATATATCGTTTATGTACAAGATGAACCATTTTGGACCCAACACTGACCCCTGGGGGACACCACAAGCAATGTCCAACCATTCAGATTTATAATCTCTCATCATCACAAATTGTTGCCTTTTATTTAGATAGCTGCACCCAAGACGTAGGAAGAGTGCATGACAGTAAGAAGGTTTGTTTGTTATAATTCTTTTTTTCAGATATTGAAGATGTGTTTTTAGTCGACGGCGAAATATTGGTCTGGTTTCTTCTGTCCTAACTGTGGTGGTGAATTTCGTTCCACCATCGTGGAGCAAGGACCGATAATAGGTGTTTCTCTTTGATGACCCTCCCGGAGCTCGGATAGGAGTAGATCTGAGGCGGCCAGAAGAGCGTAGGGGTCTTGAGGGTGTGTAGTTAGAGACCATTGACTGGAAGTAGGCGGGAGCCGTTCCCTTTGCCGCGCGATATGCCAGGTTGAGGACCAGTGCAGGTCACTAAGAAATGGGGTAACATGGGCTGATTTTGGTAGGTTGGAGATCAGGCAGGCAGCTGCGTTCTGAATGAGTTGAAGAGGCTTGGTGGCATTGGTCGGTAGACCAGCGAGCAATGCATTGCAGTAGTCGAGGCGAGACATGACTGTTGCTTGGACAAGGAGTTGAGTGGCTTATTTTGTCAGGAAGGGGCGGATCCTTCTGACATCGCTGGCATTTTTTTCACTGTCAAATATGAACATTTATTAATTGATATTCTCCTTTGTTTCATCACAATTTACTCAAGCCTAGTAACAGACACAATATTTCTGACACAGGGAATACATCCATAGATGTCCCTAGATACCAAGAACATGTAAATGGACCTTGTAGAAGTGGAGCATGTACTTGGGTATGTACTTTTAGCATGTACTTGGGTATGTACTTTTAGGCACATTTCCAGAAAATATGGTTAGGGCTTAAGAGGTTTAAAACACTGTACTAAAGTATAATTGGGTACTTGTTGTTTGCCTACAAAGACGTCTGTGATGATGATATAGAGTAATAATGCAATACTACTCAATAGGCTACCTGTCAATCACATACTTAATATTTTATTCTTACAGTAGGCATACAAGCGCTTCAACTTCACACATGCTAGGTTCACATCCCATGTGCTTGTTTTATGAATATGTTATGTGTTAAGACAGTATCTCCCAGAAATAACCCATTTCATTTGGGACGTGTATTCAGCAGCACCAACCTTAAATGATCCATAGCACCTTGCTGCATTGTGGATGATGGAAGCACAGATTAGCACAGCTAATTCACACTGCAGAGGAGTAATATTACCATAATGCTGCAGCAGATAAAGTGTCAGGGAGTTAATTTTCCCATGGTACTGAAGAAAGTACTGCATCACTGGCTGACGGGGGAAGGAGTGGGGCTCATCAGGTCTGCGCATTACAATCGCTAGCTCTGCATGAAATATAGTTTTTGTCCGATTAGAAGAGATCTGACTAATAGGGCAGTGACGGACAGGGCAGACAGATAATTGAAGGCTTGCTGACTTCTCTCGTTCTCTCTCATTCACTATTTCTCCCTTCATCTCCTCCATATTGGAAAGGCAGTGGGGGTCGTTAGACACCATGGTGTGGGAGACCAGTGCTTGTCAATTTGGATTTCATTACATTTTCCCAGGGCTTAATTAGATGGGAGTCTATGAGACTAATGTAATTTTGAATAATGAAGAGATCATGGCAGGAAATGAGTTTGCGCTAATGTGTTCACAATAAGACAAAGTGCAAAGACATAAACTATTCATTATGGACCAAAAGAAGAAAAAAAATCCCCTGGGTGTAGATTTTCATTTTAGTCTCAGAGTAAAGGTTGATGTGACAGTCAACACTGGGCCACAAAGACCCGGCTTTTGTGAATAGAAAACAGAAAATCAGACCGGTTTCTACAGTACTGCCAAATCAATGCTAATTATCAAAGCACTCAGTTGGGAAGGTTTTTTGCCAATGTTTGAGGAGCAGTCCCCAGTGAGCACTAATACACGTCTGATCAGGCTCCAGGAATAGGGAATTAATTACAAGTCAGTGCCATTTTATCTGATTCGATCTCATGCCCAGAGTGGGAGCTGAAACCTTGTTTGTAATGCTGAGTGCAGCAACTTGCTTATATAACGCATACTGTACCTCCTGCATGCTAGGTGCAGCACCAAAAGGGATATATGGGGAGCCAGCAATATATATGGGGAGCGGGCAATATTGAAAGGCAGAAATTGTTTCATGGACAATGAAGCAGCTTTATATGACAGATAGCCTGAGATGCAAGGACAAATCCTGGCTGAGTAAGAGACAACTCAGAGGGCTTAAGTCCATGTGGAATAAACCGGCCCCATGGGAACCCCACACATGCTGCACCCGTCAAGCTAAGATTGACTGTGTGGAGAGGATGTAGATATAACCAGAAGAGCAGATTAGAATATGACTCCAAGAAGAGTTTTCACATGAATTTCCTCTTGAGGGTGAAGCAGCGTAGGCTGTGCTGTGGATAAAAAGGTTTCCCTGGATGGGAAGGGAGTTGTACTGTGTTAAAGGTGCATATTAAAACAGATAAACTCACTTCTCTATCTATGCAATATTCCAGACACTACGAGGAGGCTTTTAAGACCACCCAATTATTATAGGAATGTAACAGAAAGTACCGTAAGCCTTGGACCGAGATTTCTCCAAGCACACGTAGAAATTGATTGAATAGCAGCACCAACGAGCCAAATTCAAAAGATGTGAAAGGGACGGACACAGTGGTGTCGTCAAGCGGGATAGACGTTCGTCAAGGACATTTTTACAGAGTCAAATATTTATGCCTGGTAATCGAGTCACCCCGAAACAGCCTCAGACATTTGTATTGATAGTCATTCCACTCCACAGAGTGTATCACTGATGCAGCACATGGTGCTCCGAGGCCAGCTTATCTCCTAGATTTCTGGTTCCATTTGGAGTCGCGAAATATGGCAAAAGCTGATACCGTCGGAGCAAACATTTGTTCATTCGGGAGGAAATACACATTCAAACACCGCAAACACCAACAAACACCCGGATCTTTCTTGGACGTGAGAGAGAGAATAGGGATACACCACCTGTCACACCATATTTGGAAAGTTTGATTGACTGTAGCCACGCCCCCTTTTTAACTTTGGAGCCCTCTGATTGGTCGAGATGTTTATGGGACTTATGGGTATGGCATACCCATGGGACTTATGGGTATGCCATACCTTATAAGGGCATATAGCCACATTTGATGGATTGTAACCACGCCCCCTTTTTGAGATGGTTTATGACCCCCTAGGGCTTCTCTGATTGGTCGAGAGGTTCAAGGAGGCGGGACATCCGGTTTAGGAGGCGGGACATCCGGTTACGGAAGGGGAGGGGTTGTAAGGGCGGGGACTTCCGTTTTTAGATTTTTTTTACAATATAAACGTTTTTTTTTATTTTAATTTTTTTTCACCATAAAAATTTTTCAAAATAAAATATTCAATATTTTTTTTTTATTGTCAGAAATAAAAGATTCAAAACGTTTTTTTATTTTCAATTTTCAGAATGTGTGTATTCCAAGGTCTTCACAATATGTATTTGTGTATTACAAGGTTTTCAGAATAAACATTTCACAATATGTATTTGTGTATCTTGAGAAAAATACAATATCTTCAGAATGTATTTTGTGTATTTGTGTATCTTCACAATATGTATATGTGTATTCCAAGGTTTTCAGAATAAACATTTCAAATGTGTGTATCTTAAGAATAAGTGTATATCTTCAGAATAAATGTGTGTGTGTGTGTGTGTGGTTTAAGTTACAGAATTAAGAATAAAATACATTTTGTGTATTCCAAATGCCAAATGTAAAATACAATGTATTATTCTTCAGAAATGTTCAATAGCCGTTCTGTCAGTATGCTGTTTGTGAGTGTGTGTAGATTTGTTTGAGTAGAAAGAAAATGTGTGTGTGTGTGTGTGTGTAGAAAGAATTCTCCTTCTCAGTAGACTGTCTCCACTCCGTAGGCTGAAATGACGCTCTGGAGGTTCACTGCAGTTCTGAAACTGTCACGATTCTGAAAGTGACACCCCCTTAGCTGTCATATAGGAGGGGTGTATGGATAGCGAATAGGGAAGCCTAAAACTAGTATATGCAGCTTCTGTCAAGTCTAATAGATTTATGACCCTCCGACTTCCCCCTTTCTGCAGAAAAAAACTTGAGGCCCCCAAGGTGTGGCTGTGCGTGCATGTTTGTGTCTATTCTTGGATAAAGCCAAATGTAATGTGTCTATATTTTTTAGTTTTCATATGTAAGAGTGTGTTTAAGCAAAAGTCTAAATAAAAGAAAATACAAATGTAAGTGAATAATAGGCTGATGTTGTTTGAAAAAAAAGTGATTACTTGTAAACAGGGGTTCTAACTAACCACAATAAGTATCTATGTATGTATGTATGTATGTATGTATGTATGTATGTATGTATGTATGTATGTATGTATGTATGTATGTATGTATGTATGTATGTATGTAATATGTAGTGTTTGTGTGTGTGTCTGTGTATGTGTGTGTGTGGAGGATTGTTTTTTTTAAAGAAAAATACAGTGTGTCTATAAAATGGTTTCTTGGATAAAGACATAATCTTTAGACATTTGTGTTTAAGCAAAAGACAATTACAAATGTGTCTATAAAGTGTAGAATATCATACTCTTTAGACATTTGTGTTTAAGCAAAAGAAAATTACAAATGTGTCTATAAAGTGTAGAATATCACAATCAGGGGCGGATTTAGGATTATAGGAGATCCGGGGCTTAGCCCAGATAGGTGCCCCCCCCCCCCCTTTTTTTATTTTTTTCATTTTCCTTTTTTTTTTTTTTTTTTTGCAGGCAAGGGGTGTTTTTTTTTTTTATTTAATTAACCTGTACGTGCAATTTCCTGCAATATAGAGCCTTCAATCTTGACCAATAAAGCTGCTCTTTTCACTATAAAACTCAGTTAACCGTTATGGTTAGATTTATATATTGGGGGGGGATATATCATATTTTTCATATGATCAAAAAGTGGTGGAGCAAGAGCATACCTTTGCTCCCCCAAGTTCAATAGTGGGAGAGCAGAGATGCTCCGAATGCTCTTATGGCCAGGCGTCTATGATTCGCTGATACAAGGTAAAATAGTGCAGTGCAATAAAATAGTTAGTAAAATAGAATAAAATAATGCAATAGTGCATTGCAATAAAATAGTTATCATCGTATTTTTTCGGGAGGCCGGTAAGGAGTGCATTACAGTAGTCGAGTTGGCTTGAGATAAAGGCATGGATCTGGTTTTCAGCGTCCTTTTGATTTATAAATGGCCGTACTTTAGCTATGTTTCTGAGGTGGAAGAATTCAGTTTTTGTCAACTTGTTGATTGTGATTTAAAGCTTAGGTCTGAGCAGTGGCGGCCGCCACTGGGGGGCGCTAGGGCGCAGCCCCCCCTTCAGGCCCTGCCTGGTTATATGAGAGTAGAACAAGAAAAGGTATCTTTTTGTTTTTTGTTTTATAGCCCTATAAATAATATAAACATGTTTAAAATGAATAATATTTACTCATTTTAAGTATGTTTGTATTTCCAATGCACAATATAACGTTATTATCGCAATTAAAAAACACTCGTTTTCCAGAGCAGGAAGTGACATCACGTTTTTTTTATTTATTTTTTTTTTTCGTATTTCTCGGCCCGGGCTATACGCGATAGCGCTCTGAGTGCGCGTCACAGTTTGATCGCTGTATCCGTCACAGCCAATCAGTGCATAACGCGTTGTGCGTTGAAATATGACTATTATGTTGGAATCCGGGCGCGATTTGAAGCGGTCTAGCCAGTAGCGTCAAGAATATCTGTAGCCGCATTTCGCGGAGACGCTCTCTGATTGGCCGACGCCAGTATTTTTTTCCGTGGCAGAATTTCACAGAGACGATCTCTGATTGGCCGAATCCAATTTCTAATGTTCCAATTCTAGCTTCTAGCTTCCTAGGTTGGTAACTCCTAGGTTGGTCTAGGTTGTTTGTCTTAGAGCGTGCCGTGACTGCAAGTTCTTTAGACTGTTAAGCTTAGGCACTCTTTCAAAGTTGGTTAAGGTTAGAGTTTGTCTTAGAGCATGGCGATAGAACGCCAGGTAGTTTGCAGTCTGTTCGAGCGGAAATGGACAAAGGAATGTACTTGTTGAGTGTTGTGCTAACGAGCTAACACTTGGCTATATGGCGGATTATACACGTTTATCAAGCTCTCCTGCCCTGGACGTTTCAACTAAACAGTGAGTCTCTCTCTCTCTCTCTCTCTATCTCTCTCTCTCTCTCTCTCTCTCTCTCTCTCTCTCTGTGCTTAACGTTAACGTTTGTAAATAGTTTTTTTTAGGAGCAGTACTGTTTAGTACAGCAGGCTACTGCTGGCCATTCATGAAGCGAGACATTGCTGATTGTTTATTTATTTTATAACACAAGACTATGACTACCAACTGCCTAGCCAGCCGTGTATCAATCTTGGATGCAATAATAACGTTACTTACCACACTGACTATGTCGATGGCTCATTGATTTAACTACTGCAGCTCTCTCGGATTGAAAATACGTGGATTATGGCTTGTTCAATATCGTCTATGTTTGAATGAATGAATGAATGAGAACTTTATTAACAGATTGCAGAATGGGTACAATACAGTACGGCTCAATACACACAATTGTTAAGGGGATGCAGACCAGAGAAAGACGTTTGTCTTGTTTACATCAGGGTCCCAGATTTTCGATTCATATCGATAGTTTAATAGCTAGCCTTGGCTCGTTTAACAATATGCAAAATATGTGTACAGCCCTGTACTCATACTGAAGTTATTCTTGGTATATAATAGGTCTGATTGTGTAACGAATCGATTCCACGTCGCGCTGTGTGTGAGAGAGAGAAGGAGAGAGGGAGAGATCTGCCTGTGTTTGGAGACGGGCGAGTTTTGTTTCTAACTTTTCTATTTATATTGTGTTTCAAGTTGTGAATTAGAGTCTAGACTATACTTTATTTGACTGGTTGTGTGTTGTTGTAGT
Organism: Notolepis coatsorum; assembly: GCF_963971535.1. Lineage (NCBI taxonomy): Eukaryota > Metazoa > Chordata > Actinopteri > Aulopiformes > Paralepididae > Notolepis > Notolepis coatsorum. The sequence goes on along the minus strand of NC_140167.1, from coordinate 152,333,164 downwards.
AACAGCTGAGCGACTCGTTCATAAGAGCCGATTCATTGCCGTGAGCGTGAGTCGAATCGCTCACGTCTTGCCATGAGTCTTGCGTGGTACAGTACTGTACTGTACATGTTTGCAAAATATTTGGTATAGCGCCCCTAGTGGCGAAGTACCCAGCGGCCGCCACTGGGTCTGAGTCTACCATGACACCAAGACTTAACTCACTCAAATACAGTTAGCAGCTGGATAGACCACAGATGGAAATTAGCTTCTGCTAAATCTGGTGCAAACATATTTTCATGTAACAATGATGAATTGTCAAAAAAAAAAAAAAAACATTTTTTTATTTTTTTTTTTAAATAGATTCAGGGCTTTTCAGAAAACATTCGGGGCTTGAGCCCAAGTAGCCACCCCCTAGCCCCGCCCCTGATCACAATCTTTAGACACTTGTGTTCGGAAAAAATATATGTGTAGATAAAATATATGGGTGTTACAGCATGGTGTAATGCCAACAGGGGACAGGGCTAGTGTTTAAGTCATATGCTTGGAGGCTAAGTTCTGCAAGATGGTTGCCTCTCAAGGGTGGGGGGCTGATTACAAACACCGTTGTAAAACCGGTGAAGGGTTTTATTTAAAAAATAGATTCTTTTAAAAAGGCTGCATTAGTGTTTTTTGTATTATTCACATTAAGTATTACACCTATATTACACTATATATGATAGCTTAAAGAGAGTTGTGCTGAAATGTCTGTGTGGGTCTGTGTGTGAGAGGTGTGAATAGGCTCCTCTTAAAACACCACATGGGGGCGTGAAGATTAGGCGACATGCAAACTCAGAGTAAAACTGTAGAACATTATAGTCACATTTACAGTCATCATTCAAATACAAATGGTTTATATCTTTGTAACATGAAAGTTAGTGTAGAACATTATACTCATAGCATATGTTTAGTTCACACAATGGATGGGTTCACATGAACACAATTTAAAACAGGTACTAGAATTAACGGATCAGATCCCAAATCCACTGTAACCTCACGCCTACTCACAAAGGCTATGGTTAATAAAACGTTCTATTATTCTAACCTATATGGGCACAATGGACATTCAATTCCATCCATTTAATTCACACAACATATATATCTGAGTTAGGGGGCTAGGGGTTAACGTTTATGAATGTAGCATAAAATCATTAGAATTGTTATCGTGTAGCAATAAAACACAAAGTAGGTTCATGAGAACATGCAGATTATTTATTAATTTCAGATTATTTGACTTGTTCCAAGACCAGATGACATTTGAAGGAAATTCAAGATATTATATGAGATGTTTTTAAAAGGGGAAGGAACTAATTTACTAGATTGAGTCAGACCGGGCTCTGAAGATGTCCAGGGCTAGGGTGTCTGTCTGCTGACAGTTTGGGACACGGTGCTTACAGAGAAGTTGTAGTTATTATTTCTTATTTCGTAAAACGAATACAATGTTGACTGGAAAATGAGTCTTTGACAAGGTTAAGAGGTAATAGATCAGAGAAAGTCTTTTGTCTTGTTTACATCAGAGTCCCCCATTTTCAATTAATCAGGGCCTATATGGCATACTGATAGACAGCAATGCTACATCCAGACATTTAGGACATAGCAGATTACAAATACAGCAGTGCTTGTGATAACTTGTAAGGGTGTGTCTGTCCAAGCTGTTTTAACTGTTTCAATAGGGTATTTCATGTGTCTTAAATTAATAAATTAAGACTTATTTCTGGATATAGATCACTTCAAAGCCTGAATGTCCATATACTGTTTAGGCCTACATTTTTAGGTCAACTTCCCCTTTTTAGCACGGTTCAAACCGTACCAACACATCTAACCCCCATTTATGTCACAGCACCACTGAAAATTAGGACAGAGTTTGGGTAAAAGGCGTTCTATGCTAGCTAGACCTTCTGTGATAGCTATGTCTGTAATGGACTTTCAAAAACGTTGAAACTGTAGACCATTCACCACCCTATCTGATTTTAAAGTTCCAAATTAAGGGGATTTAAAGAATGAGAAGGGCTAATGTCCCTGCATCATTGTATAACGTGGTGTTATATTTTATATTTATGACCTGACCATCTCTCCCATACCAACCTCCTGCAGATCAATAACTTCCATCCTCTTTTTTAACCTGAAAAACCCCATTCAATATAGTTTGCGATACCTCAAATGTAATGTTCAGAAAGTATGTATTTTTAGGTCTTTTGTTGTTGCAGTCAATTGGGACCAGGTCTAGCTTAAAAAAAAGGGGGTCAATGATCTCAAATGACTACATGGTAAAAAAGGTTTAGCATCTTTCATGCATGAATTGGAACTATATTGTGGTACACACGAGTAAAACAGCCATAATATTTGCAAACAGCATTGTTCCAAACAGTGTATCACAAAATCTTTGTATCTAATGTAGACAATATGCAATTATATAATTGTCACCTGAAAACATATTGCAGGATATTTAGCAGAAACTATGGTAAATGTACTTTGATGCATGTAAAAACATGAGTTTCTTTAATAGTTGGGTCTGTGTGTGTGTGTGTGTGTGTGTGTGTGTGTGTGTGGGGGGGTGTGAAATGGGTCCCCTTAGGTGTTAAAACGCCCTACATGGGGGTGAGAAGTTTAGCAGTTTAGAGGACATGCCGACTTAGAGCAGAACTATGGAACGGTTCACATAACATAATTATCCTCTCTACTGGATTATGTAATAATAATGCACAAAGTAGATTCAAGAGAACATGCAAACTATTTATTAATTTCAGCTTACATGTCTGAAAATTTGACTTGTTCCAAGACCAGATGACATACGAAGGAAACTCAAGATATTGTATGAGGTGTTTTTAAAAGGGGCGAATGAACTATTTTTTTAGTAGATTGAATCATTAGTCAGAAGGATAATGATATTTTGTCAAGAGGTGGCATATATCACCCCCATGACACATCCCTACTTTGTAAGACAAACAGCTTTGATGTTGTAATTACAGTGATTAGGCTAGTTTGCCTGTCTAAATTTTTTTTATCAATCTGCTTATTGTGTATTTTTAGATGTTTGTTTATGTTTTATCTGTCATTTGGACCAGACTACCTGGTAAACAACTTTCGTGAAATAATTGGAACTATATTGTGGTACACACGAGTAATTCAGCCATAATATTTGCAAACAGCATTGTTCTAAACAATGCAAGGCATACATCTTTGTATCTACTATACAGTTTGTATTTATATCTTTGTTATATGTGACGTGCTCTCACAGAATCAGTCGGATGTCGCAATTGCTCATTTACATAGGAATGCCTTTTTCTGTCAAACCGCGGATTTTTTTCACCTTTTTTTTCTTTCTTTTTTAACATTATTCTAATAAAACAACACCTTGGCTTTCATAATATATATATATTATTTCTCATTTCGACTGGGAAATATGATTTTGAAGTGTATCAATGAGAGATGGGGGGAATAATAATAATCAGGTCGCAGTTTTACTCAAGCGTCAGTTTACTGTCTCCTCCCAAAACTGACTCGTCAATCGCCCTGCCAATCTTCTCTGACACATGACACAGCATGGCAACAAGAATAACTATGAATGATAGGCTTGTTTGTTTGTTTGTGTGTCTCTTGATTGTCCAATCAATGAGTGTTGCTATACAAGTCGCGCGAAGGAGGCGACGCACCTGTCACTTCTGTCAGAGCTCACGGTCAACGTTATGCTTATGCTGGCCCAGCCAACACGTTAACGCTGGTATTGATCGGATCTACACTCTACATCTGTATCATCTGTTTTCTTTTTAGATTTGTATTCTATTTTAGTTCATAATGGCATCCCGCGATCCGGACCGGGGTGAAGAAGATGTAATCGCTCGGCTGTTAAACAGCAATGCGGTGCTGTCTGCAGAGTCTGGTGATAGATGGCGCCAGCTTATTAGTGATTACTTTTTTGCACCGGGACCTGATCAAACTATTAATAAATCACTCGGACTCGGACTCATCCAGTGACACTGAGACAACCTCAGATTCAGACTCTGTGGGACCCCTGCAGCTCTCTGTCTCGGATAGTGATGAAGAAGAGACGAGCGAGATGGAGCGAGATGGAGAAGCGCTTTTTTTAATAGACCCAACAGCTGAAGTGCTTCAAAGACTACAGGGCGAATACGCAAGTGTTGAGGTTGGATGCGATCTCGAAAAGGCTCGTTTATTTGCTTGTATCTGCAAGCTTAACAAAGGGCAAGCCTGCTGTACGCGGTTTACTCCTGAAGATATGGTGAAAATGCGCGACCAGGTTCAAGAGCTGACTGCTGGTAAGAACTTATCCACTTCGCTAGAGAGAGAGAGAGAGAGAGAGAGAGAGAGAGAGAGAGAGAGAGTCTATCTCTCTTTCTCTCTCTCTGTATCTGTGTGTGTCTCTATCTATCTCTCTCTCTGGTGTATAACAGCTTGTTGCTGCAGGGTTTGAATAGTTACTAGGTGAAAGAAATAACATGTAAAGATGTCAAATTATTCTATTTGCTCCGTGTGTGTGTGTGTGTGTGTGTGTGTGTGTGTGTGTGTGTGTGTGTGTGTGTGCAAGAAACAGAGCGAGTGAGTGAGAGAACTTGATCAACTTCAGAACTGTAGACTGATAATGCTGCGCATACATTGTGTGTGTGATGTACATGTATGTTTTTAACTGATGGCAGTGAATAACGGTAATTTTGGTGTCATGTCCCAGGTGAAAAACACATGTTCCTGTTAGGAAAGATTAGCAGCACCATGAACCTCTCTAAAGACACTGCATGTTCCAAAAGGAAAGATCAGAAAGAGAGGAAGCACCAGAGGACGTCTTATTTCATAGATGGCCAACAAATATGCAGACAACATTCAAGTTTCTTCATGTGTAAGTATTATTTTTGTATTAAAGACATTGGAACAAATCAATGCCCGGTACTGGGTCCACAACTTTAAAAGCATGCTGTAACATTGCCCAACAATACATTTTCTGAAAGCTACAAGTGTTTTGTTTTAGAATATAATCACCAATGATTACTTACTCTTGTGACAATGATAAATAAATGCATTATATTCTATTTACAAAAGTTAAAAACTAGTCCAATGTCATTCATAGATTTCCTTAACGATCATAACAAACTCCCCTCTGCATCCTATACAGTTCATTGCTTTGTGTTTGCACAATAAATATTGTTATTTCTCACGTTCTTATTTGGCTTAATGTCCGTGTTTATGTGTTTCAGAATTTCACAAGACAAGCTCACGGCAACCATCAAATTCTACAAGGAATATGGTGTGGCTCCCAGGATAAAGAGGGGTGGGGGTCGCTTGGCCAACAAGAAGGTGCTTCATTATGAAGACATCAGGAGGATCGTGAGATTCATCAGCAACTTTGCAGATGACTGTGCCATGTCACTCCCAGGACGTATTCCCGGCTTCAAGAGGGCAGACATCCGTGTGCTTCCAACAACGGAGACTAAGTCCTCTGTGTGGCGGAAGTACAAGGCGTCAATGCATGAAACTGGTGTGTATGTCTTAATATTTTCTTTGTCTTAAGATACTTGTTATTATGACTGCAGACATACAAACAGGTGACACATTTTTTTTTTATTATTAAAGGAAACACCAGAAAGGTTACATTTAACACACACATAAATTATACATACTCATCTATCAATATTTTATGAATGTATATTTTTTGTGTTGATAAAAATGATTCAAAATGAAAATAAATAAATAAAAAGTTTATAATTTTTTTTTTTATGTTGTTAAAGATCCAGTCAATGATCCACATTATAACAAATGGGTGGCCCCACCACCAAAAAAAGAAATGGGCAGATGTTTTTATTCTCTATTCGACTGACTGAACTCTTGATTCAAGGACTAACACTAGACGACAAGGACCAAAATGCTTTCATTGCATTTGATTGATTAATTAGTGTTATTTGACAATAATAATGATTAATGGCTCATTATAAATTAGGCCCTTGATTTGCTTAAGTGGACTACTGCTACTACGAACCTGTCTTATTTTATCACTGTGTGTTCACTGTTCAGGTTATCGTGCTGCTGGCAACAGCACTTTCCGGAAGATGTGGTGCCAACTTCTGCCATACATTGTAATTGGCAAACCAATGACGGACCTCTGCTGGCAGTGTCAAAAACATAACGTGGCCATATATCGGAGCTCCAACCTGCCCGAATGTGTGAAGTCTGCCAAACTTCAGAAGCAGGAGGAACACCTACGCCTGGTGGGAAAGGAGCGGGACATCTTACGGGGGATGACCGACAGATGCAAGGTGGTGGTAGAGGATCTCTCTGCTAAGCTTGGCCCTAACACACCCTGCAGTAGAGATGTAACTGTACATTACAGTTTTGACTTTGCACAGCAGGTTAGTTTAATTACTGTAATTGAATTATCACCCATTTGTCATTTACAATATTCTTTCATTCAGCTGATACATTTCTTCATTTAAAGGTGACATGCATTATAAATGTCATTTTTCAGTCTCTAGCATTGTATTATAGTAATAGGAGTTAGTATCAATGTGTTTTTGTGTCTAAATACCATATTGGCGGATTGCTCTGATTCAGCTCAGATAATTTCCTGCTCCAGTAAATTAGGCCATCCTGATTTGAAGGCCTGAGTGACGTCACTCAGGCTCTGGGTAGCGGACAGTGATGTGATTGGCTCTGTGGTTGTAGCTAATGCCCGCCCACAATCTACCTAGACTGACTACACAGCGAGTGGAAACCACCTCCTCATACTGCGGCAGAGTGAAACCCACCTCTGCATGCACTCTGGAGGGAGAGAGAGAGATAGAGAGGGAGAGAGAGAGGGAGGGAGAGACAGAGAGAGAGGGAGAGAGAGTGAGAGAGAGAGAAAGAGAGAAAGAAAGAAAGAAAAAGACAGGCCGTTATTGATAAGGCCCCCTCTCTCTCTCCCTCCCTCCCTCTCTCTTTCTTTTACTCTCTCCCTCGCGGCAGCTTGTGCTCCCGAATGGGGGGGAGCTTGTGCTCCCTCCCTCTCTCTTCCTTTCTTTCTTTCACTCTCTCCCTCTCCCGTTCGCGTCAACATTTTAGGCAACCAACTTGTGTTCAGCGTTTCTCTGATTGGCCACGATGCCCATGTGGCCGCGGCAGCGCGAGAGAGCGGCAGTGCGGAAATAGGCTGCATTCTATTGCCATGCTCTGCGACAAACTCTAACCTTAACCAACTCCGAAACAATGCCTAAACTTAACCCTAACCTTAACCAACTCCGAAACAATGCCTAAACTTAACCCTAACCTTAACCAACTCCGAAACAATGCCTAAACTTAACCCTAACCTTAACCAACTCCGAAACAATGCCTAAACTTAACCCTAACCTTAACCAACTCCGAAACAATGCCTAAACTTAACCCTAACCTTAACCAACTCCGAAACAATGCCTAAACGTAACCCTAACCTTAACCAACTCCGAAATAATATTGCCATGCTCTAAGACAAACTCTAACCTTAACCAACTCCGAAAGAATGCCTAAACTTAACCCTAACCTTAACCAACTCCGAAACAATGCCTAAACTTAACCCTAACCTTAACCAACTCCGAAACAATACCTAAACTTAACCCTAACCTTAACCAACTCCGAAACAATGCCTAAACTTAACCCTAACCTTAACCAACTCCGAAATAATATTGCCATGCTCTAAAACAAACTCTAACCTTAACCAACTCCGAAAGAATGCCTAAACTTAACCCTAACCTTAACCAACTCCGAAACAATGCCTAAACTTAACCCTAACCTTAACCAACCCCGAAAGAATGCCTAAACTTAACCGGCGAAAGAATGCACGTTAAAAAAAATCAAAAAAAAAGAAATTGAAGTGATTCGAACTTGTCACCAACGCACCGCAGGATCAACAGCAAGGTGGCGAACCAGTTGAGCTAACCGTCGATGTTAAAAGAGGGGGGATTACGGCTGCATAATGCCGCGCGCTCCGCCACCGCCGCGGGGGCGTGGCTAGGCGCAAGCAGGTTGCCTAAAATTATTAAGCCTCCCGTTCGGGGGGGTGTGCCGCGTGGCAGGATTATACGGATTATACACGTTTATCAAGCTCTCCTGCCCTGGACGTTTCAACTAAACAGTGAGTCTCTCTCTCTCTCTCTCTCTCTCTCTCCGACCCCCCCGCTCTCTCTCTCCCACCCCCCCTCTCTCTCTCTCTCTCTCTCTCTCTCTCTCTATCTCTCTCTGTCTACCAGTCGCAGACTGTGTGGACTGACTGTCACTCAAAGTGCTTATGGGCGGAGCCAGGCCATAACAGCCTGAAATCTTGAGGCTGAAAAATTATGGTTTTGAGTACTTGATTAGAAATATAAAACAATGATTTTTTTATTTGAAAAAAACCTTACAGATGTCTTCAATAGACTCAGAGGAATTGTGTAAAGTTGCCCAAATAGTTCTAGGAATAGCAATGCATGTCCCCTTTAATGTTGCAGGTCCACTACCCCAGTGACCCTCTTCAGCCTGGCCCAGTATATTTTCTTGTGCCAAGAAAGTGTGGAGTATTTGGTGTTTGTTGCGAGGGAGTACCCCAGCAGGTAAACTACCTGATCGACGAGGCCCACTGCAGCAGCAAAGGGTCTAATGCAGTGATCAGCTACCTCCACCATTTTTTTGCACACTATGGCCTTGGGGAGAGGCATCTGCAGCTGCACTGCGACAATTGTTCCGGGCAGAACAAGAACAGATACCTGCTCTGGTACTGTGCTTGGCGCTGCATGGTGGGCCTGCATGACACCATCTCACTGAACTTCCTCTTGGTGGGTCACACCAAGTTTGCCCCTGACTGGTGCTTTGGGCTTTTCAAGCAGAAGTTCCGCCGCACACCTGTCTCCTGCCTTGAAGACATCTGCTGGGCAGTGAGACAAAGCACAGTCAGCGGTGTGAACATCCCGCAGCTGGTTGGGTTGGAGTCTGGGGAGGGTTTGGTGCCATCGTATGACTGGCAAACCTTCCTATCCCTCAGTTACCGCCCACTACCCGGAATCAAGCGGTTTCACCACCTCCGCTTCACACACCAAAAGCCTGGGGTCGTCCTGGCCAAGGAGTTCCAACACTCACCAGAGCAAGAGTTTGAGCTACTGCGCCCTGATGCAATGGTGAGACAGGAAGATCCATGTCAGCAGGAGAGGCCAGGACTGGATGCCAAAAGGCAATGGTACCTCTTCGACAAGATAAGAGACTATTGCACTGAGGAGACCAAGGACATTACATGTCCCCAACCTTCTGTCCCTCGGCCAGGTGTGTGTGAGTGAGTGAGTGTAGTGTATGCACTTGTAATGGTGTGAAGAATGATGTTCAGCTACAGTATGTTAGTAATACCGTTTTAGTATTGTTAAATTGTGAATAATTTGGGTCAAGCAGCCATTGTAAATAAAAGTCCTTTTATTTAATGTACAAGTGCACCACCTACAGGTGTGAAAAAGTCAAGGCTTTTGTGGTGCGATTCATAATACCGGTGCATTGCAAAGATGTCTTCAGCTGGGAGTAAGATGCTCTGCTCCTCGCTCCGTATAGAAAAACTGTTAATACTATAATTTAAGTGATCAGTGTGGAAAAATCATCAGTATAATTTTATGATTCACTGTAACTTATGTAGACCACAATTAGTTCGCTGATAATTTGTGTAAATACCTTTATTACTGACTGAGAGGTGACGGAAGTGCACGCTGCTTTTATGCACATGTTGCTAGTTGCTAATGTGCATTTTTCTGTTCTGTAGCTTGATGCAAGCTGGAGCGAGCGACCGACTGTATTCTTTGACCTGCTGGTTGTGTGTGTCCCATTCACAGGTACAGTTATGTGAAATGTTTAGGTTAGTTTAGCTTATAGTTTTGTTAACGTGACTGCTGTTACTTTTTGTAAACTGAGGGTGGCAGCATAACATCATTGATATCCTTGATGCCATGTTGAAAAATAGCATGGTGTTTGTTGTCTCGGGCCAAGGCGTTGAAAATTACTTGTATGATCTAACGTTAAGTGTGTGTTCTCAGATGTCATCCTATGTACGTGTTTTCCCCATTGAGGGTCCCTGCAGGATATTACTTTGAGATCTACTTACATAGCCTGCGCTTAAGGCTTTTTGAAAATATGTTGAAGCTGGTGAGAGAGAAAGGCTTGCTAAATAATTGGCAATATATGATAGAGACACTCTCAGAGGATGAAAGTCTTCTATCTGAAAACGGCTTAGTTACTATTTTAGATCATATGAATGGTCATTTTAACAGAGCACACCTGTTATGTTTATACACTGTAATAGTGGATGTTACAGCTTTTAAACTGACAAATCATAAGTGTTTAGAAACTTTAGATATTAATCACATTGTTGATGTTATCCACGCTTATATTATTGATAAAAAAGGTTACAGCATGATCTGCAATATTTTTATAATATACACAACTGCGTTTCTTTCTACCTCAAGATGTAATAATTGTTTTGAATGATTCTAAGTTCATCCTAGTAATAATACAAATATTATCCAGTGGTGCAACTATCTTCAGCTATGTGAATTGGAACCCTTTAAGACTTCGAAATGTCACCACTGTCAGTTAAATGTAATGCATGAAAACATTTTTAACATTTGTTAGGATCAAATCATATTTGTAAGGTCCTACAATACATACATTAATGACCCCTCTGGTTAAACACATATTCTTTAAACAATTCAATAAGAAGTATCACATTAAATCATGAATAAGCTATAAATACCATAAAAAGTCCACCAAATTTAAACTAAATGAATGCAGCACTGTCATACATATCCTTGCAAAGGTATGGAAAAACCTATCAATAGGACTTAAATGCATCTCAGAACTAGTGTTGAGGAGATAACCCTAGACCCTTCTTAAATGTTGCTGACAGTCTTGCACTAAAACAAACAAACATTCAAACAGTTACAATAAAGCATACCAACACATTTGTTTTGTATAGAAAAGGTGTAATTCCCATAGCAGGAGTCGAACCCGTGCCTCCCTGTTGAAACCAGGGCATCCTTACCGCTAGACCATATGGGATTTGCATGTGGTATACTGTACATAACCTGTATACACTCCGACAGGGCTCCGGGGTCGGATATTTATCTTTCTGTACACGTTTTTAACGTAAAATATATTAGTAGAACTCTTTTTACATCATTCTACATAAGACTACTATATAACTATAAGATACATAAGAACATCTTATAGAACATAAGACATGTTTTGATATTAACTCTTTCAGTGCCACGCCTGGTTTTCCGTTTTACCGCTTGAATGCCACCATCGGCGCCAATGTTAACGTTAATATCTATAATAATCTATGTTTTAAATTATGGCTATGTGTCTAATCTGCCCATCGCATTATCAAAGACTATTTTCCAGTCAGTGCTGTGAAGGCAGATTGTTTTTTTATCGCGTCGTTTCCGTTTCAGAGCAGTTAGAAAAGCCCCCGTTTTGATATAAAAAACAGCTCATTCTGGAGCATTCTATGAAAATCGTCTTTTAGTGGAATATTCCACAACGTTGATATTCGTCTGCCTTTTTATGAATCATTTTCAAATAAACGCTAGATGATCAATATTATACGTGCACGCAAGCACATTACGGCCGCGCACTGATAATCGCTCCGTTGATTTCCTCACAGACTTTTACAGTGAAACCGAAAGAAGACATTTCACAAAACAGCTTATAACTTCATCAAACTTACTCCGATTATCCTACCACTGATAACATATAGTCCTTACCTGACATCAGATGGTATCCAACTGGTATATTCCAATTCCTGATCACCATTCGAAAAAAATCGATACGTGTATGGATCCAACGCGACACTGTAGATCTCCATGATCCGCGGGGATCTGAGGCTCCAGAATGAACTGTGGTAACCCCGGCTGGATCAGTGAACTGGAAAATGTGGAGTACCGGATTTTTTTCCCCATTCATTTTCATTGAGTCCATTCCAAAATCACTTATGTCATCTGGGAGACGACAGGGGGCGCTTTTTTCCACAGTGATCACCGGCGCAGCTCGGCTATACTCGGGTAGGCTCGGGTGATGCAATCATTTTTCAGATCGCAAAAAAAAAATAAGAATAATAATTCCGAGAAATCTCGTGAGTGGCACGCAACCACCTATAAAAAAAACAGAGAAATCTCGTGAGTGGCACTGAAAGAGTTATAAATGAAATGCCTCATTGTTTTAAGGTGCTTCATACAAAATATAATCGATCCACTATACCCCTGGATTCACAGTCCAGATATTATACATAATTTTTTCACAAACAGCATATTTATTGTGTGAATGAAGCAAATCTTTCATGTAGAAATAAGACATGTCAACAATAGACCTATCAGCCAGGCCATCACTGAAACAATATGAATTGTTTATGCTACACAATACATTTCACAGAGTAAATTTGACTCAAACAGAGTACATTTGGATAATTGAATGTGAATAATACATTCCTATCTCTGACTTCACAAGTCTGTCCAGGGTTACTGATAAATGACCCCGTCCTGGATACATTCCTATCTGTGAACACTATAATCACGGTAAAACCTAACATTGCATTATTTTCATGGTTATAATGTATAAAATACATCTTTGTATTAAGATGTTTCATGCTAAATAGTTCTTAAAATGAATTTCCTTCAATCATCGGGACAAGGAGCACACAACCTCCGCCGGTAATACAGTGCATTTAGCTTTTTTTTCTGCAAAATTATTATGAATTATAATATTGTATCAACAACTTTCATACATGTTAGCCATACTATACACTAACTATGGTGAGTGAGTTAAAATGTATTTGCCTTAGAATTATCATCTGTGAGCTGTTTGAATATCTCCTATCGTGTGTAGGATTTAATGCATATAATGCATTGATTTTTATTTTATTAAATTTTTTCTTCTCATTACTCTATATTTTTTAAATATAATTTAACTTACATTGTTCTTTTCCAATGTTCTTCACATTAAGGTGTCAATATTACTATATATTTTTTAAATATATTGTAACTTACATTATTCTTTTCCAATGTTCTTCACATTAAGGTGTCAATATTGATCTACAATCTTTTCCTTTTTTTTTCCCCCACACGTTGGTGGAGGGTTCAAAGGAATATGTCGATAAAGGTTTATTCTCTTTTTATTTTATTTTTTATTTTTATCTTTAGGTTATTTATCACAATACTTCATTACAGTAAGGGAAGGTGCAAGACCAAAAGCGACATTCTATTGCAATAGAATGGAAATGTTAGATCCTATGGCAATGAGCATAGGAAAATTAGGATTACAATGCTCAGGTTGGGCAATCCGGTGGACCATGGGAGAAAGTCAATCGCGGAGGATGTGTTCTTGGAACACAGGCATGTTCGACTTTCTGGGAGAGGGGAAAATAGGGGATTTTTATTTGTATATATATATATGTTTTTAAGCTCAGCTCTCAACGGGACCTCATTAATTGGATGTGCATCTATTGTAGCTTCATACTCCAGAAACATTACCAAAAACTACACGAAAACATGCATAGACTATGGCTAGTTTGAATATAATGGTATGGAACACCGGTGGGATAAACAAACAACACAAGCGCAAAAGCGTGCTTACACTGATGAAAAAAGAACATGTGGACGTGGCACTATTAAGCGAAACGCACATTTTAGAGGGAGACATAAATACGTTAGCGGATAACATATACCATAATATTGGTCACTCTTCTTTTGCTACGAGAACTAGAGGGGTAGCCATAGTCGTCAGACGCAAATTAAATATCGAATTGAAAGGGGTATGGTCGGATGCTGAGGGGCGCATAACTATAGCTAGGATTATACACAATAACAGGAAAATTGCATTGGCAGCGGTATATGCCCCGAATTTGTACGAAGTGGGTTTCTTCACTTCACTAACAGGAGAAATGTTAAACCATCCCGAGTACTCATATATAATAGGTGCGGATTTTAATGCCATTTGGAACCCAAGGATGGACAAAACTTACCTTTCCTTCTCCAGCGAACAAAAGAATTCATCTAAAGCATTAAAAGATTGGTCGAAATCAACAGGAGTAACTGATTTATGGCGTTCACTTAACCCCATGACCCGCAAGTACTCCTGTCGTTCGGCGAGACACAACACACTATCCAGAATTGATTACGTCTTTGCATCCCCGAGAATATTTGATAAATACGAAGTGGAAATGACACCCAATGCGCTATCAGATCACTGCTACTTAATCCTGAAAGCAACATTTGGTACACTATCTACCCGGGCCCCAAGATGGCGTTTTAATTCGATGCTGCTTAACAACAAGGAATTCATTACACAAATTAAAGAAGCTCTCACAGTATTCCTACAAGATAATGCTAACTCGGTGCAAGATCCCAGAATATTATGGATGTCGGTAAAGAATATGATCAAGGATTTCTCGGATAGATTTACCTCCATATTGCGCAAAAATCAAAACACAAAACTGTCTGAAATGGAAACGCTTTACTCAACGCTTTTTAATTCTTTAAAATACAACAACTCTACTAGACTAGATAACCAAGTTAACATTCTAAAGACAGAGATCAAAGCAATGTACAGACAAAAATCGGAATTGCAAATACGCAGCACTAGACAACAGCAGTACTTCCAAGGTTCTAAACCTAGTCACCTATTAGCCATGCGACTAAGAATTAATGCAAAATTTGCAGATATAACTGCCATTAGGAAACAACAAGCTCTAGTAACAGAACCCAAAATAATAAACGATACATTCAAAGAATTCTACTCCGATTTATATAACTCAGAAACGACCTTTGATCAAGACAAATTAGACACATATCTTAATCAAATTACTCTCCCTAAACTTACGGATGAAGACGCTAAACAGTTAGAAGTACCGATCACATTAGAAGAACTCAAGAAGGCCATATCCGGAATGAAAAACGGCAAAGCTCCGGGAATTGACGGTATCCCATCAGAAATGTACATTTCTTGCTGGGACATATTTGGACCCTTATTACTAAATATGATCTTATACTCAGTCAAAGAGGGAAGCTTCATTGAACACCAAAATACCGCACTCATTTCAGTTCTTCACAAAAAAGACAAAGACCCCACTGAATGCGGTAGTTACCGTCCTTTAAGCCTCCTCGGAACCGATGTCAAACTGTACTCTAAGATATTAGCCATCAGATTGCAAAAGCATATGACGTCTTTAGTTCATACGGACCAAACAGGCTTCATAAAAGGTCGCCTGATCAATGATAACATAAGGCGAATACTGCACGTACTAGATACAGACAAAGAGGACATCACACCTAAGGCGATACTATCCCTGGATGCTATGAAAGCATTTGACAGGTTGGAATGGTCGTTTCTATGGGCAGTATTGGAAAGGATGGGGTTAGGAAAAGGTTTCATTGATATGATTAAAGTACTATACAAGGACCCATCGGCCAGGATTACAACAGGCACATTCATCTCCGATATCTTTCCGGTATCGCGCTCAGCCAGACAAGGTTGCCCTCTTAGTCCCGGACTATTCAATCTATCATTAGAACCTTTAGCACAATTTATAAGACAATCCCAACACATAGAACCAATAGTAATCAAGGGCACACATCATAAAATTAGTTTATATGCGGACGACGTAATATTGTTCATGCAAAACCCCAACAACACATTGCCGCTTATACTCAAGTTGATAGAGAACTTTGGTGATTTATCGGGATTTAAAATAAATTGGCCTAAGTCGGCTTTTCTTCCTCTTAACACCAGTGCAAAAAAAGAGACAACCCTCCCAGGTGCGATACCCATGGTCAAACATTTCAGATGCTTGGGTGTGGAAATATTTCCCACCATAAGACAAACGGTGAAGCACAATTACACAAAAATACAGAACAAAATCAAGGACGACCTGGACAGGTGGGCAAAACTTAAAAACTCAGTACAGGCAAGGGTATCAATAGTTAAGATGGATGTATTACCAAGAATCAATTTCTTCAGCTCAATGCTTCCGTTACCTCCTCCAGAGGGCTACTGGAAAAGATTACAAACCTCCACATACAAATTTATTTGGAATAACAAACCACCTCGCATAAAAAGATCCACCGCACAGAGAAGTAAAGCAGACGGTGGCATGGCAGTCCCAGATTTTTTACAATATTTTAATGCCTTCACATTAAGACCATTGAAGAAGATATGGTTTGACCCCGAGGCTTTGGTATCTTGGAGAAAATTAGAAGAAAACATAGTAGCCCCACAGAGATTGAAAGACATAGCATACACTAAACTTTCAATCAAGCATTGTGAGCGAGAATTTGGCCCAATAATAACCCATGCAATCAGGACATGGCGGGAAACACAAAGGAAATTTCCTAACCATCAAGTATGGCATAATCACACTCCCATATTCAATAACAATGCTCTCTTAATGGGAAAACGACCTATAAGATTCCCTGTATGGGAAGAAAGAGGCATACACTCATTAGGGGATATTTTTAATAACAAGGGCCTCTGTAGTTATGTCGAAATATGCATAAAGTTTAACCTCACCGAGTCCACATGGCTTTTTTACATACAGTTACGACTTTGTATGAGATCTCACGGTGTTCCATTACACATACCAATTGAACACCACAGATACCACAAATTTTTCTATGAAAGATACATTGGGAGGTTTTGTATCAGGTTTTTATTATCAATTACTAGCGTCCTCGTACGAAACCCTTCAACTAGACAATGTCTGGAGGAGGGATATACCAGACCTGGAAAATGACTTTGATTGGCAAGGAGCCTGGGCAAATGTCCGACTTACATCAAGGAACCCGGATCATCAACAAATCAATCTGAACTATATTCACAGGACATACTTGACTCCTATAAGGCTGTGCAAAATGGGGCTTATACAAGACTCCAAATGCTCCCAATGTACAAATGGGGACGAAGGAACATTTATGCACATGTATTGGGACTGCCCACCAGTTTAGGCATTCTGGAAAGATGTGTCCCAACAATTATCAATACTCGTATTTTGGAATATACCTGTACACCCCGCGGTATTGCTATTGAATGATGTTTTTGAGTTTGCAGTGAACCCACAACTAAAAAGATTGGTTTTATCGGGTATCACAGTAGCTAAAAAACTGATTGCATCACGTTGGTTTCAACCGGAAAAAATGTGCCGGAAAGTGTGGTTTCTTACATATCTTGATGTGATATATCAAGAAATATCAACAGCAAGAATTCTGGGGCTCAATGAATCCAAAATGTTAATGTGGTTAGAAGTGGTGGAGAGAATAAAAGCTAGCCTATAATGGTGATGTCTGGTTAGGAGTGAGGGATAATGGAGGTACTATCCAAGAGGGGGTCCGGGAGGGGGGGATTTGAGCTGGAGCATATGTGTGTAGGGTTTTAGAAAATAGGTATTAGGGGTATATTATATACTAACATTTATATAATTGTAACTTCGCTGGATATACACGGTATACGGTTAAAATGTTATTATTGACTATTTTTGTTTTATCCTGTTTCTGTACTTGCATATATTTTAACCACCTTTACTGAAAGTTTCATTATACATTGTGTGTTGAGTACTGACTTTTAATAAGTTTTGTTTTGCAATAATAAAAAAAAAAAAAAAAAAAAAAAAAGGATTTAATGCATATCGAAATATTGAGAGCATAAAACTCAGGGGGGCTAAAAAAAACTAGATGCTGTTCTGCAAAGTCCTTCATAAATGTGCTATTTGTATACCTTAGAACAGGTTAAAGAAAATACATTTGGGGCTTGAGCGTACTAAACTTCTAAAAAATACATCTGTATTGAAACACTTTGTTTTTTTTACCTCATCAGTGTGTAAACAGGTAAAACAAACTAGGTTGATATGTCTGTTTTTAACTGTATCGGTCAGTTTCATGGTTCTGTATCGTTAGTGGCTTAGCTTGGCATCACTACTGCACTATCTCGCGTACGTGCACGCGTACTGAATAAACCACAAATGTACCTCTAATACCAGTATTAGTCTGACCACACCCCTCATCAGCTTACCTTCATAAGCAGGTGTGTGGTCACCTGCTCTCCTCCTTCTCGCTTTCACCACAAGGAAGAAGTGCCTCGGTAGATCCCCACACTTGACACCATGATGGAAGAAATTGGATTAGGAACAGCTTTGGGAAACAAGGATACGTTGACATCATATCTTTATTTTCTCTCTCACTATTTTCGAGAAAATACGGCGATATTGTCTTCGTACTGGAGTGTCTGGAAGATGATGATCATTCTAAAAACCCTCCACCGGTTTTCGTATTGGGAGCACGCCGCTGCATGCTTCTCAACTGCAGTTCCTTGCTGTGTTTGTTGGGGTGAAACCTGTCAGGCCACAGCTGAACTGTCGGACATGCCGCTGTTGTGAGAAGCGGTGCGTTCCAGGTTGGGTGAGTAGTGTTTGCTGGCGGGCTCCACTTGTCTGTTAGTGCTATGGGGGCTACTTGACAAAGTTTATGGAAACCGGCCCCAGACTAGGGTCCTTTGTTCAGCCACCTAGGCGACAGAAGGCCTTGGTCTGGAGACCATTATAGTTTTAACTAGTGGGCCGCGACCATTGACACTGGTGATCCCTGTGTGTTCTGGACGAGTGGATTCTCTCTGTCACCGTGTTAAGGCCCCATCTTTCATATCCAAATGAGAGTATTCCTTCACGAGGGGATATGTGCATGTAATGTGCGATAGCGGCAGATTCATGTTCAATGTCAGCTACACAGGCCACTTGGTACTGTGCTGATCCGTCGGATGTGGTAATGTCACCGTTGTGAAGCGGTGTGGACATCTTGTTTTCTCTTTTCTCTTAAAAAGTGAGGAGAGGTTCAGAACGGCGGCCTGTCTGGGTGAGTGTTATGTCATTGTTTACATGTTCATAGCTTACGGTTAGCCGGTCAGCTGTTAACTGCTGCGTTAGCCTGCTGGATCGCTGCATGGCCTGCTCCTGGCGCGGGGTAGCTTAGCTTCTCGCGCGCCGCCGGGAGCTCGCTTCTGATCGCGTGCGTCGTTAGATTGGCGTCTCGCGAGCAGAAGCAATAGCACCCGAACGGTTGGAGCAGCCGTTAGCTTGATGCTATTCTGTTGAACGTGCTTTGATTTTAACATGTTTTACACTCTTGACCACGACGTCATCCTTGACAGGGGATGTTCGTCGACCCTGCCCTGAGCCTGGACGGGGATTGCGTCAACAAAGAGGACTGTAGCGACTGGTTGGAGCGGCGACGCTGCCCGGATCGAACAACACAGGACGGCTGTGTTCTACGGTGTCTTGTGACTGCACTTCGCTGATCTGCGTTCCGGGTAGGTACGGGGTTGGCCAGACCTCA
The DNA here is from genome assembly GCF_963971535.1 of Notolepis coatsorum. Taxonomy (NCBI): domain Eukaryota; kingdom Metazoa; phylum Chordata; class Actinopteri; order Aulopiformes; family Paralepididae; genus Notolepis; species Notolepis coatsorum. Next base: position 152,313,815 of record NC_140167.1, on the reverse strand, counting down.
TAACACGTCTTCTGGTTTTACTTTGCTAAATGTATTGTGAATAACGGTGTTTTTCCCAAAACGTGTGTTGCACAATGCATTTAGGATACGTTGCGGGTTATGTGTGAGCTGTTTTTGTCACTGGCAGTTAGCTTCTCCGTGCAAACGGGATGTAATGATCTGGTTGTTGTGTGAGTAACACGGCGTGTACTCACAACTAAGGTAACTAACCTATGAAGCTATGCTTGGTGACAAGTGAGTAAAGGAATATTCTTTCTCAGACTGTAATGACAATGAACAGTGTGTTCACACATTAACAGGTTTTCCTGTTTTAACTGGCCGTATTGAGGGTAAAATAGGAGGATTGTGTTTTCCCCCCCGGTTCCCTGGGGACTTTATCACCTCCTATCAGACATGTTGTGCATTAATTGTGTCTTTTGTGTGGTAGGGATACGATGTAACTCTTAGCTTGATTGCTGAGGTTGTGCTAAATCTGCTGGAGAAACTTATTTCCTAAAGGGAAATTGGTTTGGTTGCTGTCATGTGTGCTTAGCAAGGCCTGTGGTCGATACTAATCAAGAATGATGTATTCTCTCATTGTGAAAAAAACGGCGTTCCTCTGTTGAGTGTTTTTGCCATTTTTTGTAGGTGATGATGGGTTGTGTGTGTCATGTGACCTACAACTGGGTTGTACTGGCCACAGAAGCACATGTGTATGTTGGACCGGGGTTCTTAGAGCCCTCTCTATTCTGTGTTTTTCCTTAGTAAAAATCAGATGGCAGGTTAGCTCATGCACTGTGTGGAGCTGTGAAACGCTTCATGGAGCTGACTATGACTGTGTCATATTCTCTTTTTGTCGTTACGTCGTATCATGGGTGTGGGGTCGTAAAGGGGTGAACTGGTAACCTTTCCTCTCCCCATTGTTCTGTCGGTCAGGGGTACACCCCCTGTCCTTCAAGGTTCCCGTCACGTGGCGGTTCGGCACGTTACGGGGGGGGGGGGGGGGGGGGGGGGAGGGAGTTCCTGGTCCCACGGCCTGGTATATTGGGCGTGTGCACCGCAGGAATTCCCCCGCCATAGAGTACGTCACCGTGCGCGTCTCTGTTGGTAGGACTTCCGTGTGCTGTTCAGGTCCATGTGATGGATCTGTTTTCAGGGGGGGTGGTCAGGGCTCCTCCTCACCAAGCGCCTATTCAGGCCTTCTGTGAGTTCGGACTCCTTCTTCCATGTGAGGAAGCCTCCATCAGAGTACAGAGCCTTCCTCCTCAGATTGTCAAAGTGAGTGGACCCTCTAGAAGGGTCCTTTTCTATTGTATGTATATTCGATTCAATTCGTTTATTGAGTGTGTATGGGTTCAGTGCCTCTTCCCCGGAGGCCCTAAAACCAGTTTTTTACATGGCTCAAGGTGCAATATATTCTTTTCAATCTGTACAGCTCGCGTGGGAAGTCTCTCTGGGGATCCCCGTCTCTTTCCTATGGGAGGGTGGTGGGATGTAAAAATGTGAAATTTTTTTACCCCGGCTGTGTAGACTGGGATACATACTGTTGATGCTTCCTTCTTCTATTCCAGAAGTGTTGGAGTTAGGGAGTGTCACACCCCTCTTGTCGTTCCCCTGGGCGCCTTGGGGATTCAATGACAGGTCTAAATAGCCTGTTCATTGATGGGGGTGTGTCCCGACGCACGTATAGTGCTAGCTCGCTGTAAACAGGCGATTGACTGGCACGCCTTGGTTGCTTGTGGTTGAAACAGCGTTTTTATAAAGCAACTGAGATGGGGGTTTTTCCTCTTCCGACGACCACATCCCATGACCTGGGTGGGTTGTCGACGGATTCTCGTTCATGTCTGGGGGATGATGACGGGATGGATCTGAACATATGTAGTGGGGTCTCACGCCCTTGGGGTGGGCCACCAGGCGCGGTTCGTCCGAACGTCTGGGTGGCGCCTTCTTTTCATGTTAAGATCAACACGCATATCTGCCCTTCTCCTGGAGTAGGCATGTCGGCGTGGTTAGGGCACGGGACTGGTTCTGGTCACGCTGGTCCAGATCAGTTGAACCCGTTGTCCGCCGGGGATGCAGATCTGCTGTTCTGGTACCCTGAGGGACTTGGGCTTTTTTTCAGGGGGGAAAAAGCCGGGTCGGTCTGGGTGTCACAGGGTTAAGCGCTATGGAGACCCTGGTTGGGTATGTTTTTACTCAGCACTGTCGTCATGGCTTACAGCCATGCCATTCTGTACGCGCTCGATCTCGTCGGATCTCGGCCGCTACACAGGTTGGTCCTGGTTAGTGCTTGGTTGGGAGACCGCCGGGGGAAACCAGGTACGGTGTGCTTAGGGGCTGGTTCTCCATTATTTTTCGCTCCTCTCTCACGCATGGCGAAGAGGGGCCTGTGGGGGTGGTTTTTTGACCTCCTCTGGTGACCCTGTGCTTCCCGTACCGCCAGGCCCGGTCCGAAGTGATGTTTGCGACCCGTAGGCCTGGGTTAACCCTTTTTGGAAACTGAAACACTTGTACTGCGGTATAGCCGGTGTATGCCCGCAGGTGTGTTTTGGAGTTTTTTCTTGAGGGGTTATAGGAACAACCACCGCATTGGGTAACACCGAGGTGGTTGATTCCCTGGTGTGTTGGAGCAGTGTCAACTCCCGGGTTCACCGTTTGAGGGTGCCCCTGCACGTTCATGACGTCTGCCAATCGTGTCAGCCTTCTCTGCCTCGACCCCTCTGGGTGGGGGTTTTTAAATGGAGGCTTGGTCATGCAACACCGCCAGCTTACGCTCCTTCCGCCGGGGCGGCTGTGTTCAGCTGTCCCCTCTGGCGCCTGTCTCGTCCGCAGTCTCCAGGCTAGGGTTAATAGCCTGTTGCCTGGTTTTTCCCCGGTGCGCTGCCTGCTTCCGTTGGTTAACCTTTTTGTGTGCTTACGGCCATGCTGACTGCCTGTTCTGCAGGGTCAGTGTGCCAGGCGGTGTACTATTGGGGGGACGGGGCCCGCTCGGCTTACGGCCATGCCAACCTGAACACGCCCAATCTCGTCCGATCTCGGAAGCTAAGCAGGTTCTGGCCTGGTTAGTACTTGGATGGGATTCCGCCTGGGAATACCAGGTGCAGTAACTGAGGGGCCTTTGTCCGAATACGCTGGCAATGTGGGGGGCGGGGCACTACGTGCCCACCTGGTGGGGTCTTGATGCTGGCATCATGGACTTCTCCGGGCCCCCATTCCAGGGAGTCCAGTCCTTTTGGTGGGTCTGGGTCTTCCTTCGCGCTCCGCTGCTACGGCCTTGCCACGGGGTTGGGTTTGCCCTTGGCCCCGTGATTCTGGGGGCAGTAACGAGGTTGTTCCTCCGTTCGTTCCCGGGTGGCATGCGGGTTGTGCGTGTGTGTAGTCGTGGGGTCAGGCCACGGTCTGCTCACCCTGTGCGTTAAGTTGCTTGAGTGCCTCTTCGCATGGTCGGGTCCGTCGCCTTCCCGTGAAGCCTCTAATAGGGGGGATACCCTCCATTAGGGGGGGTCGGGGGGGCTCGGCCCTCCCTGTTCTGATGGTTTTGGGGGGCTGTCAGCGGGGTGTATTTGTCAGCCAAGTGGCTCCGCTTGGCCTCCCTTGTGCAGTAGTGATGCCAAGCTAAGCCACTAACGATACAGAACAATAGGTTATGACTATAACCAAGTTCTGTTAGTTAGGGGCGATGCTTGGCATCAGACGGCCGCTGCAGCCCTTGTCCTCACCTTGTGGTGAAAGCTTGGGAAGGAGGAGAGCAGGTGACCACACACCTGCTTATGAAGGTAAGCTGATGAGGGGTGTGGTCAGACTAATACTGGTATTAGAGGTACATTTGTGGTTTATTCAGTACGCGTGCACGTACGCGAGATAGTGCAGTAGTGATGCCAAGCATCGCCCCTAACTAACAGAACTTGGTTATAGTCATAACCTATCGTTTTAGATGTTTATAATTTGTGTATCCTTGACACTCAACCAATAAACAACAAATTCAGAATTCAATAGGATTATGTTATCATGTTTTTACCAAAGTACATGTTTTTCATATAACAAAGATATAAATACAAACTGTCTAGTAGATACAATGTATGCCTTGCATTGTTTAGAACAATGCTGTTTGCAAATATTATGGCTGAATTACTCGTGTGTACCACAATATAGTTCCAATTCTTTCACAAAAGTTCTTTACCAGGTAGTCAATTGAGATCATAGACCCCTCTTTTAGCTAGATCTGGTCCAAATGACAGATAAAACATAAACAAACACCTAAAAATACACAATAAGCAGATTGATAAAAAAATGTAGACAGGCAAACGAGCCTAATCACTGTAATTACAACATCAAAGCTGTTTGTCTTACAAAGTAGGGATGTGTCATGGGGGTGATATATACCACCCCCTTGACAAAATATCATTATCCTTCTGACTAATGATTCAATCTACTAAAAAAATAGTTCATTCGCCCCTTTTAAAAACACCTCATACAATATCTTGAGTTTCCTTCGTATGTCATCTGGTCTTGGAACAAGTCAAATTTTCAGACATGTAAGCTGAAATTAATAAATAGTTTGCATGTTCTCTTGAATCTACTTTGTGCATTATTATTACATAATCCAGTAGATAGGTAATTATGTTATGTGAACCGTTCCATAGTTCTGCTCTAAGTCGGCATGTCCTCTAAACTGCTAAACTTCTCACCCCCATGTAGGGCGTTTTAACACCTAAGGGGACCCATTTCACACCCCCACACACACACACACACACAGACCCAACTATTAAAGAAACTCATGTTTTTACATGCACCAAAGTACATTTACCATAGTTTCTGCTAAATATCCTGCAATATGTTTTCAGGTGACAATTATATAATTGCATATTGTCTACATTAGATACAAAGATTTTGTAATACACTGTTTAGAACAATGCTGTTTGCAAATATTATGGCTGTTTTACTCGTGTGTACCACAATATAGTTACAATTCATGCATGAAAGATGCTAAACCTTTTTTACCATGTAGTCATTTGAGATCATTGACCCCCCTTTTTTTTTTAGCTAGACCTGGTCCCAATTGACTGCAACAACAAAATACCTAAAAATACATATTTTTCTGAACATTACATTTGAGGTATCGCAAACTATATTGAATGGGGTTTTTCAGGGTAAAAAAGAGGATGGAAGTTATTGATCTGCAGGAGGTTGGTATGGGAGAGATGGTCAGGTCATAAATATAAAATATAACACCACGTTATACAATGATGCAGGGACATTAGCCCTTCTCATTCTTTAAATCCCCTTAATTTGGAACTTTAAAATCAGATAGGGTGGTGAATGATCTACAGTTTCAACGTTTTTGAAAGTCCATTACAGACATAGCTATCACAGAAGGTCTAGCTAGCATAGAACGCCTTTTACCCAAACTCTGTCCTAATTTTCAGTGGTGCTGTGACATAAATGGGGGTTAGATGTGTTGGTACGGTTTGAACCGTGCTAAAAAGGGGAAGTTGACCTAAAAATGTAGGCCTAAACAGTATATGGACATTCAGGCTTTGAAGTGATCTATATCCAGAAATAAGTCTTAATTTGTTAATTTAAGACATATGAAATACCCTATTGAAACAGTTAAAACAGCTTGGACAGACACACCCTTACAGGTTATCACAAACACTGCTGTATTTGTAATCTGCTATGTACTAAATGTCTGGATGTAGCATTGCTGTCTATCAGTATGCCATATAGGCCCTGATTAATTGAAAATGGGGGACTCTGATGTAAACAAGACAAAAGACTTTCTCTGATCTGTTACCTCTTAACCTTGTCAAAGACTAATTTTCCAGTCAACATTGTATTAGTTTTACGAAATAAGAAATAATAACTACAACTTCTCTGTAAGCACCGTGTCCCAAACTGTCAGCAGACAGACACCATAGCCCTGGACATCTTCAGAGCCCGGTCTGACTCAATCTAGTAAATTAGTTCCTTCCCCTTTTAAAAACATCTCATATAATATCTTGAATTTCCTTCAAATGTCATCTGGTCTTGGAACAAGTCAAATAATCTGAAATTAATAAATAATCTTCATGTTCTCATGAACCTACTTTGTGTTTAATTGCTACACGATAACAATTCTAATGATTTTATGCTACATTCATAAACGTTAACCCCTAGCCCCCTAACTCAGATATCTATGTTGTGTGAATTAAATGGATGGAATTGAATGTCCATTGTACATGTGCCCATATAGGTTAGAATAATAGAACGTTTTATTAACCATAGCCTTTGTGAGTAGGCGTGAGGTTACAGTGGATTTGGGATCTGATCCGTTAATTCTAGTACCTGTTTTAAATTGTGTTCATGTGAACCCATCCATTGTGTGAACAAAAAATATGCTATGAGTATAATGTTCTACACTAACTTTCATGTTACAAAGATATAAACCATTTGTATTTGAATGATGACTGTAAATGTGACTATAATGTTCTACAGTTTTACTCTGAGTTTGCATGTTGCCTAATCTTCACGCCCCCATGCGGTGTTTTAACACCTAAGAGGAGCCTATTCACACCCCTCACACACAGACCCACACAGACATTTCAGCACAACTCTCTTTAAGCTATCATATATAGTGTAATATAGGTGTAATAATTAATGTGAATAATACAAAAAACACTGTAATGCAGCCTTTCTAACGCTTCACCGGTTTTACAACAGTGTTTGTAATCAGCCCCCCACCCTTGAGAGGCAACCATCTTGCAGAACTTAGCCTCCAACTTAGCCTCCCGTTGGCATTACACCATGCTGTAACACCCATATATTTTATCTACACTTATATTTTCCGAACACAAGTGTCTAAAGATTGTGATATTCTACACTTTATAGACACATTTGTAATTTTCTTTTGCTTAAACACAAATGTCTAAAGATTATGATATTCTACACTTTATAGACACATTTGTAATTTTCTTTTGCTTAAACACAAATGTCTAAAGATTATGTCTTTATCCAAGAAACCATTTTATAGACACACTGTATTTTTCTTTAAAAAAAAACAATCCTCCACACACACACATACACAGACACACACACAAACACTACATATTACATACATAGATACATACATACATACATACATACATACATACATACATACATACATACATACATACATACATACATACATACATACATACATACATACATACTTATTGTGGTTAGTTAGAACCCCTGTTTACAAGTTATCACTTTTTTTTTCAAACAACATCAGCCTATTATTCACTTACATTTGTATTTTCTTTTATTTAGACTTTTGCTTAAACACACTCTTCCATATGAAAACTAAAAAATATAGACACATTACATTTGGCTTTATCCAAGAATAGACACAAACATGCACATACACGCACAGCCACACCTTGGGGGCCTCGAGTTTTTTTCTGCAGAAAGGGGGAAGTCGGAGGGTCATAAATCTATTAGACTTGACAGAAGCTGCATACACTAGTTTTAGGCTTCCCTATTCGCTATCCATACACCCCTCCTATATGACAGCTAAGGGGGTGTCACTTTCAGAATCGTGACAGTTTCAGAACTGCAGTGAACCTCCAGAGCGTCATTTCAGCCTACGGAGTGGAGACAGTCTACTGAGAGGGAGAATTCTTTCTACACACACACACATTTTCTTTCTACTCAAACAAATCTACACACACTCACAAACAGCATACTGACAGAACGGCTATTGAACATTTCTGAAGAATAATACATTGTATTTTACATTTGGCATTTGGAATACACAAAATGTATTTTATTCTTAATTCTGTAACTTAAACCACACACACACATTTATTCTGAAGATATACACTTATTCTTAAGATACACACATTTGAAATGTTTATTCTGAAAACCTTGGAATACACATATACATATTGTGAAGATACACAAATACACAAAATACATTCTGAAGATATTGTATTTTTCTTAAGATACACAAATACATATTGTGAAATGTTTATTCTGAAAACCTTGGAATACATTTATACATATTGTGAAGACCTTGGAATACACACATTCTGAAAATTGAAAATAAAAAAGACTTTTTGAATCTTTTATTTCTGACAATAAAAAAAACTTATTTTTGAATCTTTTATTTTGAAAAACTTTTATTTTGAAAAAAAAAATTATTTTGAAAAAAAAATCTAAAAACGGAAGTCCCCGCCCTTACAACCCCTCCCCTTCCGTAACCGGATGGCCCGCCTCCTAAACCGGATGTCCCGCCTCCTTGAACCTATAGACCAATCAGAGAAGCCCTAGGGGGTCATAAATCATCTCAAAAAGGGGGCGTGGTTACAATCCATCAAACTTGGCTATATGCCCTTATAAGGTATGACATGCCCCTAAGTCCCGCCCCTTAAACATCTCGACCAATCAGAGTTTAAAAGGGGGCGTGGCTACAATCAATCAAACTTTCCAAATATGGTGTGACAGGTGGTGTATCCCTATTCTCTCTCTGACGTGGAACATGCAAGGGTTTATGCTGTCATTGCAGGATTTGTGTGTGGGTACTAGGGGTGGAACGGTTCACAAAATCGACGGTTCGGTTCGTATCACGGTTTTGGGCTAATTGTTTTCGGTTCGGTTCGATCGATATACGTTGTTTTTTTTTATATAAAAAATTAACACAATTTACATTTATAAAAAAATAAAAAAAGTTTACAGTGGTTTGCCTTAACCCTTGTTAAAGGGGAACTCCACTTTTTTTGGAAATTAGCTTATTTAACATCTTCCCTGGAGTTAGACAAGAAGATGCATACCTTTTTTGTCTCTGTGCGTGCATTTTAGCTTTGGGAATAGACGCTCCGTTAGCATAGCTTATCTTCATCACTGGAAGTGAGGCAGGACAGTAGCCTTACAGTGCCTTACAGTGTATTGCAAGGTCTGACATTGACCAACCTTGATATGCATGACCTTGGTGGGCTCTAGGTCAACTCCTGAAAAGGGGGTCAATGTCAGACCTTGCAATCAAAAGTTAGGAGCGCACTGAAATTATGGCAAGGGTTATTAGCCCCCTAACTTTTGATTGCAAAGTCTGACATTGACCCCCTTTTCAGGAGTTGACCTAGAGCCCACCAAGGTCATGCATATCAAGGTTGGTCAATGTCAGACCTTGCAATACACTATACAAAAAATATAGGCTACATATGTCAAAGTATTAACTTGCTTAAGTAACTTAACACATTGGTCGCCAAAATCGCTTTCCAGCGTTATTGCCCGCCATGCGTTGACCGCCAACATCGCTGTACAGCGTTTTTGAGATCAATATTTAATTTTTTCGCCATGGCATTCATAATTCATCCACCCAACCCCCGGTGCCCTAGCGGGACCCTAGATGGGACTGCAACGGCTCAATACCGCCGCCTGGTGGATGGTCGGGCGAGTTACACACTCAAAAACCGGAAGTGTCATCGGTGCGTCCTCCGGCAGTCTCATCTCACTACGGGACTCCTGACAGACACTATAGTACATATGGATCGCTGCCATAACGCAATAATCTATATGATTTCGGCGTTTATTGCGCCATACAAACCGGAAATGGATCTAGGTGATCAGCGTCGAATAATTGGGATCTTTCTCCGCCAGTCTCATCGGCCCACGGTAAGAGAACAGTAACGTTATTTTCAACCCGATTGTGCCTTTCCTTGTTTGTAAACAGTCTGATCCACCCATACTACATAAAGCTGTTACTGATGATCAAGGAATTATAAACGACCCCCACCCCCTTTCCTCCATGTATGATGAAGCATAATGTATACCGATCATATACATTTGAATTTTTTAATATAGCATGTATGGGAAAGAAACGCCAATCGATAATCTATCATATGCGTCAGGGCCTATAACTACTGTTTTTGGAATTACAGCAGAAAAGATTAAAAACATACTTATATTCTCGAAGGTATTAACACAACAATGTATGAATGAAAAAGTATAACGTTCCCACATCCTGAACGATAGATAATCGATGTTGAATGGGCCATAGTAATGTCAATATAGCAATACAATTTAAAAAGTAATAGCCCTGCAAAGAAGGTAAACATCTCCATAGGCTTTTTAACGGTGGCAGAGTGGTATAAAATGGGCACAACCCCCGGCGGTCAAGATTAAAAACATACTTATATTCTCGAAGGTATTAACACAACAATGTATGAATGAAAAAGTATAACGTTCCCACATCCTGAACGATAGATAATCGATGTTGAATGGGCCATAGTAATGTCAATATAGCAATACAATTTAAAAAGTAATAGCCCTGCAAAGAAGGTAAACATATCCATAGGCTTTTTAACGGTGGCAGAGTGGTATAAAATGGGCACAACCCCCGGCGGTCAATGTGTTAAGTATTAAGTGCAAACAAACAATATGCTCAGCCAGCACTAGACTTTCCTTTCTTTAAAATAAACACACAAAAAAACAATGTCAACAATGTTTAAATTCCCTGATTGTCAGTTCTTAATGGTAAGATTCGTTTTCCCCTTGAAATTAAAGTGCAGTATTTGAAATACAATGAAAGGAATATGGCTGGATTTCTTATCAAAAGGAAAAGTGTCACTGTTATTTAAAATAAATAAATAAACAAATTATGAGGCCATCAATATAAAATGCAGCATACATCAAACTAACACACACACTGTACTGTTTCAAAACAACACTGCTCTGTTAATTCTATTTTTAAAATACGTACATTATCTGTCTACATTTATTTAGACTAACATTATTTAAATATTGAATGCAACTGTGGTGGATTAACGTAATTCGGTGAGTTGGAACTATCTATGGGTTGGGGGGAGCATGTCTATGTTCCCCGGGTCCTATATTCCCAGATTGATTGATTGATTGATTGATTGATTGAACATTTTAGACCACCAGCCCTGATTCCAAACTCTAACCTTAACCAACTTCGAAAGAGGACCTAAGCATAGGGATGATCCCGGTTGGGGGACCGCACATACAATTTAGCGTGTGGTACCACTACCTTCAGACCTTCTCAACTCTAACGTTACCGGAGTTGAATCGAGTTGATAACATGCAGTGGAAAAGCGGCAATAGTCCCGGTTGGAGTTAGTAAACACAGTTGTATGTTAGCCTTCTTGGATGTTGAATAAACGCATCATTGTCTTTCAACACCCCGCCTCTCATACTCCCATTTTCTCCTCTGCTAGCTAGTAGCTACTAGCTATGGTAACATTGGCTGTATTAGAGCTGGCGGGCTACGATAGTGCGTTGTACAAACCGTGCTAACGTTATGGCAAGTTGTGTGTAGGCCTATGTAATCATAACTTAATGGCTATGTTTTTTAAGTCGTAATGAAGATTGATTTATATAGCGCTTGCCATTTCCACAAACTGAGTAGCACCTGCCAGCGCATCACCTCCCTGCTAAATTATGTTTTTTTCTTTTTTCGCATCCCCTGAACGTACAATACACAAACGCCCCGAACCGTGGAGGTTGTGCCGAACGGTGTACTGTTCGAATGCGTACCGTTCCACCCAGACCCGGCGCCATGGGCGGGCATTAGGGGGCCGGGCCCGCCCACTGAGTCAGCTGTGCCCATCCTGGATTTTTTTTCTCAATCAAAGTCAACTATCCAAATCCTTAGTCGGGGACAGCCCTAGTGGGCACTGATGTCAACAACAACACTACTGAAGCTAGCACGGCACTCTGTGAGAATTTGTTTTCTACCCTCAAGAACGTCTTTACAGAACATCGCCTTAGTATGCTTCATCGACACAAGGCCAATTTAATTCAGTTGGCATTTGAGAAGGACTTAACAAAAAAGTTCAGGAATGAGTGGAGAGGGGCAGTGTTTTAAGAAGATTTCACTCTGTCCCCAAACGCCGCTTGCCGCTCTACTAATGATGGTGAGTAGCCTGTGGAGGAATTTTGTTTGCTTTTTTATGCACCTTATTTTTGTCAGTTCAGTTTGTCAGTGAATTCAGAAGTGTTGAATAAATGCAAATCACTCAACATTAAACATTTAGACAGAACAAGTCACGAATAAGAATAACAAAACAAATGGCCTAAGAATAGAATAAAATTAAATAGAATAAAAATAGAATAAAAGATACAGTAAATAAATACAGTAAAAATATACTGAAGTCTACAGTAGGTGTAATATTGCACAGTGCTGTTTAAAAAGTAAGAGTCCAGGAAGATGGTAACTGTCACTCTGTACTCAGTGATGCAGTGAGGCACAGTGATGCATTGTATAGTCTGATGGCTGTCAGAATGAAGGACTTCCTGTGCCGTTCAGTGCTGCATTTAGGTAGGGTGAGCCTATAACATGCTCCTCCTGTCAGCCAAGTCTGTGTATAGTGGGTGGGAGGGGTTTTCCCTGATGGCCTGGAGCTTAGCAAGGTTCCTCCTCTCCGCCACCCTCGCTAGAGTCCAGCTCCACCCCAACCACACTACTGGCCTTCCTGACCATCTTATCCAACCTGTTTGTGTCCCCTGCTCTCAGTCCGCTGCCCCAGCAGGTCTGTTATATATATCCGTTCAGACTGTTTTTGTATAAGTGAATGTTCTTAAGATAGAGAGAAATTAGATTTTTCAATTGCCTCTCTGCTGTTTAGTTCAGCACTGTGGGCAGCGCCAAGCAAGCCACAGTGCCGTTGTCCCAGCTGAAACGTATAAAAGGGAACTTTTGTTGAAAAACCATCGTGCCCCCCCGAAAAACATTTTATGCCCCCCCACTAATTTGTTTCTGCAGCCTGGTCTGGTTCCACCCCTAGTGGGTACGGTGGCCGTTTCAAATACCCCTTGTGCAGCGTATGCCCATACAGGTGTTCTGTCGAAGGGATACATGGCATATTTTGACATATGTGAAAGATAGAGAGAGAGAGAGAGAGAGAGAGAGAGAGAGAGAGAGAGAGAGAGAGGATAGAGAGAGAGAGAGAGAGAGAGAGAGAGAGAGAGAGAGAGAGAGAGAGAGAGAGAGAGAGAGAGAGAGAGAGAGAGAAAGAGAGAGAGAGAGAGAGAGATATGAAAGTCCCTGCTGCTCCATATTTCTCCTGACGGTTCCTGCACCGGTCTCCCTATCAGACAGCAGGGAGGCTAGTAGGATAACATATAATGCTTTTAACTATGTCAGGCGTTGGCAGTTTTTTGCTAATGTACGAATATCGATGAATCTATCTATCTATAAATCTACCATATCTATCCGTCTATAATTATATCTATTGTAAATTACATAAAAACAGTGTCTACAATGAACTGTTATTTACTGTGTTAAAGCTGGCACATTCAATTTGTGCTCACAGCAGGGAATGTCATACATTCCTGTGGACCTATACAACGGTTGAGCTAAGCTGTAATCCTATTATAGAAGAACCAATAGCTATTTCCTTGTTTGGTTTTATAAGATTTTCTGAAGCATTTCCATTCCACGAGATATAAGTAACTTGTTTCTTTCTGTTCTGGGTAGATGTCTTGGCACATTAATACAGTATATTCTGCCCGTTGCAATATACCTTTTTCCTTGCAACGTATTTATTTTCCTGTTGGTAACTATTGCTTGATTCACTTTTGAATCAACCTCTGAAAGATGTTTTCTACCTTTCATTGTTGAATATTATCAGATAAACGCCACAACTGCCAACCTACAGTGTTTTATCCAACCTTTACTGTATATTCTACAATGGACTTGATCTGACTTTGGCTTCATATGATACTTAATTTGGGGACCCATTGGGAAGAGATATGAGTAGGAAGGTCATATGGCACTCTTTTCTTTTCTTCTCCAGCTCTGATTATTACCCCAAGAAGGAATTGCTGTTCAACATCCAATACACATCATTAGCATAAAAGCACACAAGGAATGATCATTTGATTTTTTTGTATTCCCATAATGAATGAAACCTTATGAATCAAATACAGTTATTTTAGCATAGTATCAGGGGTATTGCCATCTGTTTAAAAGATAAAACCACTATAATTTCCCCTCAGATACAGGCTTATTGCCAGCATCAGACGACACTAGTCTGAACCGTTGTGGTGATCAGTGATTAGCAGCATTTCCATTACATGTATTTGAAATGCATACTGTATTTAATTATTTAATGTATTTTGTTGTGTTGTATCTGTTAAAGATACTAGGTACCCGCGTTGTTGTCAAACCAGAAGTATACTCTTGTTAAGAGTGGGATGTCCAGACAGGCGCTCCTGACGTTTCTTGCAAGTTTATTAACAAAACCTCATAACTCAATTTTTTTAATATTTCTTTTAAATTATAAATCAACTCCGTAGATCATCCTCCATATGTGTGTGTGGGTTTTACAAAGTTTAAACAATGGGAAAGCATTAAACCAATCATCTGTCTAAACCTCGTAACTCTATTTGCCCTCAAATCTGTGTTCGTTTTTTTCATCTGCTGAAAAGTTGGGTTTTTGGAGTTATGAGGTTTTGTCCCGCCAGCAGCAAAACAATGGCTGCTTCTTAAAAACACTTGCTGTCATTCAAAAACATTGGATGTATACAACAATTCAAGTTCTGAATCGGCGTTCTCCAAACTAATCTAACAAAAATTTCCCGCTGAACATATCCCGCCTTCTGCAACGTGGATATAGCTTATTCTTCATCGATGGGGCAGTCCGTTCGACGTATCGTTCCTCGTCTTCATCTCTTTCATCTCTGCTCTAGTGTCTTGATGGCCCTCTATTTATAGCAGGCCTGGGTCCAGCTGATGACATCACAGCTAGTGACATCATAACAGGTTTTCCTCCAATCCACAAACAGTTAGTTTTCAGTTTGAAAATGTAGGCGTGGCTTATCGCTAATAGTAATAAATAGCTGTAGACAGCACCGAAGGGCAAGCCTTTTGTCTGCAGAGCTAGAACAGATGGTTTTGTCAGATAGGGAAGTTATAAACCATAAAGAAACTCAACTGAACTCAGCTGTGATGGAGGTCAGTAGATTACCTCCGAGAATACGGCCTTAGGTCAACGTTGCAACACGAAAGTATTACCCTGGTGAGCTGACCACAAATAGCCAACAGCCAGGAACGGAAGACAAAGAGGTCTAACCTTGTGTTTATTGTCCTAGAGCAGCTGTGGCAAAACAGTTACTCTCAGAGGGTCTGCCTACCAAGGACAGAGAGCGTTTTGATTAAAAGCAGGATATCTAGTTAAAATTAAACAATAAGAACACTAATAAATAGTGGAGGAAACTTTAGCTTGTCCATCTGAATGGAAAAATATCAAACACTTGGTTCACACTATAACCATAACTGGAATTATTAAGTAGATCATTTAGTATCATATGATTCAGTAAATAATAAGGGCTGAAGCATTACTCCAGTAATGTTTCATAATTTCATAATAAATTAAGTGTTATTGGAATATTGGAACCTCTGTAAAAATGCTGTTATAGTCCAACTGCTTATCTGATAGTCGGATCTGATCTGGGATTTCACGGGGAAGTCCAATATGACCAGACTAGGGATACATGTGTAATAATAAATAACATGATTTAATGCAACAAGTGTATTTTTTATCAAATCAAGAAATTGTGGGACAAACAGTCGCATAAGGAGAGGGAGGTTTTCCTCTCTGACTCACATTCCAGAGACGGCCTCAGGCTTGTTCTGGTTGGCTGGGTGTGTGTCCATCTTGATGACACGACTAGCAGGGGGGGCGTGCCTAGTAGTGATGTGACGATTCATCGATTTGCATCGGTGCGCCGGCATACACGTTCACGATGCGCGTGCACTGGTGGAATACGTGCGCACCGGCTAGAACTCAGGTTGAACTCGCGATGCATCTTGTTGTAGCGTCTTTGCGTCGGTCAAAACCGATGCATTAATATAATTTCCTCTCATCCACTTCTGTCAGCAGTGCACTGTGACTGCACACAGCTGATACTATACTACTAATACAGAAGGCGAGAGCCGCGTCACAGTTAACAACAACAAACAGTGGAAGTCGAGGACATGAATAGAATTGGGCTTCCTCTGGCTAACGCCAGTTAGCCGTTCAGCTAACGCTAAACTAAACTACAGTGTCTAACTAACTAACTAACGCAACACCAGTTCCATTAGTGAGGAGGGGGGGGGGTATATTGAAGACGCTTGACAACAGGTTCAAAGATAACTTCACATTTATTGGCTATTGGTTTCTTTATATCGCTTCATGCAGCAGGCTATCCAGGCTCCGTGTGTTCTGTTGACATCCGATCCTAGCCTAGTGTGTGACATCATCCACTACGCGACTCAGACGGGCTCTCTCTCTCTCTCTCTCTCTCTCTCTCTCTCTCTCTCTCTCTCTCTCTCTCTCTCTCTGTTCAATGATTTAACGTGGCCAAACGTTACAATATAAATACTAATTGGATAGTTGATGATAAACATTTAATTTCATTATCTGAAATATTATAAAATCATTTAAGTCTGCTATAAGCCATTATCCCTTTGTGTATGATTATTATTGTCTCACAGTAGTACATCGTGTGTGTGTGTTTTTAGCTAAAGTGGATAGAAAAGACAGTTTATGCAAAAGTCTTCTTAGGCACCCAAGAGTTTTTATATAAATTGTCTTACAGTAGATTATTTTATTTTTAATAATAATATAAGCTGCATATAAGGAATACAACCAAATCCTCTGTCATACCATAAAATTGTATCATTATTTTGCATCGTGTTGAATCGCATCGTATCGCCCCGAATCGCATTATGTTGAATCAAATCGTATAGAATCGTATCGTATCGTATCTCAACAGGGGGTGAATCGTATCGCATCGCCCGGTCCTTCAAATGTATCGTTAATGTATCGTATCGTTGGCACCGTATCGAGATGCGCATCGCATCGGCCTCAGTGAGGAGATGCACATCCCTAGTGCCTAGGAGATTTAAATGCCCGCTCCCAGGAGGAGGAGAACACACAAGATGGACAGAACGAGACGAGACCAGAATTGGACGTTGATGAAGGCTGCCAGTTCCTGTTGCTGAATTACTGCTCCATGCTGATTAAGAAGACCAGAACCAACTGAAATGCTTTTGTAACAATGGGAAATCCAGAAAGAGTGTGTTTTATGATATTCAGAGTGCTTTGAGACGGATATCACCAGGACGCCTTAAAGAAAGCTCCTAGAGTACCACTCCAAATTGCACCTGTGTGGACTCAGTTCTTCTGCACCATACACCTGCACAGACCGGTGGTCGCTCATACACGTAGCGAGAGAAGATCAGAGTACCAGCCAGATATACGACAAATGGTGCCTTGTGACCAGTGATGGGAATAACGGCGCTATAAGTAACAACGTTACTAACGGCATTCGTTTTTTCAGTAACGAGTAATCTAACGGATTACTCTTCCAATCTCAATAACGCCGTTACCGTTACTGCAAATAAATGCGGCGCGTTACTATGAATGAACCTGTTTCTTTCATCAGACAGATATCTGCGCTGAGGGGCAATATGTTCTTCCTTGTTTAGTGCGCAAATTCTCCACTCATCTCCTCTGCAAGCACTGCTCCACTGTCTCTGTCTGTCTACTCTGGTTCAATCACATTCAGCATCCCGTCAGCGTGTCTCCCCCCCACCCACAGTCTGCGAATCAGAGCAGAGTAGGGCGGGTCTTCACGGAATGCATGTTGTCTTTCAGCGGGGCCGAGTCAGAGCGAGTTGACAGCGCATCGACAGGTAGTCTAATCTGCAGGTACTGTAGCTAGTAACCTCATTCCCAGTTGTATCCCCGTGAGATAAATGTAGCTAGTAGCCTAGTTTCGCCAGCAGGCAGTTAGTAGAAAAATGTGGCATGTTCAAAGAAAGTAAAAGAAAAGTCGACAGTGAAAATGCTGCAATTCAATGGTGCATGGACTAAAAAATATGCGTGCATCCTCCCAGCACCAAGAAACGGTAGCTCTTGTGAAGAGTGGCAATTTGAAGCCACTATGAAACAAAACACAGTTATTTTGATGCAGCCTTTCCTCAGAATTCAGTGCTAAGAACCAAAAAAAAAATGGAATGAAATCATATCAAGCTGCAAGCAGAATTATTGTTAAAAAAATGCACATGCATTTCCATAGCTGTGGATGAGTCCACTGACACCACTGAGAATGCTCAGTTGCTGGTGTTTGTGAGGTTTTAGTGAGTTTGTTTGTGAGAAGATTGGATCAGTTGTACCTTTTTTTTTTAATACTTTAAAGCCTTTTTTTGTGGAATATTTGATGCGGCCCAGCCTCACCCAGACTCTACCTCCAGTGGCCCCCAGGTAAATTGAGTTAGAGACCCCTGGTTTAGAATGATTAGATTAGATTCTTATATCTGTATGTTGTGTATGTCATAAATGTCATGAATAAAAAATGGGGGACCCTGATGTAAACAAGACGAAAGTCTTTCTCTGATCTGCATCCCCTTAACAATTGTGTGTATTGAGCCGTACTGCTGTACCCATTCTGCAATCTGTTAATTAAAATGTTCAATCAATCAGTATATATTTGTTATTTATTTTTGGTATAGTGCTTAACAAGCATAATTTAATGTTGCCCAGTTGTGGCCTGTTGAGGGGCAATACATATCAAAAGTTCCAAAACTTGGATGATCCACTATATAAACATAGTAATTATAATATCTACATACATGGCATTTGATTGGAGGCTAGTCTCACTTTGTCCCACAGCAACATTAAAATAGTTTCGATTTGTGTATGTTGTTTATGTAAAAAAAAGTATTTTGAAAGTAACGCAATAGTTACTTTCTGAAGTAACTAGTTACTTTTATAATTTGTAACTGAGTAAGTAATTTAGTTACTTTTTGGAAGAAGTAACGGTAACTAGTTACTTTTTAAAAGTAACTTGCCCAACACTGCTTGTGACCGACGACTTCTTTGAACACGACGGAGACCCTTGCAAGCTGGCCAGAAGATCATCAACTCAGGTGAGTAGGAGATGCCTGGGGTTGGAGGCCAGCCGCGGTGGGCACTGTCGCGCGGATGTAAAGGACCGGGGAGGCAGGCAACGTAGCATGAGTATGCAGTGAGTAGAGCAATGGGGGCGAGAGCCGGCCGCCCGACCAGGGTGGGGGGCAGGGTCGCACCGACGCTGTCAGGGGACAGACTCGGTGGGAAGTCCCTGCTCCAAGCCTAGGTTGATGGCGGGGTTCAGTTGGTCATATAGAACGTGCGTGATCAACATTTGTGATCCAGTTTGTGCCATAGGGACAGCTAAGGGAATAGAGGCGATAAATTAATTCACGGACTGCCAAAAGATTGAGCAAGATGCCGCGTTTTGATATGGAGACGTAGGGACTAAGATTAGGGACAGGAGTACGGATCAGAAAACTAAAAAGGTAATTCGCGGGCAGGTCGTCGCGTTTGGTGGGGAGAAAGATTATCCTTTTAACCGGTTCCACCTTTTAGAGTCGATACTGGCCCCAGGATGAGATTAATACATTCCCTGAGGTCGGTAGGTGTGCTTAGGTACCGGGAATATGCGACTTCTCTTTCTCGCTCTCTCTCTCTCTCTCTCTATCCACTCTACCTCTCTCTCTCTCTCACTCTCTCTTTCTCTCTTCCTGAGGGGAGCAATATTCCATGTACACTAGGCATACAGTTTTATGTAGATTTTCACATCGTGAGGAGCAGGTTAAAAGGATCCAATATTTAGTCTGTTTATTAACTGGAGATTGCGTGCAACGGGAGGCTTGAACGGCTGCAAATCGGGCACATTATTAAATTAGGCAATACACTGGGATTTTGAGTGATGACGGTCGCGAGATTCACCTACGCCGTGTTTTTTGTTGGGAAGGAAGACGGCACGTTCAGGCAACCCGAATGTTAAGAAAATGCCTAATGTTATGTGTAGAAAAGAGGGGGTCCGGCCGGCCCCTGAGTTATAGATATAGGGGTTAAACGATACATTTGTTCTGGACTTTTTTTAAACTGGGGACGTTTTGACCCCGCATAGACCCAGGCACGGGGTTGGCTAACGGGTTAGCTATGAAACTAGCCATGCTAATATATATAGGATGGAGGAACCGTGCAAAGTTATGATTATAGGTGGTGGGAGTTATGATTAATTGTAAGCAAACGTGGAGTTCGTTCACAAATTGATGCAACAATTCTGGCGTAATTACATGCAGTAATAATGATAATCTGTGCTATATTAGACCGGTTGAGAGCGGTGGCTAGGCTAAGCGACGATAGCTGTGCGCGCTGGTGTGATGGCTTTGAGTAAAGTAGTGAGGAACTGGAGCGGCGATGTAAAATATGAATAGGATGTTTTATGTCGGGGTAAGTAGAGGAATATGGGCGATATGAAGGTTAAAGTAGGTCGGGCTAATGTAGGTTTATATTCCATGTATTACTGCGAAACTAGTGACGTTTGGTGCTCTGGGGGACTTGTTTTCCGGGAGCACACTAGGTTTGTAAACACGGTTGCTGGGAGTCGCCGGCTGATGACGTAGGCTGGATGAGAATAGGTTTTTATTATTTATTATTGAACAAACCGATATGGGTACGGGGCGAGACGTTAAGTTTATATTTGTTTTGGACGGTGGATTAAGCACTTATTAAATAGGGGTTCGATTACATGATGGCGCCGAGGTGCACATAGTGCTGAGGAGCTTGGCGAACAGGTAAAGAAAGTACTTCGGGTAGCGTTGCTAAGCAGGCTAGCCTCGGCTACTATTTTTGGTAAGATAAATATTGCAGTGTATTGAAGGTTAGCTGTGTTGGAAGACTTGTGTAATGTTGCTGTCATGGTCCCAGCCAGGGATCATGCCCGAACAATATGAACAGTGGTTTTCGGCCGCCCTCTGGTGGCCAAACACAGCAACTTCAGATACTGGACTCTCTATGGCAGGGGTGTCAAACTCATTTTCACAGAGGGCCACATCAGCATTATGGTTGCCCTCAAAGGGCCAAAGACCATATAAATGTTAATGTAATGTAAAATAAATGTAGCTACACATTTACATATTGTTAAACATGGTGTTTCTGTATTTATTACTTATTCAAGTTATACATATTGCATATTCATTTGCATAAATGTAAAAATATATGTTAGCTTATGTTATTTTAACAAATAATTTTAGTTTATCAGAACCCCATATTACTCCACCAATCAATGATCAAACCATTCAAGTACATTTCAAAGAAGAATATCATCAAATACAAGCTATGACATTAAGTTTGTTCAAAACCTTTTTGTCACAGTCAAGAGGGGCAGAACTAACAACTGTGAGCTGCAAAGAACACGTGGGACAGATGTAGCAGATGTTACAAAAACAAATCGCTGCACACAACCTTGCAGAGGCCATACATCCAACTAATGGAAGATAGTTTAATTAACTTTAATTAACAGATTGCAGAATGGGTACAGTACAGTACAGCTCAATACACACAATTGTTAAGGGGATGCAGACCAGAGAAAGACTTTCGACTTGTTTACATCAGGGTCCCCCATTTTAAATTCGTAATGAAATTGCTATTATGTGTCTGCATGAACACACAACTGTAACTGTACTCAAAAATAACAAAATAAGGGTTGTCTCAGTTCACAACTATATTGGTCAAGTTTTGGGTGGGACTTGTTTGCGTCCCTACAGCTTCTTATTCAATTGAGCGAGATGCTCGGTTATGTCACACAGCCAGTTTGCATCTGACAGTTCAGACAATATTTCTTCAACCCTTTGTTACCTATTCCGCCTGGATCTTTTTTGTATTTTGGGCTGTAAAATTGTCAAAGAATGTATGAGGAGTAAGTGCTTTTGGCTTTTTTCCTTTGTTACCTCAGATGTTCAACATACATGTATGTGTAAGAATGTGTAATAACTAAGGCTGTCAAAGTTAAAGCTTTATTAACGCATTAACCCACAATTATTTTAACACTGCTATTTTTTAACCCAATTTTTTTTTTTTTTACCTGAGCTCTTGGGGGGCCACATCAAATGACGTGGCGGGCCGGATTTGGCCCGCGGGCCGTGAGTTTGACACCTATGCTCTATGGCATGTTAGTCTAGGTTTGCTGGATTCCTTTAATGCTGTGTTTTATCTGTTCATGTGTGGTGCGTTTTAGCTTGTCTTTAGGTTTATCTTTTCATATGTTTCCTTTTAAAGGTTCATCTCCTTTACATATGTTTTTGTAAGTGTTTAACTTTACACATGTTCCTTTAAGGTTCACCCCTTTTCACATATCTTTATAGTGTTTTTTTTTTTTATCCACTTTTTCTCCCATTTTCTATATTTTCTCCCATCCCAATTTCGTATTATCCAATTCAACCCTCCCCTGTCACGGACGCTGTTTCTTGCCTCCCACAAGCCGGCTGCAATGTGGACTAAGTCATACATAGCACAAGTCCCCTCCGGTACTTGAGGTAACAGCAGTCGCATCTTTTCACCTGCGCAGCTCGATCTCTCAGTGGCGAGGAGTAACGCGTGGGAGGCTCACGCTGCCCCCGACACTTCCTGATTCTACTGCGCAGGCGCACCAACCGACCTGTAGGAGTCGCTGTCCACAACGCCCGATCCCCACCCATCAGTTTCCCACCCCCTAATACGGCCAATGTGTATTAGTACGGACGACCAGCTAGACTGAAAGCAAATGTGGAGCTCTGGGCTCGAACTGACGAGCCCAGCGTCTCCAGCATTTCGTGGCGAGTGCCTTGCCCAATACGCCACGTAGCCGCCCACATGTCTTTATAGTGTTAAACATTTTTACATATGTTTCCTTAAGGGTTGTTCTTTTTATATATGTGTTCCTTTAAAAGGTTCATCCCCTTTACATATGTTTTTGTAAGTGTTTAACTTTACTTGTGTTCCTTTAAGGTTCACCCTTTACACATGTCTTTATAGTGTTAAACATCTTTACATATGTTTCCTTAAGGGTTGTTCTTTTTATATATGTTTTCCTTTAAGATATTCCCTTTACACATGCTTTTAATAATGATGTGAGTTTTCTTTTACTAAATACCTTGTGTCACCTGTCTTGGCCATGCCTGGCCCATACGAGCTGGCACTCATTAGTAATTGTTAATCACGGGCACTATTTAGACCTGCCTGTTCACCTGTATTTCCCCGTGAGTCCGTTCCTTATCCTTCCAGCTCTGCTGTGTATTGTTGGTTTTCGGGTTTACAGTTCGCTTTTGTTTTGCTACCGTTTTGTAACATGTATCCTTGTCGCAACTGTTCAAGTAAAAGCCTGTTCACTTTCATCCGTCGCCTCTGCCTTTTACTCTCTCAGCTTGTGTTCTTTCATTTGGGGTCTCCTCTCCTATACCCACGCCGAAACCTTCACAGTTGCTGTCGAGCGGTGTGACGAGTCTGTGATGATGGATGTAATGTTTGAGATACGATTGGCTTTGTGTAGATGTATGGGTGTGTGTGTGTCGAATGTTGTGGGTGGCTAATGCTTGCGTGTCCTCTGTTGAATGGGAAATTAATGAATGGCTGAATGAAAGACACTGTGTTCATTTTTTTGACAAACATTTTTTATTTTCATATTTTCAAACAAGAAACAACACAGCACAATAATGACAATAATACATAACAGACATCCAAGAACACAAACTAACACAACAATGACTAGACAATAAATTAGACCTATTATATATCGGATACACAACCAGTCAATACAAGTTGTCACAAAGAAAAAGGATAACAAAATAAAATCTTTACTATAAAAAGTGCTTACCGAGCCCCCTCCACCTCCAGCAACCACAAGCCACAGTCCCGGAGGACCCACAGCCCGGCCCCCCTGCGAGCCAAAGCACCACGCCTCTTTAGTGCCTCGACCCGCAGAGATCCCGAACCGCGCCCCCCCCCCCCCCCCCCCCCCAGCCAGAGCCCACGATCACCAGACCCAGATCAGAAGGGGGTCAGAAAATATACATAGGACCAACATTGAATGAAAAATAATAAACAAAATAAAAATACAAAAACACCATAACCATCAACATACATGAAAATTCGCTCGTTCTTCCCCCCTCTCGCCCCAGGACCCCAATGTGAGACATCAATATAATACCTTATTCAGTACTCAATTTCCAGAGTCATATGCGTTCTTTTAGTTTTTCTACCACAGCCCACCAGACCGCGATAACACCTATGACACGTGCAGTGGAAATCTCCAAATAAATAACATCAAGATAGGTGAGAATCCATACCTTCGGACATAACTTATCTGGTTGTATCCAGCGTGAGGCAATCAGCTTTTTGGCAGCGGTCAGAAACAGCCAAAATTAGCTTCTTTACTTGTATAGAGGTCGGCAGCTGAGAAACATCATTTAACAACACAACAGAAGGCAAGGCCGGTATGGTTAGAGAGAAAATCTCTGATAACTGAGTGGTGACATTTTCCCAGAAGAACTCAACAGGAGGGCATTCCCAATACATATGCATATATGTTCCAATGGCACCGTCTGGACACAAGTTACATCGAGAGTCAGGCCTGAGACCCATTAGGTTCAATCGCCTGGCGGTCAAATAAGTCCTATGAACAAAATTTAGATGGATCTGTTGTGATCTGGGTTGCATGATGATAGCCTAATATTTTCCCATACCGCATCCCAGTCAAAATCTATATCCAACTCAGGGATATCCTTTCTCCAAATCATATCTAAGGGTAGGTCTCTATATGAGGCCGTAAGTAAGTGCCGATAAAAGTCAGAGATGAAGCCTCTCGATGTCTCTCTGTCATAGAAGAATTTGTGAAACCGGTGTCGTTCTAGTGGAGTGTCCCATGGGACTCCGTGAGCCTTTAGAGCTGCCCTCATTTGTAAATAGAAGAAAAAGGAACTACCGGGGAGATCAAATTCGTTGGATAGGTCCTGAAAAGACCGGATACCAGAGTCATTGAAAACATCCCTCAATACATGGATGCCTTTCCCCTCCCATCTGGGGAATCTAATGGGTCGTTGTCCAATAAGGAGCAAATTGTTATTAAACAGTGGGGAGTACGTGTGCCATTTATGGCGGTTAGTGCGAGTTCTCTGGGTGTCACGCCAAATCTGAATCACATGTGTGATCAGGGGGCCAAATCGTAATTTGCATTGCTTAATTGAGATGTTGGTATACACGATATCTTGAAGTCTGTGTGGGGACACCATCTCCTCCTCCAATGGACGCCAGGAAACAGCCGATTGAGCGTCAAACCACGTGATAGAGGTCTTAGAGAGTATGCTTGGAAATAATATTTGAAGTCCGGAAATGCGAAACCCCCGTCCAATTTACTCCTCTGTGCAGTGGTTATCTTTAAGCGTGGGCGTTTGTTATTCCAGACGAATTTATATGCAGCAGAGTGTAGTTTTTGCCAGTAACCAACAGGAGGAGATAACGGAAGCATGGAGCTAATAAAATTAATTCTAGGTAAGACATTCATCTTAATTATTGAGGCGCGGGCCTGTAGTGAGTTCTTTCATTTGTACCACCTGTCAAAATCCTTCGCAATCCTGTCACCCAAGCTGGAGTAGTTATACTTTACAGTCTGGTTAACAGTCGGGAATATTTCAACCCCAAGGTATTTAAAGTGATCTACCATGAGAATATTTGCCGGAAGGAGGGTTGCCTTCGCAGCCTCGTTGAGTGGAAGGAAGGCTGATTTTGGCCAGTTGATCTTAAATCCAGATAGGCTGCCAAAGTCATCTATTACTTGGAGAAGGTGGGGCAGAGAGATGGTCGGGTTCTGCATAAATAGCAGTACGTCATCCACGTATAAGCTGATATGGTAATGTATGCCCTTAATTGACACAGGGGATATAACTCGTGATTGCCTTATGTACTGCGCTAGGGGTTCGAGTGAAGAGTAAAAGAGTCCTGGGCTAAGAGGACAACCCTGTCTAGAAGAGCGCGAAACAGCGAATAGTGGTGAGCAAAGCTTCCCTGTCAAGATCATGGCAGACGGGCCTGTGTAGACTAGAGAACCTTGATCATGTGAATGAAACCCTCGCCCAATTCCATCCTTCTTAGTACTGCCCATAAATACGACCACTCCAATCTGTCAAAGGCCTTCATTGCGTCTAAGGACATGACGGCCGTAGGGGTTGCAACATCCTTACTGGCGTCAATCACGTGTAGTAACCGTCTGATATTATCCGTGACCAGACGTCCTCTTATAAAGCCAGTTTGATCGGGGTTGACCAGAAACATCATGTGCTTTTGAAGTCGGATAGCTAGCACCTTAGCATATAGCTTGAGATCGGCTCCGAGGAGACTTAAGGGTCTATAGCTGCCACATTCTGTGGGGTCCTTATCTTTCTTGAGTAGAACAGATATAAGTGCCATATTGACATCCCTGGAGAAGTTGCCCTCCTCGATTGAGTGTAAAATCATTAAAAGTAATAAGGGACCAAGTATATCCCAAAACGCAGTATAGAGTTCCGGTGGAATGCCATCCCAACCAGGAGCCTTGCCCCGCTGCATGTCCACAATTGCTTCCATGAGTTCATCTAGTGTGATAGGTTCAGCTAACCACTTTGCGTCCACCTCTGAGATTTGTGGTAGGTTCATTTGACTAAGATAGTCCTCCAGCTTGGCGTGATCAAAGACCACCCCCGACTCGTACAGGTTGGAGTAAAATGAGCTAAATGTATCATTGATTTTTTTGGGGTTGGTGGTTATCTCCCCCTGTTGGTTCTTAATGGCAGGGATATCCGCAAATTGATCGCCCGTATCCTCATAGCCAGTAGGTGACTTGGTCTAGAGCCATGAAAGTAATAGTGTTGTCTTGTTCTGTGCATTTGAAATTCAGACTGTTGTCTTAAAATGGAGTTAATCTCCCTTTTCACTACTTTAATTTGGAGCTCCAGTCGGTCAGAATATTTGCGCTGCATAGAAGACATCAATGCTTTATGCAGCTCCTCCAATTCCACCAACTTGGAGAGACGCCCCTTGCGGAGATTGGAAGCAAATAGCGTGGTATTACTCCTAATAAACCCCTTGACCGCATTCCACAGAGTTCTGGGGTCCTGTACCGAGCCAGCATTAAACTGCACAAATTCAATGAGCTTCTCCTTAAATTGTAGATTAAATTCCTTGAGTTAAAGCGCCATCTAGGGGCACGAGACGTCATTTTGCTAAGTGAACCCTTAAGGAGGATGAATTTGTGGTCTGACAGTGCAATGGGCTTCAAGTCAACGTCAAAACTATCGAATAGCCTAGGGGAGGAGAAGACATAATCAATTCTGGAGAAAGTGTTATGTCTCGCGGAGAAGAAAGAGTAGTCTCGTGAGGTTGGGTTGAGTACCCGCCACATATCCATAACCCCGTGTCTCTAGACCAGCCACGTAGGGCCGCGGACGCCTGCTTTTGATCGTGGGTTACAGCATCTCCGGATTTATCAATCAATGGATCCCACATGGCATTGAAATCAGCACCCACTATGAATGAGTACTCAGGCAGTTTCAGCATCTCTGTAGTGAGTGCAGTATAAAATTGTGCGTCATACACATTAGGGGCGTATGCAGCTATAAGAGCAATTTCCCTGTATTCCAATTTCGCTATAGTGATTCGTCCTTCAGCATCCGACCACACGTCTACTAGTTTAATATTCAGCCTCCGCTTAGCCACTATGGCTACCCCCCGGGATCTAGTGCTAAAAGAGGAGGAGCCTATACTATGATACAATTTGTTTGCAAGTTTAGCACTGTCAGCCTTTAAAAGATGCGTTTCACTCAGCAAAGCCACATCGACCTCCTGTCTTTTCATCCATGTAAGAACACTTGTGCGCTTATGTTGCATGTTAAGCCCCCCTGAATTCCAGATCAAGATGTTTAAGTTAGCCATAGTCCACCCAGGTTGCAGTATGATTGGACGTGACTCCCCTGAAATAGAGTACCACAATATATACACAACCCCACGCTAAGGACCTGTTGGGCGAGATCAGACATACAATAGAGCGAGCGAAAAGAAATAAAAAACAAAAAAACCTGTGTGTGTGTGTGTGTGTGTGTGTCCCCCTCAAAAATATTGTCCGATGTCGATCAAACATCACCTGGAACTGTGCCCGGGTCACAGCAACCAGGACCACACTATGTAACTTTACCATTCTACCCAGAATTGTATATTGTAAATTGTAACAAACTAGGACTAGGGGGACTCCCCCGTCTCTCAACAGAGAGTATCAATCTGTCTATATAGAAATCAGTGCATAGAACATTATTCACACGAAAAAGGCACATGAAACATAGTTTGTCCAAACTGAACTTGATTAAAGTGACATACTCTTAACACATGTCGAAATAGCACCATTGTGGAAACAAACCCCGATCATTACCGTGCTGTCCACGTTGAAGTTGCGCAGCGCCGGCGGCATACTTGTATTCTGTTATGACAAGGAGAGTTAAATGCAACCAACATTGTCCACTGCGGCATGATAGCTTCGACCTGCCACACGCATACAGTTCTTTGCAAGGGGGAATAACCCCCTCGAATGGACCGACCATAAACATATTCAGTCTGTTTGAGTGAAGACTGTAATCTTCATCCCGCCCGGTTAGAGTTGAATAAAGATAATAAACAACCGTAACAAGTCCTCGCACCGTTTACTGGATAGCGCAAGTGCTGGATGGTAAAAAGGGCAAGAGATAAATAATAATGAAAAAACTGATAAGAGTATAGGGCAGTGGCGGTTCGTCCATAGTGGGCGCTAGAGCGCCGCCCTCCCTGGTTAAAAGAGAGAAGAAGAAGAAAATTATTATTATTATATTTTTTTTAGAGCCCTAGAAATAAAATAAACATGTTTAAAATGAATAATATTTACTAATTTTAAGTATGTTTGTGTTTCCAATGCACAATATAACGTTAATATATCAAATATAAATAATAGTTTTTCATTCACAGGAAGTCACTAGTAACTACCTCTCAGGCCGGGGCGAGACATATCGCGCACGGCAGGGCGTGCACTGGTTTCATCGCTGTATCCTCGCAGCCAATCAAATAGGTCAACGCACGTAATGCACTGTGCGTTGAAATATGATGGAAGCCGGGCACGTTTTCAAGCGATCTATATCATCTAAGCAAGCAGCGTCTATACTTTCCGTAGCCCCATTTTTCGGAGACGCTCTCTGATTGGCCGACGTTAGTTTCTACACTGGTTAGGCTTAGTTACTCTTCGAAGTTGGTTAAGGTTAGAGTTTGTCTTAGAGCATGACGGCAAGTTCTTTCGACGGTTAAGCTTAGGCACTCTTTCAAAGTTGGTTAAGGTTAGAGTTTGTCTTAGAGCAGGGCGATAGAACGCCAGGTAGTTTGCAGGCTGTTCGACGCGGAAATGGGCAAAGACACAGCTCATCACAGTACTTGTGTTGTGGTGCCTAACTAACTTGGCTAACAAAAAGCTATTTGGCTAGCTGGATGCAGTCTGGACAGTGGATATACATCAACAGTCTGGGACTGTGGGACAGTGGAAATATACACTTTATCAAGCCCTCCTGGACCACGTTTCAACTAAACAAAGTGAGTTAATGCGGTCTCTCTCTCTCTCTCACTCTCTCTCTCTCTCGCTCTCTCTCTCGCTCTCTCTCTCTCTCAACACAGCGTGTTGTTGTTGAATTATAACATTTAATTTTGCCGCGGGTGACGCATAATGGATGAATGAATTAATGGTAACTTGTTTAAAATGACAAGATATATATATGTGTTCATTATTGGATTGATCATACGTGTACTAGTGTAGTATGAATGAACTCGACTTAACATTGGAAACGGGGTAACGTTATGTCGAGTCAGTATTCGCTTGGTCAGCTGTCCGCTTGCCCCCCCCCCCCCTTCACCCCCCCCCGCGCCCACCCAAATGTAGTTCACACCGGCCGCCACTGGTATAGGGCGTCTGAATTACATTCAATTAGTCCGTAATCATGTTCGTGATTGAAACAGTACCGTATAGAGAAGTCAGGTATTATCGTCTTGAAGATTGAATAAGCAGCGATCGAAAGTGAATACCAAAATGCTGGGCTGGCTAGCTAGCCGGTGTGCTAAAAGCACTCGTGCAGTTAGGACGGTAGCTTGGTTAGCTTGTATGCTAGCCGCCCACACGTGGAATCATCATTGCTCCTATAGGGATGCCAGCCTGGATAGCTAGCATGTTAGCAGGCCACGCGTGAATCTCAATGTACATCCATTCACAACCGGAGGTTTCAGTCTTGCCTCTCTCAGTATATGCTGTCTCTTCTGGAATCTCAGGCAGCAGAAAATGTATGTGCGGGGGATTGCACGTCCGCCCTTCGCCTGGGTATCGGGCCTAAAGATCCTATGCGCTCTTTCAATCTCAGGCCGAGCTATCTTTGGAAACCATGTTGGGACCATTTCCACAAGGAACCCAATCGGGTCGTCATCCTCCGTTTCATCAGGCAGTCCATAAATTCTCACATTGCATCTCCTGCCACGGTCCTCCAGGTCTGCCGCCTTTATCTCACAATCACGTAGCCTGTCCTCCAAGTTTAGTATTCCCGCGACGTTGGTTTCAGCCGCCTGCATGACCGCGGACATATCTTCCTCCGCCACGGTTAAACGAGTGCCTATTCCAGCCACCTCCTTCTGCAATGCATCCACCCTGCCCGCTAGTTTAGCCAAGATAGCATCCATTTCTTCCCGGAATATCGCCCTGATGATATCCTTATCCAACTCGGTCACGGATCCCAGCTTGCTCTGCGTTTGTTTAGACATAATTCCAACTTCTGGAAAAACAAATGGTATAAAAAATTAAACGTATTCAGGGATAATGTGGTCCGGTTGCTGAGCTCCGAAATATCAGCCAGCCATGTGCTGCGGAGCGAAAACAGGAGTTCCAGACACTGTGGTTTTTAAAAGATTGCTGTGTATTGCGTTAGGAACGCGTGTGTGTGTGTGGGGCCAGGGGTGGTTTTCCCTGGAAGTGTGAGGACTTACTTACTTACTTGACTTAAACCCTTTTCCTCTTGGGGAGCATAGGTCATTCATGAAATCTCTCCAGCTGGTTCGGTGTTGGGCGATTTTCTCTGCTTCCTTCCATGATGTTCTTTCTTCCTTGAGATCCGCCTCGACAGACCTTCTCCAGCTGTTTCTGGGTCTTCCTGGCTTTCTCTTCCCCTGTGGGTTCCAGGTTAAGGCTGGAGAGATGTGTTCCATTCCAGGGTCTGTTCTATGATAATGCGGAGGGTGGCAATGTGATCTGTACATCATCTGTCCTGTCGGAAACCTGCTTGTTCTTCTCGGAATTCTTTGTCCACTTCTTTGGACAGTCTTTCCAGGATGATCCTGCTCAAAATCTTCCCTGGCACAGATGTGAGCATGATGCCCCTGTAGTTGTTACAGTCCTTCAGGTTGCCTTTTTTGGGGAGCTTCACCAGGTATCCCTCTGCCCAGTCGCTTGGCACCTTTTCTTCATCCCAGATCTGTCCAAAGAGTTTGTGGAGTAGTGTTGTTGCCATTTCTGGGTCTGCTTTTATGGCCTCTGGGGGTATTCCGTCAGGTCCTGGTGCTTTATTGTTTTTCAGTTTTTGAATGGCCTTTTTTATTTCTTGTTTATTGGGCTTGTTGGTGTTGACCGGTAGGGAGTGTACCGCTGGATGGATGTTGGCTAGCGCTGTCGGTTTGGGTCTGTTCAGTATGTCTCTGAAATGTTCTGCCCATCTCTTCAGCTGAGCCTCTTGCTTTGTGAGTGTTTTTCCTTCTTTGTCTAATATTGGTCTGTCCGGAGTTTTGCGTTTATTAGCCAGTTTCCTTGTGATGTCGTAGAGTTCCTTCATGTTGTGTTGAGCTGCTGCTTCTTCTGCTTGAGTTGCCAGGTTGTTGATGAATTGTTTTTTGTCGTTCTTGATGCTCCTTTTTACCCGCTTGTCTGCCGTGGTGTAGTCTTGTTGTGCTTTTACTTTTGCAGCTCTTGTGCGACTATTGTGTTCAGCTTTTCGTTCAGCGTTTCTCTGATTGGCCACACGGCCACGTGACCGCCCTAGCACACGCCCTTTTCCGCTGAGAGACGCGGCAGAAGCGCTGGTCGAACCAACGCGCTGGTCGAACCAGTTCAGACAGGTGTTTATTTATATTAATAAACATATCTACTAGAAACACTGGTGTTCTGTTGTGTGACTGTACTAAACTCTTCCACCACATGACCGATATTTGACATACAGTCAGTGATGTACCTGAACACGTTCAATGAACGATCGTTCGTGAACGCGTTCGTATTTTGGGCGAACGAGAACTGAACGTACTGCATATCCGCTAAATGAACGCAATTGAGAACGCGTTCATTCTCAGCGCTGTATAACGGCGTTCAAACGTGCTTTCTTTCTCAGCAATATTTGTATTATAACGGCGTTAAAAGGTGTGCCAGATTTCATATGTTTTTCAGCCGAAAACCATGTTAGAACACACTGTAAACGGGCTACATAATAATGCGGAAACGCACCGAATCTGGCAACACGCCTGGCTGTCGCACAAAAATATACGTCATCACAACAAATAATGTGGAACCGGTGAGCATTCCTATCATGGACGGAGCAGAGAGCAGCTGTAGCACCACTCGCTCAGAGTCAGACTCTACGGCATATGAGCATTTAAAAGAGTTTTATGTCAAAGTCAGTACTGACGCAGACGGTTGCGTGTAAACTGTGTCCGCCCGGTTTAAAAAAACAAGTCCGCACATCGACGACGTCGACAGCGAACCTCAAGCGGCACATTGAGAGTA
This sequence comes from Notolepis coatsorum, assembly GCF_963971535.1. Lineage (NCBI taxonomy): Eukaryota > Metazoa > Chordata > Actinopteri > Aulopiformes > Paralepididae > Notolepis > Notolepis coatsorum. The sequence continues at coordinate 152,281,214 of NC_140167.1, read as the reverse complement.
AGCACACGACTAGCCTTTCAAGGTATGTGCGAGTGGCGAATAAAAAAGAGAGCCAAAACAGATCCTCTACCACCCAAATCCCATAACATCGTACAGGAGCGGCCCTGTTTTCACTCTCTCCCAGCCGCAGCTAGACAACCTGGTTTTGCAGTACATCACTGGAGACCTGCAGCCTTTGAGTAAAGTGGAAAGGCCAGCTTTCATAAACCTAATTAAAGGGTTGCAGCCATCCAAAAAGGTGCCATCAAGAAAAAGAGTACAGACACTGCTAAACAAGCAATTTCAAGAAAACATATGTGAACTTAAATCTGTACTATCTGACGTCGATACTGTGTGCACAACAGCAGATTGCTGGACAGCTGTCAATAAGTCATTTATAGGCATCACAATACACTGGCTAAACAAAACTCATGTTTCTGAGAGACACTCTGCAGTACTGGCATGCCGGCGGATTAAAGGATCACATACACACAATGTATTGGCAAAAGTATTGTCAGATGTGAACAAGGAATTCAAGATCCAGAACAAGATTGTGTGTACAGTAACAGACAACGCTTCAAACTTTGTCAAGGCATTCAACTGTTTTGGGATGGACATGGCTATTGATGCCAAAGAGCCAGAGACAGTGGTCAACTTTGATGAAGCTGAAAGTGAAGATGCCAATGAACCAGATTCAGCCTTTGCTGCCGCCAGTGAGAGCTCAGATGAAGATGACCAGATGGAGCCTGAGCCTCTCTCAGATTTGGATCATCCCTCTCTCCCCCCTCACAGAAGGTGCATGGCTCACACCTTGAATCTAGTGGCCAAGGATACAGAAAAGATAACTGAAAAATCCTACAAAGCAATGTCGAGGGCTGTTTTTGCAAAAGCATCTGCTCTGTGGAACAAGGTTAAGCGGAGTTCAAAGGCTTCTGATAGTGTGGAGGAAAAGCTTGGGATTAGCTTTGTTGCACCAAATGATACAAGATGGAACTCTGTATTTCTTTCCATGGAGCGACTGTCTCGCATTGCAACACTAACTACCAAGGCAGAAATGAATGTGGATGAGGTCACCTCTGCAAATGATGCCACTCCCATACATGACAAGCTGCTCCTGCACGATGTGAGTGATGAGTTTGGCTTTCGTCGATTCTCGCCAGATGAAGTCAACTTCATACACAAGTTTGTGGATGTGATGAGGCCTTTGGCACTTGCACTAAACATCCTCCAAGCAGAGAAGAACATCTTTCTTGGGTACCTGGCTCCAACCATTGTGCAACTGCAATGTCATATGAATGACCTGTTGGATGAGAGCACAAAACCCACTGCTGCAGGGGGTCTCATTACATGCCGTCCCCTCATAAAGAGCATCTTGCAGTCACTGAGCACAAGGCTGGCAGGTCTTCTGGAGAAGAGGGAGCACATACTGTCCGCTATGCTGGTGCCAAGATTCAAGCTTGACTGGGTCCAAGATGAGGAGAAACATGTGCAGTACAGATTGATGCTGAAAAGAGAATTGCAAACCAACTCTGATGACTCGGATGCAAGAGACTCAGGTCAAACCCAGTCTAGTGGCGAAAGTAAGAAGAAAGATCCTGCAGCTTCATTCTTCAGATTTAACAGAAACCCTCAGGTTCCTCAAAAATCTGAAGTGGACACTTATTTGGACGCCCCAACCACAGATGGGTTTGATGAGTACATGCCGTTTCCAAAACTCAAAAGGCTGTTCATAAAACACAACACAGCACTGCCCTCAAGCGCTCCAGTAGAGAGGCTCTTCAGCATCGGTGGTCAAATATTCAGGTAGGGATGAGCTGTGATTATATTCCTAATCTAATTATTTCAGTAATTGCCATTTGCCTCAGTACACAATTCCTTTAATACAGATTACTGTTACAATGTTTGCCACAATAATCATGATGTTAAAATGCCTTCTCTTCTTCTTCTTCTTCTTCTTCTTCTTCTTCTTCTTCTTCTTCTTCTTCTTCTTCTTCTTCTTCTTCTTCTTCTTCTTCTTCTTCTTCAATGACAAAACTGAGGAAAACAAAAACAAACCACGTGAACTTTGGAAATTACTCAATAATCAACTAGGATGCAGTAAAAAACTTAAAACCAGATTCTCAAACATAAACATAAAAACGGACAACACGCTCATCACAGACAAGCTGGATGTAGCCAATTACTTAAACATTTTCTTCACAAACATAGCCACAACACTGGTAAACAAACTACCCTCCCACTCAGGGCTTTATGGGGTAGAACACATAGTAGCTTACTACAAAAACCTAGGGGTCCGCAAGGACGACTTCAAGCTGGAAATGGTAACAACAGATGAGGTACTCAATAAACTGAGCGCCCTCCAACCTAACAAGGCCACTGGCCATGACAACATCCCCTCCAAATTCCTCAGAGACTCAGCAGCCGCCATCACACCAATCATCACACACATAATAAACCTCTCCATAAAACAGGGACACATCCCCAAGGACTTCAAAATTGCGAGGGTGACCCCTCTGCACAAAAAGGGCAGCAAATTAGACCCAGGCAACTACCGCCCTGTTTCTATTCTCACCTCCATCTCGAAAGTCATGGAAAAAATAGTCTACGAACAGGTCGAAAAGTACCTAGCGGAAAAAAATCTAATCTACGAATTCCAATCTGGCTTCAGAACATCCCACTCCACTGACACATGCCTTCTCTATTTGAATGACCACATCAAACAAGAGGTGGACGCAGGCAAATACTGCGGCATGGTCATGCTGGACCTACAAAAGGCCTTTGACACGGTCAATCACTCCATTCTGATTGACAAGCTAAAAGCAATTGGTTTTGATAGTCTATCAGTGAGCTGGATGCAATCCTACCTCGAGGGGAGGGAACAGATGGTGGAGGTAAACGGTACTCTATCCCCCCCCCTCACAGTGAGCTGTGGTGTTCCACAAGGAAGCATACTAGGACCGCTACTGTTCCTAATTTATGCAAATGACATGTCGTCAGCTTGTGACTGCAACTTGTTCCTGTTTGCGGACGACTCAGCCCTGCTGGTCTCTGACAAGAACAAGTTACAGGTTGAAAAAACCCTCAGCTCGGAACTAGGCAGAATCTGCATATGGCTCGCTGATAACAAACTATCATTACACATGGGCAAAACAGAGTCCATTCTCTTCGGTTCAAATAACAAACTCAGCAAGACCGACGGCTTCTCAGTTACAGTGGGTGACAATATTGTCACAAGGAAAGATGAAATTACCTACCTGGGTTCCATCCTAGAGGCTAATCTCTCCTGTGACAAAATGGCATCCAATGTAATAAAAAAAGTCAACCAACGAACTCGATTCTTGTACCGGATCTCCTCTCTGGTAAACAAGAACACCCTGAAGACTCTGGCAGGAGCACTCATTCAGGGGTACTACGACTATGCTTGCACCTCATGGTACCAAAGCACCTCAAAGGCGCTAAAAACAAAATTACAAACATCTCAAAACAAACTGGTCAGACTACTGCTTGACCTTACTCCTAGAACCCACCTCACCCCTGCCCACTTTGACAACCTAGGATGGCTTAGAGTAGACGACAGAGTACAACAACTTGCAATGGGCCTGGTCTACAAGATACACTACACGACCAAGGTACCCATGTACATGTCAAAATACTTCCCAAAGGTCAGTGAATACCACGATCACAACACCAGAGGGAGCTCCACAAATCATGTTAAACCCAGATTCGGCTCAAATAAGGGACTAAACACGTTTCGCAATTATGCCACATCAATGTGGAACGCCCTACCCAAAGCTGTAAAGGAATGTGGATCACTACCCACTTTCAAAACCTCTCTCAAGGGACACCTACGGGAGACTGCAATTCAACACTGGCCCCTGTAAATATCCTAACCCAACCCCCTCCAATGTACAGTCATTTACCTAGTATGGTTTTGTCAATAGTTCAATGTACAATTGTGTTTGTTTGTACAGTGTCTCCTCCCCCCCCCCCTCAATGTACAGTGTTACTTGTTTATACAGTGTGCCCCCCCCCCCCCCCCCCCCCCCCCCCCCCCAACCACCTCCAATGTAAATTACCCAGTATGGTTGTCAATATCCCAATGTACCCAACCCCCCCCCACCCAACCTCCTCCAATGTACAGTTTCTACGTCAAATGTATATACTCCCTTTTCCTGACTCCTTCTGTATCACAAAAAGTACTGTATTTGCAAATCTGGTATGTCATAAATGTATAGATGTAGCAGTACTGACTATCTGTATGTCATGTATGTCATATATGTCTATATGAATTGAAAATGGGGGACCCTGATGGAAACAAGACAAACGTCTTTCTCAGGTCTGCATCCCCTTAACAATTGTATGTATTGAGCCGTACTGTATTGTACCCATTCTGCAATCTGTTAAATAAAGTTTTCATTCATTCATTCATTCATCTTCTTCTTCTTCTTCTTCTTCTTCTTCTTCTTCTTCTTCTTCTTCTTCTTCTTCTTCTTCTTCTTCTTCTTCTTCTTCTTCTTCTTCTTCTTCTTCTTCTTTTTTCTTCTTTTTTCTTCTTTCATCTAATTCAGGCCCAGGAGAAACCGGCTGGGAGATGACAACTTTGAGAAGCAGCTGATCTTGAATGCCAACAAAAATATTTGAAGGTATATATATTATTGTTGTGACCAGTTTTTTGGGCTATAGAAGTACAATGTATTGTCAATGGAGATGAGTATATTGGTGTGCAGAGGTGAGCTGCATAAAAATAACAGTCAGAACATATCTTGTTTTTGTTTTTACAGGAAGCAAGAAACAGCAGATCCACTAGGAGTGACTAGACCACTGTGACCGAAACAGCAGATCCACCAGGGAGAGACCAGACCACTTTGACCAGTGCCAGAGAATCTTCATTCATATAATAACACACACACACACACACACACACACACACACACACACACACACACACACACACACACACACACACACACACACACACACACACACACACACACACACACACACACACACAGGCATTTTCAGGATGGACAGAAAGCTCACTTTGACACTTTTTTCTTTATTTTCACAAATAATTTTTTTGTGATTTAGTTATTTTAGTTATTTATTTGAACTGTAACCAGTGGTGACAGATCTTCACTCAGTATTTTCACTCACACTGGACAGAAGGTAATAGCGGTCTATGGGCCTTGGACTCTGACTGACTCTTTAAGTTTTTATATTTTATTTTTTACCTTTTTTACCTCATTCAATTGGGCTGAATATTGCACCCAAGTTATGACCCATGTTATAGAACTTTTTGTTCTTTGGGCAAACAAGTCAGGAAAAAAAACAATGCGACTGACTTAATGAAAATAGAATTAATGTTTAAATGTTTTGCACTTTGAATATTGAACTTTGAGGTACAACCTTAGTTTCATACCTCAGCCTGGTTCCTACCTCGTGTTGTGTTAGTACAGAGTTATGTTGGCACATGTTTATATGTTATATGTTTGCTACTGTAATGTAATGTTATATGACTACTTTCACTTTTGGTGAACTGAATTTATTTGAACTGTAACCAGTGGTGACAGATCTTCACTCAGTATTTTCACTCACACTGGACAGAAGGTAATAGCTGTCTATGGGCCTTGGACTCTGACTGACTCTTTAAGTTTTTATATTTTTTTTTTTACCTTTTTTACCTCATTCAATTGGGCTGAATATTGCACCCAAGTTATGACCCAAGTTATAGAACTTTTTGTTCTTTGGGCAAACAAGTCAGGACAAAAAAGAATGCGACTGACTTAATGAAAATAGAATTAATGTTTAAATGTTTTGCACTTTGAATATTGAACTTTGAGGTACAACCTTAGTTTCATACCTCAGCCTGGTTCCTACCTCGTGTTGTGTTAGTACAGAGTTATGTTGGCACATGTTTATATGTTATATGTTTGCTACTGTAATGTAATGTTATATGACTACTTTCACTTTTGGTGAACTGAATTTATTTGAACTGTAACCAGTGGTGACAGATCTTCACTCAGTATTTTCACTCACACTGGACAGAAGGTAATAGCTGTCTATGGGCCTTGGACTCTGACTGACTCTTTAAGTTTTTATATTTTATTTTTTACCTTTTTTACCTCATTCAATTGGGCTGAATATTGCACCCAAGTTATGACCCAAGTTATAGAACTTTTTGTTCTTTGGGCAAACAAGTCAGGACAAAAAAGAATGCGACTGACTTAATGAAAATAGAATTAATGTTTAAATGTTTTGCACTTTGAATGTTGAACTTTGAGGTACAACCTTAGTTTCATACCTCAGCCTGGTTCCTACCTCGTGTTGTGTTAGTACAGAGTTATGTTGGCACATGTTTATATGTTATATGTTTGCTACTGTAATGTAATGTTATATGACTACTTTCACTTTTGGTGAACTGAATTTATTTGAACTGTAACCAGTGGTGACAGATCTTCACTCAGTATTTTCACTCACACTGGACAGAAGGTAATAGCTGTCTATGGGCTCACTTTTGGTACTTTAAGTATTTAGATTATTATACTTAATAAAGACCATTCAAGCAGCACGTTTTTCCTCATGTTTTTGAAAATATACTGTAGAGATGAAAGCTGCAGCTGCTACTAGTGTGGACTGAATGGGCGGCAGCAAAGCGTTATGGAAATGCCAGTATTCTGATTGCTGTCTGTGGTTCTATATGGGTTGTGGCAATAATTTTGACAAATAATAGCTCGCAGCAACGTATTGAAAAAAGAACTATAAACTATAAATTAGTTCTTTTTTGAAACCATGAACTTTAGTTCAACATTTTGAATTATGAACTATGAACTGAACTAGTTTGTTTAAAAAAAAATTAACTGTGAACTGAACTAGTTCATGTAGAAAGTGAACTTTCCCAACACTGCATACAGTACACCTCCTATCTATGTTGGGATTATGTTTGGTCATGACAAAACAATAAAAATCGCTACTGTTAGTAACTGCCACCACCCACTTCAATGACAGAGCTCTCATATTTGCGAATGCATAAACTATATCTTAAATTATGGCGATGTGTCTAATATGGCTGTCGCGAAGTCATTGATAAGCGACAGCCATATTAGACACATAGCCATAATTTAAGATATAGTTTATGCATTCGCAAAATATGAGAGCGCTGTCATTGAAGGGCTTCCTACAACGGAGCGCTGCTGCTGCTGGAGCTGAACCGAGACAATACGCGGGCGGCGCACGGAAGCCGGGGATAAACCACCGCGTCGCCCCGCTGGCGCTTCAGCAGCCTCCACGGGCGAAATAACATATAACGTTACAGCGTACAGTTCCACACTGATATACAGTGAGTGTCTAATATGGCTGTCGCGAAGTCATTGATAAGCGACAGCCATATTAGACACATAGCCATAATTTAAGATGTAGTTTATGCATTCGCAAAATATGAGAGCGCTGTCATTGAAGGGCTTCTACAACGGATATGTGGTTTATGACGTTAATTAATAATAAACACTGTTAGGACTATCTGACTCTTACTAATAAACACTGTTAGGACTATAAACACTGTGCGCGTGCGGACTATCTGACTCTTAATAATAAACACTGTTAGGACTATTGATTCACGCGTCACTACTGTAACTAGAAACTCTGCTGGGTGTCACTGTACATCAGTGTGGAACTGTACGCTGTAACGTTATATGTTATTTCGCCCGTGGAGGCTGCTGAAGCGCCAGCAGGGCGACGCAGTGGTTTATCCCCGGCTTCCGTGCGCCACTGCTACGTCAAGCCACACAATTATGTCTGTATTTGATTATGGTGAAATTATATACATGCATGCCTCTCCCTCTGAAAGCCCATCCACGCTGTGTATCATAGAGACATAGAGCACTGGGTTTTATCACTGGAGATATATTTCTCACTCACCATTGTATTTTGCGCCATCTGACAATATCATAATGATGTGTTTTCTATATTATATCCACAATCATTCATCTAAAAAATGTATGTACAGTGACGAGTGAATCTGGTAGTTGGTTGTTAAAAACGCGAAACATAATAATCAGTCAGCAGCGCTCCACTGCTACCGCAGCTGAACACAAGTTGGTTGGTACACAAGTTGGTTGCCCGCGCTGCCGCTTGCTCCTTGGATTTCATTTGGGACGTGGGACGGCTGCCGCTTGCCTGCGCGTGGGGGCGGGGGGTCGCGGGCCAATCAGAGAAAAGCCGAACACAAGTTGGTTGCCTTTAGTATTCACGCTTCCGGCGTAGATATATTTCATACTATATACGGTATCAACACACAGGACAGAACCGGTTGGTTTTTTCCAGGACACCAAGTTTTGTTTCAACCATTGATAGTATGCACCGCGACAGTATGCTGGAACAATGCATAATGGTTATCATAATCACCTTTTATAGCAGTTTTTATATAGACCACTCTTTTTAATACAGCTTCTCAGCTCCCGATTGAATGAATGAATGAATGAATGAATGAATGAATGAATTAATGAATGAATGAATGAATGAATGAATGAATGAAAAGTTTATTTCTTGGACATGTTATTCTTCTTATTTCTTCAAACAACTCACAGTGTCTTGATCCGTCAGACCAAACAATATTAACAACAAATTTAAAAAAAAATCCTTAAAGGAAAAAAACATTTAAAAAAGAACAAAGAAAAAAAAGGATTTATAAACAAAAGAGCAATGTGTTTGGTTAGCAGACATGTCCAAAAAAAGGAGTAGAGGGAAGCTTAGCCTATTGATCCCTACCCCCTTACATTTGTATTTGTTCTTCCATTAATTTTACTAGAATTAATGGAAGCTCCCGATTGAGCCGAGAGGCTTTAGTTGTGTGACCATTCATTTCAATATCGGTGACTATTTGTGCCATGCGTATATCTTCAGGGTATATTCATTAATCCGGTGAACCAACAGATCACATTGGCCAACATTTTCATTATTTTATTTGTTTTCTTCTAATTATAGTGTGGTTTTGAGGCGCTTGTGCAGGGCTTTATTTAAAAAAAAAATCTGGATATCTTACAGTCGCAACTGGCTGGATAAATAGGTTAATCCGTTGACAGAGTGTGTACAATATATTAGCGCTGTCGGGCATTTGTTTTGTAATTACTGTTAGGGATTTCCTTCCCTCGTAAGTCCTTGAATTGATATAGTATGGACCAGGTGACCAGAGATTCACAGGGGACAAAGTTCTATTTCTCAGACGGTCTTTATTTGTCGATCACAAGAACACAGAGAAGAAGCGCAGTCGCCCTCCACGGGGCTCCCTCTCTCACCAGCATCAGCATGAATACACATGACATGACATTATTTATATACCCTCTTGCTTGCACAAAGACAGAAGAGGGAGGGGTGCGTGTGTGTGTGTGTGCGCACGTGCGTGTGTAAGTATGTGTGTGCGCTTGTGTGTGCCTGTATCCAACTGCCATATATGGCCTGGCCCGAGATGAATTCGACCATGCTCATCTGCCCCCTCCTGTGTGTGTGTGTGTGTGTGTGTGTGTGTGTGTGTGTGTGTGTGTGTGTGTGTGTGTGTGTGTGTGTGTGTGTGTGTGTGTGTGTGGACATTGTAAGTGTGCGGTCACTGAAGATGTACACCGGACTCTACAGCCTGCACATTCCAGAGTGGGGGAGACCATGCTTTGACCAGAGGAGCTTATATATATATATGATATTAGCATTAATGAACTAAAATAACTATCATTACTTACTTGGGTTAGTTGCGGTTCACTAGACTGTAATATGCGAGTTGTGTTTTATGTTGGAGTTAGATTCTTCCTTCCTTTGACAATACTGCTGCAGCGTGCCCTAAGGCAGGGTGTGGCTTTGTGAATGGATTGTATGACCACCAGGTCACCGGGCCTAGGCTGCTGGGGGCAGATGGCACGGAGGTAGATAGGAGACCAGCTGTGTTTGCGTTGGCCGTTTTATAACAGGGACAGGACGGGTGTTGTCTAGGTTATTGTTAGTGTAGAAGTTGGATGCCTCTTGCATTTGGTTAGGGAGCGCCCCCCCCCTTCCTTCTCTCTCTCTCTCTCTCTCTCTCTCTCTCTCTCTCTCTCTCTCTCTCTCTCTCTCTCTCTCTCTCTCTCTCTCTCTCTCCCTTACCTCTCTCTCCCGCCCCACATCCATGTCATAATATACAAAGTGCATGCTCGTCTGAGGAATCAGGGTTATTAGAGATTATCTGCGCACGGATACTGCTGCCTCATCTAGACAGCTAATTGCAGAGATCTCTTTAACTGTGATTTGTTTGAGTTCAAGTTCAAGTTCTTTAATAGTTGTCATACAGAAGTACAGAATACTTTCATACAAAATGCTTCTTACTGTTACGCTCCAGAGACTGTGCTAGACAAGATAGTATCAAATAACATAATAACATAATATAGCATGAATTTAGAAGAAGAAAAATGAGGTCACAGTGTTCGGTATAGACATATGTACAATGTTCTGAGTTACCATATAATATACAATACACAATACTATGCAGTGTACTAATGTACAGTACTATCTAGTGCAAAGCAGAAATGGGATGAGGTACAATTTTAGGTACAATTTACAGTAAGGTGTACGAGTTGTAGTGCAATCCTTCATCCATAAATATAAAGTGTGGGGAGTGGGTGCTACAGTGTGTTTGTTTAAAGTGGGTGTGTGCTATAAAGTGTGTGGAGTGGGTGCTACAGTGTGTTTGTTTAAAGTGAGTGTGTGCGTGTGGATGTGTGTGCTATGTGCGTTTGGTGGTTGTTGTTGTGTAGTGTTCATTCATTGTTCGTTTAGCAGCCTGATGGCCTGGGGATAGAAGCTTCTTCTGAGTCTTTCTGTGCTCGCCTTGAGACTCCGGTATCGCTTGCCTGACCGCAGCAGTTCAAAGAGGCAGTTGTTCGGGTGACTGGAGTCTTTAATGATTCTCTTAGCCTTGCCCCTGCAACGCTTGTAGTAAATGTTCTGGAGGGTGGGGAGCCCCCCTCCAATTGTGCGTTCGGCTGAACGTGTCACTCTTTGTAGTCTGCTTCGGTCTTGTGCAGTGCTATTCCCAAACCAGGAGGTGATGTTGCCGGTCAAGATGCTCTCTATTGTACATGAGTAGAAGTTCTTAAGGATCTTCTGGCTGACTTGGAACTTCCTTAGGCGCCTGAGGAAGTAGAGGCGTTGTCGTGCCTTCTTCACAACACTGTCAATGTGTGTGGTCCATGTCAAGTCCTCGGATATGTAGGCTCCGAGGTACTTAAAGCTGTTGACTCTCTCAACCGGTGCCCCTTCGATGCTGAGGGGGCTGTAGTCCTTGACCCCCGACCTCCTGAAGTCCACAATCATCTCCTTTGTTTTGCTGACGTTCAGGGAGAGGCTGTTTTCCTGGCACCATCCCGCCAGGACCTTGACCTCTTCCAGGTAGGCCCTCTCGTTCCCTATTAAAAAAGGGGGCCTGCTCGGATGATGATACATGAGACATGGATTGGGAGGGGTGAGTTTGACGGGGTTCGGTGATAAGCGTGTTGCGTTGTTTAGATCGACCTGGCCTGCAATTTAAATTGTTGGCCAGGTGTGGGGAGTGACCGGTGTACGGCATAATAGTCTCATAATAATTTAGAGGATTAAAAATGTAAAAGCTTTAAATAATACAAGTGCACTGTGCTGAAATCACATAGCAGCAAGGGACGCCATTTATCTACTATGGATCAATTCTGTAAGGGGAAACAACAGCAGTATTGCAGAAAATGATGCCAAAGACATACCATGTTTCGTCACTAGGTGGCGGCAACACGCTTTGACAAACATTTCAGAGACTGACTTGGAATACTGGCTTTGTCATCAAAATGCACATTTTAGGTATGTAGTGTTGAAACTAAATTATAGGGGCTGTGATAATAGAAACAATGTTATTGTGCTTTCATAATTAAGTATGTGATATCAAGAAGCGCTCTCTCGCTTTTTATTTCTTGAAAAATAAAATAGGACATTTTCGTTTTAAAGTAGGATTAATTGTGACATTTGAATTCGATTTATGTACGTTTTGTGTGAAGTTGAGCAGTCAAAAATGAGGGATGGGGGAAGTGTGGAAGATACTGTGCTTTCGAAGCGTGACGTAGACAAGCGACTATTTATGCATGAGTGGTTCCTGGAAGGACGTTATTAGCTTTTGGGGGGTCATGGTTTGAGAAAAAGGGGGGGTTGCAAATTACATATTTTGGGCATCACAATTACATTGGTGTGTTGGGTAATCCAGCCTCTGTGGGGTAACTTGAAAAGGAGCTCCAGAAAGACAGAGGCTGGGGCCCAGCAGTTAATGTGGTGGATAAAACGTCTTATTTGCACCCTTATACAGGAGAAAGGAAAACATGGAGAGATATTACAGGTAGTGAGGCATTGGCTAATCATAGATTATGATGTGAGAAGCTGAAGCTTTATAAGAATGAGGATTCAGCGGGTATTAATATCGCTGAACATTTATTTTCTTCCTCATTAGTGAAGAGGTTTGTGAGAAGCTGAGTAAGGTGGGAGGACACAGGCCTGTAGCTGTGTCCTGAGAGGTATTGGAATAATTTTGTATAGAATTGTAATAATTATATGTAATATGAATGAATAACGATGGGGGTAGATTAATTTGAATTTTCCCATAGAAGGGGTGGACAGAAAGAGTGACTGTGAAATGTACATTTAAAGCTGTTTCACTAACTTTAATCTGTTGATTTTAATGAGAAGGTAGATCAGCAGGGGGTTTACAAGTGGACTAATGCAAGCTTTCTCTTTTTCCTGTCTTTGAGTGTTACAGGAAGGCCAGGACAAAGTGTGATTGCAGTACAAAATTCGGCCAGTGGCGAGGAATCGGATTAAACAAAAATATAAGGCCTTTGTTTTTGCACAAGTAAATTACATTCTCTCTGTGTGTTTTGAGTAAGAGGAGTCCGTATTCTGGGGAAAGTAAGACACCAGAAGCGGAGAGAAAATGGCACTGTCGATTTAGGTGTGTTTTTTTGTTCCTTTTGGAGGATGTGACAATGATGGAGGATGTGACAATGAATACTCTGATCTGTGCTGAGCAGGGTAATGGAGTGCCAGAAAGTGGATTAACTGTGTCCATTCAGCAGGTGTCGGTGGTACCCGCTTCGACAGGCGGGAGGAAAGCAAAGAACGTGACCGGTGTTGCGCCATTGCCACGGGACGGACTATGGCAAGGCCCGCCACTATGGAATTGTCAGTGTTGGAACTGCGCGGTCTGGAGGCACCTGCAAAGACACTGTCCATGCAACCATGGCCTATTTCTAGGTCCCTCCCATGGACAGGCCCGAGGGGGAGAGGGACGTACCGTGGACCTCGTAGGCCACCCAGTGATGAGAGGCCAGATGGCAGGTGGAGCGGCAGAGAAAAACAGGACCTGGTCTGGGAGACGCCCAGAGGAGACCGGAGTGACGTGAGCCTGTCGGGGACTGAGACACATGACACTGAGGGATGACAGAGGACTGAGTTTGAACTGGCTACAATGATGGTAGATGTGGCTCCGGGGATGCAAGGTCCGACAGCCCTACCAAACTGGGAGACAAGGCCGGCACCGTGGTCAGGATGGCGAGGTGGGTTGGGCGAGGCCAAGAGAAGACGGTACAAGAGAGGGGGGCTGCAGGGTCACAACCCCCAATGCCATGGCCCCCGATGTGGAGGCCACTTCCGCCACCAGGTTGGATGGCTAACAGGCCGCCCAATCACCGACAGAGGAGCCCTATGGCATGGGGCCCAGCTCAGCGCGGAGATGAGTGTCATTTTTGTGGATTAGTCGGACATCGGCAACGCGCTTGCCCCAGACTGCGGTTCTCTAGGGGGAGAGGAGACGGCCCTGCACCACAGACAAGGGGTGGCAGGTCTCCTGAACGCCTCTATCCCTTCTACAACGGCGCTCAGGTTCCGGGTTCCTCTGATTGGCCACAACGCCCACGTGACCCTACGCTAGCCCGCCCCCGTCCTGCCGCGCCGCACTCCCTCAGCTTCCGCCCTCCCTCAGCTTCCTCAATTTATAACGAATCATTAAAAATATATACCGTTAACTGGAATATGTTGTTTCTTTACACATATGTTGGATTATGTTAACTGGAATATGTTGTTTCTTTACACATATGTTGGATTATGTAATTGGTTTGTCATGACAAACCAATAAAAATCACGAATTAACCGGTGGCCACAACAACACACAGTACTGGTGGTGGTGGAGGACCGGGGGGCTCCGCGTCTCGGAGCGGCAGGGGGAGAGGAGGCAGCCGGGGAGGCGGCAGGGGAGGTCGAGGGGGAAGACGGACGCCTGTATGCAAGAAAGTGGTCTACGACGACCACGAGAGTAAAGAGGAGGAGGACGACGTGGTCAGCTTGCGATCAGAGGAGGACGAGTACTGTGTGTTGTTGTGTTGTTGTTTCCAATAAAAAATCGCGAATTAACCGGTGGCCACAACAACACACAGTACTCATCCTCCTCTGATCGCAAGCTGACCGCGTCGTCCTCTTCCTCTTCACTCTCGTGGTCGTCGTAGACCACTTTCTTGCAGACAGGCGTCCGTCTTCCCCCTCGACCTCCCCTGCCGCATCCGCCAATTCCCAATCCCCTTCCTGGTCGCTGCGCACTTATCCCCCACAGTTGGTCTGGGAGAGTGCAGGCTACCACGTGCTTCCTCCGACACACGTCCAGCCAATCAACCGCTTCTTTTCACCTGGCAGCGCGGATTCTCACTGAGAGGGCGTAGCGTGTGGAAGGATCACACTATCCCACTTAGATCCTATCCGCGCTTAGCAGGCGCCCCGACCGAACTGTAGGAGTCGCTGTTTACAACAACCCGGACCCACCCCGCCAGCTTCTCCCACCCTCTAATACTGCCAATTGTATTAGTGTGAACGGCCAGCCAAGCTGGTGACAACCCCGGAGCTGTGAGCTGGATTCGAACAGGCGAATTCAGCCGCTCCGGGGTTGGTGACGCACGCAATCTCCGTTACGCCACCTGACCGCCTCTAACGGTATATTTTTTTAATGATTCGGAAGCTGAGGGAGGGCGGAAGCTGAGGGAGCGCGGCGCGGCAGGAAGGGGGCTAGCGTATGGTCACGTGGGCGTCGTGGCCAATCAGAGGAACCCGGAACCTGAGCGCCATTGTAGAAGGGATAGAGGCCTCCTGAACAGCGGTTTAGGGAGTAGGAAGCGTCAGGACGGTTGGAAAAGAGAACAGGGTAGAACGAGAAAATGAAAATAAAAAATTAAGGATAAAAAGTGGTGAATGATTAAAAATATGTATATAGACAAATTGGCCGATTATTTTGTGCATGCAAGATATTAAAATACGTGGGATACTAACATTAAATAGATGGTGTGAAGGAGAGAGGGGAGATATGGTGTGAGACGTTTGGAGAATAGTAATTCATCTCTTAGCAATTGGGATATATGAGAGTCTAGTAAAATTTGGCTTTGGGGTGACTGAAGAAATATAGACTGAGGGGTAACATCTGGGAAATGCATGTTTGATATTACTAACAAAATTGAAGTTCCAAAACAGGGTAATACAACATTGTATTTAAATTTTTTTTTAAAACAAGTGGTTTTATAAAGAATAGATATTTTTTTCTTTTTATTCCTTTCCTAGTTTTTGCCGGGAGTCTTACACATATCTCTTGATTGATATTGGCTTTTATTGGTAGTATGTTACACGTTATTTTGCATGATAGAAGTATATTATTTTGTTTGTTGATTTAGATTTTTTCTTTTTTTTTACACCGACGCTGGGAGACTTCTTGTCTGTCGAATAGGTTGTATTTGTGACACGCCCAGATTGTTAGGGGAGTCTGTGGAATGAACTGGAAAGAGATGTGAGATAAGTCATATCTCTTCCTAGCTCATTGTGTGTTACGAGTGTGTGGCATGTGGAGGTTTGAAGAAGCAAGACTCTGTGTTGTGTGCTCCGATTATATGCTTGTGAGGTAAATTATGCTTTACGCGTCCTCGTGAGTGGTTTGGCTGTGGTTGGCCAAGTAGTCAATTGACGTGGTGATGTGGGACTGTGAAATGTGGGACTGTCTTGTGGAAACTCTGCTTCGGGCTTTAAGAGCTGGCGGAGTGTGTACGATGACACATAATGAGATGGTGTTTTTTGATATGTGTGCAGATGGGTCAAAAGCGGTGCGGTTGTCGGATCTCCGCCTCTCCAGACTGGGAATCTCGGAGGAAGCCAAGGTTGACCGTGTTGAGTGTTCACGGTCAAGGGGGAGAGGTGAGTGTTGTGTGTTTGAACTCAAGTTCGCTGATAACCGAGGCACCCGTGGATGAGGGGAGCACAACTGATGGAGAGATGTGATTTGATTGTGTAAAAAGCATGTTGAAGCCAAGAGAATGATAAGACAGAACAGAACATAATGATTTGGAATACGCTTGAAAGAGAAGGCTGTAAGTGAGAACGCTCTGTGGAGAAGTGGAAATTTGGATGGTAATCACCTGTTGTGTGTATATAGCTTGCATTGTCCAATTGTAGAGTTGTAATACTGTTCAAAAATCATTGATGTGTTTTCCTAATACACTGGAGGAAATTACACTAAACGGTCTAAAGCAAGCAGGCCATATCATAACAATAGAATGTTTAACGTCATGAATATACATGTAAATAACCCTATTGAATAAATGTTTTGTTGTTCCCTTTCTTCCATAAAGTTCTCTGTAGAATGTATAAAAAAAAATCGGTTTCAGACTGAGTATATGATTTCTACAGCACAGGGACACTTTGAATGAATACACAATAGGGGATATGAAGTATTCCCTAGTGAAAATCGGGAAATTGCTTTTAGGGAGTGAGATTCTTTTAATATTGACACCAATATTATTAAAAAAAGGTTATTGTTTGCTGTTATGATAAAATAAGTGTTATGTTGTGTATGATAAATGCTAAGATTAAGTTGGGAGGGGCCCATAGTTATTCTTACAGTAATCTTTATTTTTTTTTATAATATTTAGGTTTATATACGTATAGCTATTAGTTAAAGGTGGTGGTTTTTTCATTCAAAAACTGGACTGTTTTTTCGGTGATTGAGAATCCCAGAAGGGTGGAATGTTGTAATCATAACAGATTATGATGTTCTAAACATGTAGAATGGCCTACACAGGCTAATATGACTCCATGGTAAATATGTTACCAATGGGTCAGAACAGACCCTGAGCAGAATCAGCTATGTAGACAGCCCCGAAGGGCAAGCCTTTTGTCTGCAGAGCTAGAATAGATGGTTTTGTCAGATAGGGAAGTTATGAACCATAAAGAAACTCAACTGAACTCAGCTGTGATGGAGGTCAGTAGATTACCTCCGAGAATACGGCCTTAGGTCAACGTTGCAACACGAAAGTGTTACCCTGGTGAGCTGACCACAAATAGCCAACAGCCAGGAACGGAAGACAAAGAGGTCTAACCTTGTGTTTATTGTCCTAGAGCAGCTGTGGCAAAACAGTTACTTTCAGAGGGTCTGCCTACCAAGGACAGAGAGCGTTTTGATTAAAAGCAGGATATCTAGTTAAAATGAAACAATAAGAACACTAATAAATAGTGGAGGAAACTTTAGCTTGTCCATCTGAATGGAAAAATATCAAACGCTTGGTTCACACTATAACCATAACTGGAATTATTAAAGGGGAACTATTTTACTATTTCTTTCACTATTTGGGCACGTTTACACAATTCCTGTGAGTTTATGGAACACCTCTGTAATATATATTTTTTTTAATTCATTGTTTTGTATTTCTAATCAAGTAGTCAAAAACAGCATTTTTCTACCTCAAGATCTTAAGCCGTTTTGAGCCTGGGCTCCAACCACAATGGTAACTGTGCTGAGTGTGTGAGTCTCAACATGCAGCTGAGTCTCTCTGACATCACAAATCAGCACATTTTCAGATGACTCAGTTCAGTGAGGGTGAATATTGTGAGAGGATAATTGGAAGAATGCGCCAATATGAGAATTAGAGACATAGATCATATTAATATAAGTCCACATAGCTAGGAAACAATGTTAAACACTGAAAAAGGCCATTTATAAGTAGATCATTTAGTATCATATGATTCAGTAAATAATAAGGGCTGAAGCATTACTCCAGTACTGTTTCATAATTTCATAATAAATGAAGTGTTATTGGAATATTGGAACCTCTGTAAAATGATGTTATAGTCCAACTTAACTGCTTATCTGATAGTCAGATCTGATCGGGGATTTCACTGGGAAGTCCAATAGGACCAGACTAGGGATACATGTGTAATAAGAAATAACATGATTTAATGCAACAAGTGTATTTTAATCAAATCAAGAAATTGTGGGACAAATAGTCGCATAAGGAGAGGGAGGTTTTCCTCTCTGACTCACATTGCAGAGACGGCCTCAGGCTTGTTCTGGTTGGCTGGGTGTGTGTCCATCTTGATGACACGACTAGCAGGGGGGGCGTGCCTAGGAGGTTTAAATGCCTGCTCCCGGGAGGAGGAGAACACACAAGACGGACAGAACGAGACGAGACCAGAATTGGACGTTGATGAAGGCTCCCAGTTCCTGTTGCTGAATTACTGATCCATGCTGATTAAGAAGACCAGAACCAACTGAAATGCTTTTGTAACACTGGGAAATCCAGAAAGAGTGTTAGCAAGGAGAGAGAGAAGGAGATTTAAACCATATCTCCCCTTCGTCGTCATGGGCAACGTGAGGTCTCTGGCAAACAAGATGGATGAGCTGGCCGTGCTTACCGGCAGTCAGAAGGAATACCGTGAGTGTAGCATTATGTGTTTTTCTGAGACATGGTTGCACACAGATATTCCCAATAGCAATGTCTCTATAGACGGGTTTCAGATTGTGCGCTCTGATCGCAACCGCGGGAGCGGCAAGCATAAAGGAGGGGGGCTTGCTTTATTTATTAATAAGAGATGGTGTAACCCCAGCCATATTACGATCAAAGATCACTGTGACCCGGATATAGAGATGTTAGCTGTAGGACTCAGACCATACTATTTGCCAAGAGAAATCCCCCATGTTATCATGATGGCCGTTTACATCCCCCCCTCGGCAAACCCGACGGCCCCGTGTGACATCATTCACGGCGCAATTGCACGTCTCCAGACGAAACACCCGAAGGCTTTAATCCTCATCTCAGGGGATTTTAACAAATCACTACCAAACTTTAAACAATATGTCAGCTGCCACACCAGGGAGAACAGGACCCTGGACTTGCTTTATGCCAACATCAAGGAGGCATACAGCTCCTCACCACTACCACAGCTGGACCGGTCGGACCACAACCTGGTTCACCTCAACCCCTGTTATGTGCCTCTGGTCAGAAGACAGCCTGCGACCAAAATAACTGTAAGAAGGTGGTCGGAGGAGGCTCAAGAGGCACTACAGGGCTGCTTTGAGGTCACAGACCTGCAGGCACTGTGTGAGCCCCTCGGAGAGGACATCGATGGGCTCACAGAGTGCATCACAGACTACATCAACTTTTGTGTGGACTCCAATGTTCCATCTAGGACTGTTACCTGCTACCCTAACAATAAACCATGGGTCACTAAGGACATCAAAGCCCTTCTGAACGAGAAGAAGAGGGCTTTCAACACAGGCAATAGGGAGGAGGTCAAACGAGTTCAGGGGCGTCTGAGAATTAAACTCAGTGAGGGCAAAAATAAATACAGGAGGAAGTTGGAAGGGCA
Source organism: Notolepis coatsorum (assembly GCF_963971535.1). NCBI lineage: Eukaryota > Metazoa > Chordata > Actinopteri > Aulopiformes > Paralepididae > Notolepis > Notolepis coatsorum. The sequence goes on along the minus strand of NC_140167.1, from coordinate 152,261,543 downwards.
GCTGGAGAACAACAACATCAGCCAAGTGTGGTCTGGAATGGAGACAATAACCGGCATTAAACCGGCGGGGGGAAGGGGAGTGGATGGAGATGTGGTCTGGGCTAATGAGCTAAACCTGTTTTACAACAGGTTTGACACAGCGGCCCCCGGCGAGTCTGCCCCCCCCCCCCCCCCCCCCCCTTCAGTTGCCCTGCCCACCCCCACACCTCTCAGCCCTTCAACACGAGCACCCCCCCCCCCCCCTCCATCCCCCAAACTTCCCACGCCCCCTCATCTCTGGTGCAGCCTGTCTGCCCCCCGCGGCTTGAAGACCCGCTCCTCCCCCCCCCCCCCCAACACCTGAAACCCCCACAGTATGGCTCTCTGCAGACCAGGTGAGTACACAGCTGAGCAAGTTACATGCAGGCAAGGCTGCAGGTCCTGATGGGGTGAGCCCAAAGGTACTCAAAACCTGTGCCTCTCAGCTGTGTGATGTGCTCCATTTCAATTCAATATATATATATATATATATTCAATATGAGCCTGAGGCTGCAGAGAGTCCCGACACTGTGGAAAACCTCCTGTGTGGTCCCTGTCCCCAAGTGCCCGTGTCCCAGCACGTCCAAGGACTACAGGCCGGTGGCTCTAACCTCTCATATAATGAAGACCATGGAGAGGTTAGTCCTGGAGCAACTCCGCCCGGTGACCAAACCCCACCTAGACCCACTCCAGTTCGCCTACCAGCCCCGACTGGGGGTAGAGGATGCTGTCATCTACCTGCTGAACCGAGCCTACACTCACCTAGACAAGCCGGGGAGCACTGTGAGAATCATGTTCTTTGACTTCTCCAGTGCTTTCGATACCATAAGGCCTGGGCTACTGGGTGAGAAGTTGGAGGCGATGCAAGTAGAGGCCCCCCTGGTGTCCTGGGTTGTGGACTATCTGACGGGAAGACCACAGTACGTGCGCCTACGGAGCTGTGTGTCAGACAGACTGGTCAGCAACACCGGGGCCCCGCAGGGGACAGTCCTCTCTCCCTTCCTCTTCACTGTCTACACCAACGACTTCCACTATCGGTCAGAGTCCTGCCACCTTCAGACGTTTTCTGATGACTCTGCGATAGTGGGATGTATAAAGGACAGTGACGAGAGGGAATACCGGGAACTGGTAGTGGACTTTGTCACATGGTGCGACAAAAACCACCTGCAGCTAAATGTGGCGAAGACCAAGGAACTGGTTGTGGAGCTGGGGAGGAGGAGGAGTGCACCCGTGACCCCCGTTTCCATCAGGGGAGTTGATGTGGACATGGTTGAGGTGTACAAATACCTCGGTGTGCACATCGATAACAAACTGAACGGGTCAAAACATGCAGAAGCACTATACAAGAAGGGCCAGAGCCGACTCTACTTCCTCAGAAGGCTGAGATCCTTCAATGTCTGTACAAGGATGTTGAGGATGTTCTATGAGTCGGTGGTGGCGGGCGCCTTCTTGTACGCTGTGACCTGCTGGGGCAGCGGACTGAGAGCAGTGGACACAACCAGGCTGGATAAGCTGGTCAGGAAGGCCAGCAGCGTGGTTGGGGTTGAGCTGGACTCTCTAGCGAGGGTGGCGGAGAGGAGGAGCCTCGCTAAGCTCCAGGCCATCAGGGAAAACCCCACCCACCCACTATACACAGACTTGGCTGACAGGAGGAGCATGTTCAGTGCTAGGCTCACACTACCCAAATGCAGCACTGAACGGCACAGGAAGTCCTTCTTTCCAACAGCCATCAGACTATATAATGCATCACTGTGCCTCACTGCATCACTGAGCACAGAGCGGCAGCTCAATAGTGGCAGGAGGACGCGACTAGCGGCCTCCGGGCTCCACAACAGGGGGCAGCGACGGCTAGGTCTTATTGGAACCCAAGGAGGACAATACACTACCTAAAGCATACTGCACCTAGTTACACTGAATACTGGAATATATATTTCATTTAGTTAGATTTAAATTATAATTATATTGACCAAATTGTTTACCCCATGCTCAGTATGCTCAGTATATTCTTACTGTATTTATTTCTGTATATTTTATTTCATTTCATTTTATCTTATTTTATTTTACTCTACTCTTATCCTAGGCAACTTGATTTGATTTGTGTTATTATTCTAATTTGTGACCTGTCCTGTCTAAATGTTTAAATGTTGAGCGATTTGCAGTGTCTAATTTCCCACGGGATAATAAAAGTATTTCTATTCTATTCTATTCTATTCGTATTATGATATTCAGAGTGCTTTGAGATGGACATCACCAGGACGCCTTAAATAAAGCTCCTAGAATACCACTCCAAATTGCACCTGTGTGGACTCGGTTTATTCTGCACCATACACCTGCACAGACCGGTGGTCACTCATACACGTAGCGAGAGAAGATCGAGTACCAGCCAGATATACGACACGTTCATTTGGAATTCAGGCCTCATGGTGGAGCTAGAGGAGAGGTCAAAAGGTCACCAAAATCAATAACAATATATCAATATCGGGCGGCTAGGTGGTGTAGTGGGCAAGGCACTCGCCACCAGTGTGGAGACGCTAGGATTCGCGTGTTCGAATCCAGCTCTCCACATTGTTTTCAGTTTAGCTGGTCGTCCGCAGTAATACACATTGGCCGTATTACGGGGAGGGAAACTGAAGGGTGGGGATCGGCCGTTGTGAACAAGCGACTCCTACAAGTCGGTTGGTGCGCCTGCGCAGTAGAATCAGGAAGTGTCGGGGGCAGCGTGAGCCTCCCACGCGTTACTCCTCGACACTGAGCGATCGAGCTGCGCAGGTGAAAAGATGCGACTGCTGTTACCTCAAGTACCGGAGGGGACTTGTGCTATGTTTGACTTAGTCCACATTGCAGCCGGCTTGTGGGAGGCAAGAAACAGCGTTCGTGACAGGGGAGGGTTGAATTGGATGATACGAAATTGGGATGGGAGAAAAAATATAGAAAAAATGGGAGAAAAAGTGGATACAAAAAAAAAACAATATATCAATATCAATAAGATAGAGATATTTCATTCACTTACAGACCGAACCGGTTACATGACCTCTTTTGCAGAGGTGAAGCGTACAACATAATGGGGTAACAGTCATTCAAACAGGGGCTATGAACAACTAGAATATTCAGAAGTAAAGGACAGAACACTGTGGGTGTGCATTTTTCATGTTCATAACTAACTAAACTAACTATCAACTAACTCGCTACCACCGAAGAGTCTCACAATAAACTAGACAAAATAACGTTAATATAGAGAGATGAAAACAATACGTTATTTATATTGATGTGATGCCGATTGATATGAATAGCGCGTTACGTTAATATAGAGAGATGAAAACAATACGTTATTTATATTGATGTGATGTCAATTGATATGAATAGCGCGTTACGTTGATATAGAGAGATGAAAACAATACGAGGAAATGGGCGAGGACTTGGGCTGTGGAACTGAAAGCTGATGCACGGCGGTAGCGAGTTGAGTGATAGTAGTATATTGAGCGAGTAGTTAGGCGATAGTAGGGCTAACGCGATTGGGCGCTGAGAGGCTAGTCAGGGCGCACAAACCGAACGCGGAAGGACAACTGCCTTGGGTAAAGTATTCACGCAACCTGGACCCCGTGCAATTTGCATACCGCCCCAACAGGTCCACAGAGGACGCCATAGCCCATGTGCTGCACACAGCAGCATCACACACCTGGACAAGAGAATGTGAGAATGCTATTCATCGACTACAGCTCAGCATTCAATACTAGGGACCTGGGCTTGAACTATGACCTCTGCCAGTGGGTCTTGGACTTCCTGACGGGCAGACCCCAGGTGGTGAGAGCAGGCAACTGCACCTCCTCATCCATCACTCTCAACATAGGGGCCCCCCAGGGCTGTGTTCTGAGTCCCCTCCTCTACTCCCTGTACACACATGACTGTGTGGCACAGCGGAACAACAACACAATCATCAAATTTGCTGATGACACAGTAGTGGTGGGCCTGATCTCTGCAAACGACGAGAGGGCCTACCTGGAAGAGGTAAAAGTTCTAGCGGGATGGTGTCAAGAGAACAGCCTCTCCCTGAACGTCAGCAAAACAAAGGAGATGATTGTGGACTTTAGGAGGTCGGGGGTCAGGGACTACAGCCCCCTCAGCATTGACGGAGCATGGGTTGAGAGAGTGAACAGTTTTAAGTACCTCGGAGTCCACATATCCGAGGACTTGACATGGACCACACACATTGACAGTGTTATCAAGAAGGCACGACAACGCCTCTACTTCCGTGCCTAAGGAAGTTCAAAGTGAGTCAGAAGATCCTCAAGAACTTCTACTGATGCACAATAGAGAGCATCCTGACTGGCAATATCACCTCCTGGCTTGGGAATAGCACCGCACAAGACCGTAGCAGACTACAGAGTGGCCCGTTCAGCCGAATGCACAATTGGAGGGGGGCTTCCCACTCTCCAAGACATTTACAACAAGCGCTGTATGGGTAAGGCTAAAAGAATAATCAAAGACCCCAGCCACCCAAACAACTGCCTCTTTGAACTGCTGCGGTCAGGCAAGCGATACCGGAGTCTCATGGCAAGCACAGAGAGACTCAGAAGGAGCTTATATCCCCAGGCCATCAGGATGCTCAATGAACAATAACAGAACATCAAATACACCCACAACACACACATCCACACATGCACACACTCACTTTAAATAAACAACACACTGTAGCACCCACTTTAGACACTAACACACACTTTATATTTATTGGCATCAATCCCATGTACATCATTGCACCTCACCACCACAAGGTGGCACCACAAGCTAAGCCAGGGAGGGGCAACTGGCGGCCCGCGGGCCGCATGTGGCCCTCACCGACGCTCCATGCGGCCCCAGGCCAATATCCGAATATTGATAAATAATAATTTTTTTCACCTGTTAAATACACGCAACTTTCCAATTACAACCATCCACCAGTAGATCGCGCTCTCGCCACTGGCAAGTGCTCCTTTAGGCCACATGACATCACGGTGGGTGGAGGTAACAGGGAAGCAAGGTGATAGTCAATGCGGAGCGGTAAACATAAATCTTGAGCGTGAAAAGAAAGATTGAGAAAGAAAACCGTACATTTCAGCAAAAATGGGAAATGGAATATCTTTTCACAGACTTCAACGGCAAGGTAATGTGTTTAGTGTGCCTACAGACACAATCGTCCATGAAAGATTATAATTTAAGATGCCATTATATGTCTGTCACCGGCCATAAAGACAAATATCAGAAGTACACTGGAGCTGCCAGAGCTGCTATTGTCGCTGACCTGAAAACAAAAATAAAAAGCCAACAGAGTTTGTTTACCAAAGCAACAACTATACAGGAGTCCAGTCTCAAAGCATCTTATGCCGTTTCACTTGAGCTTGCGAAAAAGAAGAAGCCACTGTCAGACGGTGAAACGGCAAAGCAATGCGCAATACTGATGGCAAAATCTTTTGACAATGACAACATGGTTAAGAACTTTGAAACCGTGTCTCTCTCGCATCGTACAGTGACGCGTAGAATATTTGACATTCAGAATCACATCGAGGGAAAGCTAAAACAAATCATGCATGACTGCAAGTACTTCTCCTTGGCGTTGGATGAAAGTACAGATGTGACAGATGTCAGTCAACTTCTTATATATGCGAGAGTCATTAATAGCTCATTTGAGGTACATGAGGAGCTGTTGAAATTGGCCTCTTTGCATGACACTACCAAGGGTGTGGACATATTCAACGCTGTTGAAAGTGCCGTGCAGCAATATGGGGGGTTTGATAAACTGTCCGCTGTTGTTACCGATGAAGAACCGGCAATGAAAGGAAAACGCACAGGATTCGCTGGGCTTCTGAGGCAGAGTGGCGTTGAGTGTCCAATGCTGCACTGCATTATACATCAGGTAAGTTCGCTAACATAATTTCCATCTATTGTGGGTCACTAATAATGACCAATGCGAGTCGAGTGTAGTCAAATTATATGCAAGAGTCGTTAAATTGTTTTTATTTTTTTTTATCTGATAAAGGAGGCTCTCTGTGCCAAGAAGCTTGACTACAGCCATGTTATGGATTTGGTTACCAAGGTTACCAATCTAATTCGTGGAGGCAACAGGTCACTAAACCATAGAAAGTTTGTCTCCTTTTTGGAAGAGATGGACACTGATTATGGCGACTTGCAGCTACACACAGAAATCCGATGGCTGAGCCGTGGGAAGTGCTTGGAGAGGTTTTTTGCGCTGCGTAAATAAATCCCCACATTCTTGGATGAGCAACTGACGAGCGACACAAGCGCATACTGCACTAAACTCAGAGATACAGCGTTTCTCTGTGACATGGCCTTCCTCACGGATATCACTGCGCACCTTAATCGCCTCAATTTGCAGTTGCAGGGAAGAAATCAAACGGTATCGGATCTCTATGCACACATGAACGCCTTTAAGATGAAACATGCCCTTTTCAAACATTGCCTTTTATCTGACCACCCGGACTTGTCCACACACTTTTCTGCATGTGAAGAAATGCGCACAGAGATGCGCACAGCTGACCCCAAATATAAGGACACATTCGGAAAGTACAGGAGCGACATTGAAACACTGCAAATGCAATTCAATGATCGGTTTGAAGATTTCAACGGCATGCAGTCACGGATAGCGCTGTTTGCCGGCCCCCTCACCGCTACGGTGTCAGAGCAGCCCCCACCGTTGCAGCTTGAACTGTGCGAGCTACAGTCAGATCCTTTTTTTCAAGCAAATAGAAATGAGAGGGGAATTTCGTTTTTTGGAAACTGCTACCTGAGCCCCGCTTTCCACTCCTCAGGGACTTTGCCCTCTCTATGGCCAGTATGTTTGGGAGCACATATGTGAGAGCAATTTCTCATACATGAAGCACATCAAGTCAAAGGAGAGAAACAGGCTGTCAGATGAAACATTATTTCATCTGATGCAGATCATATGCACAAACATTGAAGTTGACATTCCTGCTATTGTGCGCCAAATGGAGAGACCACAAGTGTCTCATTAAAGACAGGGGCGGGAGGAGATGATGAAGAGGTGTAGAGGGGGAGAAGGGGATGATGAAGAGGTGTAGAGAGGGGGGGAGAGATGATGAAGAGGTGTAGAGAGGGGGGGGGGATGATGGAGGTGTAGAGAGGGGACCATTATTATTATTATTATTATTATTATTATTATTATTATTATTATTATTATTATAACCATTATTGACTCACTGTGGGGCGAGGGTGAATGTCATGCCAGTTTGATAAAGGGTCAATGAGGGGAGGCATGTAGTATTGCACTTTACTTGTTTACTTTTGTAGTGTTCAGATAACACTAATAACACAAACACAAAGCAGCATTCCTGCTGCATTTCATTAAATCAAAAGTGCAATAATAAATGATTTTGTTAAATGTATAAACTTTTATCCTGCTACTAAATAGCGGCACGGTGGTGTAGTGGTTAACACTCTCGCCTCACAGCAAGAAGGTCCAGGGTTCGATTCCCGCTTGGGGACCAGGGCCCTCATGCATCAACGTGGACGTAGAACTTGACCTACTTCCACACGTAAGCACGGAATGTAGAACTAGCGTACGCACAGGGAAGTCGGCATTCATCACACGTGCGATGACACTCTATGCCCTGCCGTGTTGATGAATACCACTTTGTTCTACCGTCAATGCTCGTGCATGATTATCCATATATGGTCATGAAAATGAGGAAACACCCCCCATGGGATGTGAAATAATGGACCGACCCGAGCGGGACTCCGAGAAACTCCACAGAGAATTCACTGCTGTCGAACCAAGAAGACACTATCGCGTATTATGATTTATGGGATAAATAAAAGGCGGACTTGTAAACGGTGATGTCAGATATCAACGGCTCCCTAAGACCATTGCTGCAATTCTGCCTGGACAGCTCAAAATACTAATAAAGACCGTTCGTTGACCACTGTTTGGCGTTGGTTGTGTGTCATTATAACCGTGCTGTAATATGAATGCCTTTATTAGTTGTGTTCGATTGGCTATATGATTTTTAGAGGCATCTATTTTGTTGTCGGCTAATAAAGACCGCGCTGGAATATGACTGCCTTTTCCCGTGTTGTTTGATTAATACTAGGGATGCTCGATATTGGCTTTTTTACCGATACCGATATTCCGATATTGTCCAACTCTTAATTTCCGATACCGATATCAACCGATATCAACCGATACCGATATATGCAGGGTTTCCCAGTCCAAAAAACTGAATAATTTCAGGTAACTAATAATTTCACTGGATATATATATAACAAATATTGTTATTGTTATTGTTTTTTTTTTAAACCGATACCGATATTTTCCGATATCACATTTTACTGCCGATATCGGCCGATAATATCGGTCGGCCGATAATATCGGACATCCCTAATTAATACCCACGGATTAAAGTTCTCCTCAATTCTATTCCAAATCGCGATGGATCTCCCGTCAATTTTCTACCTGCTGCATATGATTTCTAGAGGCATACTACAATCTATTTTGATGTCAGTATTGGGTAGCCTATATAAACAATATAATACGAGAGCATATACAAGAACAATGAATCTCACTGCATGTATGATGTATCCTGCCTTTCAATACATGAACTTGAATTCCATCATGTTTGTGTGCGGGACTCAAGGCTGCTGTCACAATGGGTGGTACCGCCGTACAGTAATAATAACAGTCCACACAATATCACGATCCATGCCATAGCCTATGTTCCATTAGGACATGATCTGTGATGACAAATGTTCTAGAATGTTTGATTAAGATATCATACTCTGACAGCATGCCTATGAGCAACAAAAACGCGAACTTGAATCCCATCATATAGTCTGTCCACTATCTGCATGGTGTCATTGCAATGCGTTTTCTATTCTTTCTTGTACAGTAAAAAGGGGGAAGAACACTATATTCATATGACTTATTCTGCTTACAGCTTCGAAATTCCACTTGTTTCGTTTAACGTAAAGCCTTTTAAATATAATCAAAACGTTCCCGTGTTTCGGCGGTCTGTGCGCAAAATAATAACGAGTTGAGCTTTATGATTTATGATGAATTGAAAATGGGGGACCCTGATGTAAACAGGACGAAAGTTGGTCTGCATCCCCAATTAACAATTGTATGTACTGAGCTGTACTGTACTGTACCCATTCTGCAATCTGTTAATAAACTTTTCAATCAATCAATCAATCAAGCTACGCGGAGCGCAGTCAGTCAGTAGCCTACACCCCGTATATTCCGATAACGCTATATAAACCATGCTGCATTCATTCTGAGAGAAAGATCTATTATTCCAAATGCTATTTATAGGGTTTTGACCATAATTACACTACTGTTGCTATCTTACAATGAACTATAATGAACTACGGTTCATACAGAACATCCAGTGTTATTATGCACAGAAGCTCATTTCCTTGTTGTAATAATATATTCTACCACTGGGAGCTAGGTACGCCAGGTCTGACCTGTGCGTAGATGTACGCACGAAGTCAAGTTCAAGTTCAAATTGATGAATCCCACTCTTTGCTTAGAAATGATCGTACGCACGGGTTACGCACAGATCTGTGCGTAGAACACGTTGATGCATGAGGGCCCAGGTTTCCATGATGCCAGGTACCCAGGTGGGGTATATCCCAGGCCTTTCTGTGTGGAGTTTGCATGTTCTCCCCGTGCTTGCAAGGGTTTCCCCCCCGATAAGATAAACCCAATGGAAAAACATGCACAACAACAGATCGCTAACGCTGTGGCGTCCTTGACGAAGACGGACAGGAGCACTTGGATTGGTCCCCTGGCGCGGCTCACGTTGACGCCTGTCTGCTCCCGGCTGCCCTTGGGGGGAAGGACGACGGGATGGGTTAATCGCAGAGACGAATCGCATCAGCGATCCTACAGACAATGCATGCGTGTGTGTTCCGGTGTGTGTGTGTTGTCGATAATAGCCAATGCCAATTAAAGACCTCTGAGCAGGTCCTGCATTATTATTATTATTTATTATTATTATAAATCCATAACATGCATTTCAGTGTTATAATGTTTTGTTTAGTAGCAGGATAAAAGCTTATACATTTAACAAAATCATTTATTATTGCACTTTTGATTTACTGTTGTAGTGAAATGCAGCATGAATGCTGCTTTGTGTTTGTTGAGCAGTGGGCTTTATGTTCATACATTTATTTTATTAGAAGCCTTAATTATAATTGATCGTTTTTGTATATATTTGGGGTTACACAGCAATACTTTTAAATTCAGCTGTTTATAAATTCATAAAGTTGAAATTGCATTACTAAATGCATTTGAAATGGAATAAAAACAAAGTTACAACAAATTATAATTGTTTATATACCTTATTTATCACATCTGTGACTATTATGGGCTATTTGAGTGATGGGGTACTACTGGCGGGACTGCCGATAAACAATGCGGCCCCCCAGATTGATTGTGGACATTTTGTGGCCCTCACCATGTACAAAGTTGCCCACCCCTGAGCTAAGCTATACCTCACCATTCTACACTGTACTGTATAGTAGCTAAGACTGTTCAGAAGTATATACTGTACATATGTATATTGACATTTTTTGTTTTGTTTACATACTTGACTTTCTATTTTATACTTATATTATACTATTTTACACTATCTTGTTATTTTATCTAGCACACTCTCAGGAGCAAATCAGAAAGAAGCATTTCATGCAAAAGTATTCTGTATTTCTGTATGACAACTAATAAAGAAACTTGAACTTGAACAATGCAAGTTATGTTTCTCAAAAACACTTTCTTTCCCGAAAACGTTTCATTGTTGTTGCATTGCACTCACATTTACCAAAGCCATGCATGGATCAACCTTTCATACAGAGCCAAACATCCTTCAGCTCACGGAGGAGTGCGGCGCAATTGTGGTGATTTATTTGTGCGTGTTCTCAGTTATGTGCGAGAATGGATAATCTTATATACATGGCCTTTTTAATCATGTGGGTGTGTGTAATGATAAGCAAGCAGCGGGGCTCTCTCCCTCTATCAACTAAGGAGTTTATTACACTCCCTAGAGGAGAGCAGTATTAATTTCACACTCTGCCACACAACTCCCCCACAGGAGTGGATTATATATTTGTCACATTAAGGAGGCGTCGTGGTTTGAAAACAGTAGACAATTACACCTTGGCCTGGTAACGAATGAATGCACGTCAATGCAAAAGGTCATCCCCTAATACCAGTCAACCTCTTTTGACTAATGCAGAGTCATCCTTTCTAACTGAATGCTCTGGACTGTTCACGAAAACACATTCATCACATTGATCACTGCATGGCTACAGAAAAAAAAACTACAAAGCAAATTACTATCTACAAGGCAGCATGGGGGTGACTGTGAAACCTAAATACATTCAGCTCGGGCCAATTTTGAGAGGTTGTAAGGACATTTGATAAGGATTTTTGATACACCCGCACTGAGCCATTTGATTACTATCTGGTTTGCATGAAAGAGAATGAAAGAGGAGAAATGTAATGACTAAATAACTGTAGAGGCAGAGGAGAGGTTGCTGTTGTGTGTAATTCAATTTGCGCCTGCCTAATCTCCATTTGGGCCTGTTTGGTGGAATGCTCATCTCCTATTTCAGAGTATTGAATGAATAAGGAGGGGAGTATCTACCTCTCCTCTTTATGGGGATGATTTCAGCCTCAGCCCATGCATAGATACAATGACTGCAGAGCCGTCCCTAGTCTTTTGAGGGCTTCCATTTTACCTTAAAGTGGACATATTTGAGTAATTTTCAACAAGTTAATATAGGTCCTCGAGGACCCCAAAACATTTCTTTGACGTTATTTCACCACTCATTATGAATTCTAGCAGCCTCTATACATCTCTGTTTCAGTCCTGGTTTCATTGGGTTGCTTCTGTGCCTGTAACGAGCAAGCCACTTTCATTGTACAAATGTGATAATGATCGTACATCTAGCAGTCGTGCGCGAGCCTGTACCATCGAACGAAATTCAGATCCAACTTTCAAACTAGACGTTGCAGATCAAATATGACGATCCAGCTTGTTGTTAAATTTTTTTTTTTAAATATGTTTTAAATTCAACTTTACGTAGAAAATATAGGGTTTACTTGCATCTTGGTACACTTTCATTTTATCAACATAACTTCACATGCACATACACGCAGGTTTGATACAACATTTTGAGGGGCCCTCTGATTGGCTGACTGACCTCCCTCCAACCATATAAATAAGTAAGAGGGCCTTGGGAAGATCATTAGTCAGTGGCGCCTGGTCAATAGAGGGCGCTAGAGCGCCCCCCCCCCCTGGTAAAGAGAGCAGTAGAAGAAGAAAAAGTTTTATTTTTATTTTAAACCCCTAGAAATAAAATAAACATGTTTAAAATGTATAATATTTACTAATTTTAAGTATGTTTGTGTTTCCAATGCACAATATAACGTTAATATATCAAATATAAATAATTGTTTTGTGATACACAGGAAGTCACTGTCTGAGATTAGACTACCTGAGGCTGGGCGAGACATATCGCGCACACAGTGGGCGTGCACTGGTTTCATCGCTGTACCATCGCAGCCAATTAAATAGGTCAAGCAAATACATTTCGCCTATCAGTGCGTAACGCACTGTGCGTTGAAATATGATGTAATATGATGGAAGTCAGGCGCGTTTTCTAGCGATCTAAGCAAGCAGGATCCTTCCGGAGGATCATCCGGCAGTCCGGATATTGTGCTACCTTGGCTGGTAGCTGGATGCAGCTAACGACGGACTGTTTAAAACGTTACTGGAGTTTCTTTTTGAGTGGATTTAAAAGAAGTGGATTATGGCTTGTTCAACAACAACAACAACAAGCCTTGTTGTGGACTGGACAGCTGAATATCTCGCCCCATTCAACTCTTGTGATGGTAAGTCTATGTTTAATAGCTAGCCTTGGCTCATTTAACAATATGCAAAATAGGCTGTACAGCCCTGTACTCATACTGAAGTTATTCTTGGTATATACTACATACTACTAGGTCTGATATTTTGCAGTTCCTTGTGTAACGATAGAGAGATGTGTGAGTGAGAGAGAGAAAGAGAGAGAAAGAGAGATAGAGCGGGATACTAATTAATTTCGCTGCGGGGGCCATAATCACCCGGGACAATATAATGGTAACTTGTTTCAAATGACAAGATATACCTCTGTGATTATTATTGTACGGATCTGAATACGGGCGTGGGAGCATACACAAATATAGTACAGTGATAATATGCTGCCTGCTCCCGAGAGAGAGAGAGAGAGAGAGAGAGAGAGAGAGAGAGAGAGAGAGAGAGAGATATTTGGGCGTGCATGTTTGTGTAGGCGTTATTGGAAACGTGGCTGCATTGACTGTGATCATATATTGATTGATGGCAATGGTGATAGTTGTACTGTACCTATTCGGTACACGTTTGCAAAATGTTTGGTATAGCGCCCCCCCCCCCTGGAGAAGAATTCACCAGCCGCCACTGCATCATGTGTGTGTGTGCGTGCGTGCGTGCACTCTACGAGTAATGGCAGGATAAATGCCGTTGTCTTTATGCAGATAACTGCTCAACAGCTAGGCTACAGATGTAAACTCCTAGTTTTTATCTTTGGCAGCCTAGGGCATGTGCACAAGTTGGTTGTGAGGGGCCTACAAATAGCCGGTCTCCCCAAAAGGAAGGCCAAGCAGTTAGCCAGGTACTGCTCAGTATCAGCAATTATAGGAAGCCGCTCAATTTGGAGGCGACATTGTTACCTTTTCCCATGATTCTGCCATCCATGCACCTTGTACCTGACTGTTCTTTCATAATTTTCTGACTGCACTCGCATTGTTTATGTCCTTTGTATGAGGCCTCCTTGTACTTCTGTTCATGTGGACATAAATAAACATTTAAAATGTGTGTGTGTGTGTGTGTGTGTGTGTGTGTGTGTGTGTGTGTGTGTGTGTGTGTGTGTGTGTGTGTGTGTGTGCGTGCGTGCGTGTGCGTGCAAGTCAAGGCAGGATAAATGCCATTGTCAGGATCTGAACTTTCAGGACAGTCCTCTGCCGCACCCCGGCGGTCTGTTTGCGGTGCTACAGGCCGCCGCCCATTGTATGAGTCTGTATGTACATATTCTGTCCGATCTGTTGTCTATTGTATTCCCTGTACATTTGCTAGCGGTCCTGTGTTCTTCCCAGTATGTTCAGATGTCCTAGTCTTCCCTGTGTGTATTCATATTCATGTTCCTGTCTAGTCCTAGTCTTCCCCATGTTGTTATGTTACAATGTTTATTCCTGCCCTAGCCTGTCAGCCCCCAGCTGTTCCCTGTCTGTTATAATTAGTAGTTCTGTATATATTCATGCCGCCTCCCATCTTCCAGTGTTGCGTCATTGTTTGTTGTTAGGTTATCCCGTCAGTACCTTCCTGTGCTGTTCTTCCTACCTTGTTTTCCCCTGTAACGTGTGCCTTGTGGCTGTGCTCAGTAAAGACTATTATTATCGGAACGTCGCCTCGTCTCTCTCACTCCACTTTGTCCTGCGATTGAATCCTACACCTCTCCTGAACTCCGAATCCTCACAGCCGTTGTCTTTATACAGGAAACTGCTCAATGTCAACTATTGGATGCATTTGAGAGAGGGCATAGAGATAATCTGCTAAACCAAAAAAAATTGCTTCAGACCTGCTGGGAAAGGGTGGGAACAGTAGAATCAAGTTTGGGCTGGACAGGGGATGCAGCAGCAGAAGACCTGGGAGTGTATGGAATGGAGTTCTGCCCGACGACAATGTGGCCCACAACCCCTGCATGGCTACTAGAACCAATGGTTAGTCTAAGTTAAGGCAAGGAAGGAAATGTGTGGATTTAGTTATGTGGCAGCATCACTGGGATCAGGAGATAAGAAGAAGACTAGGAGATGGCCAGACTAATAATAGGGCACAGTAACCCGAATGTGAATCATTATAGGGAAGCATCCAATGGACTTTGTGAACATTGTCAGGTATCAGAAACAGTAGAACATGATGTACCTGTTAACTGCAGGAAATATACAGTACTTCAGAAAGAAAGAACATGATGGAGTAAAGTAAATGATCAGGGCTGACAGGAGCAGGTTTTAAGGGCATATTGAGGTGTAGAGGAGGTAGACAGGAGCAGGTTTTAAGCCCAATCTGCCCGGTACCGGGTTGAGATTTATTTCAATAGATCAATACAGTCCGTATTAATTAATGTTGCGTTCAAATGTAGCCAAGAGTAAAGACCCTAACCCTATCAAAACAGCAGTCAAAGTGTATATTGTCAGCACTACATTTGTTTAACAATGATTTTAAGTGTTATTAGCTAAATATGAGTTTATACAAATCTCTGAGCATTGCATCAGAAACCCGATGATTTAGACGCGAGGAAATGACGCCGTCATGAAATCGTTGTAGTCCTAAGAAAGGGCCCAGGGCTTTCGATGGACATCGAAATTTCATAAAACTACACTACCCAGCTCACCAGCTCAAAGCTGCAGCCGGCTGACGTGAAAAGAAAATGTCACGCTATTTCCGTGATTATATCTCGGGGGTCGAACAAACATGAACATTATTGCTATAAAATACAACATATTGTTTCTTTACCTTTCTGTGAACGTCTAGAAAAAACCGTGTCGCAATCTGGTGAAAAATGGCGGAGCTATGATATGATACATTTATTTATATTGCGCCCCTCAACCAATACTGTAGTTACATCGGCCCGGGGGCGCATCCCGGGAGAGAAAGAGAAACAAAAAAGACAGGAACAATATGAAAAACAGAAAAAATACAGGCAGTCCAACCAAGCAGATAGAGAACAGACAGACATAATACACCACACATACAACAATACAAAAAACGAGCTCATTGATTGTTTATGGCGAAAAGGTGGGTTTTGAGCATGGCCTTAACACAATGGCGCCCGACCACAGAGATCTCCGTGTTTCGATTCCACCCGTTCTGCAGGTGGACAGAATGACGGATATATCCGTGCAAGTTGTTTTGGCTTTTATTCCATTTTAATAACCTATTCAAGGTCGCCGAGCTGCACTGCAGATGTACCCTACTCTTTGAATTCGCCAAAGTGCAATACCGGCCAGATCCTCTTAGGGGCGCTATCGCGATAATAGAGTGTTCCCTGTGGCAGAAGTTGTCTTTTTCTTTTTGGATCTCTAATGTAGTTTTCTACTCATCTGAAGCGATAGCTATTGTCTGTTGCACGGGATACGTTTTGGATTGCGGATTTCACTATGCAATAAGGGGATTTATCATCAGCCAATGGACATGGCGATCTACCAGATGGCGATCGATAACGGGGAAATGCTCAGGGGGATCCAACCGGCTCATGGTAAGATCTTTTTCACGTAAATTACATGCTGATCAAAGCTAGCTTGCTATGATACTCAACCAGCCGACCAGCGTATGTGGCTACTTAGACGAACACGGTTATTGGTAATCAATAATCAGAAACGACGTCCCCCGCCCCCCCCCCCCCCGCCCCCCTTTCATTCATACATGCTTGAGGATCATACCGATAATATGCAGTTTGAGTTTTAACTGTAGCTTTTGTATAATGGAAATGCCATTGGATATAACGTTAGTAGCTATTAGCCCTTTATCTCGCCTTCCAGGAAATATACTAGACTAATGCGTATAACGCTTATATTCACAGCGCTATAAAATGAGAACGTATTGATGAAAAAATTATTTCTTTAATCCATTTTGAAGGGACGGTTTGCGTCTATGCTTTTACCAAAGCGTTCGTGTTTCCGGGTTCCCGTTTTGCGCTCTGATTGGCCAGGTCATGTGACATGTGCGCCAATCGTGGGACGGCAAGTTCTTCGCCTATTTCCAGGTCGAACAGCCTGCAAACTACCTAACGCCTAGTTTATCACTGGTTAAGCTTAAGCTCTTTCGAAGTTGGTTAAGGTTAGAGTTTGGAATCAGGGCAGGCGTTCTATCGCCATGCTCTAAGACAAACTCTAACCTTAACCAACTTCAAAAGAGCGCCTAAGCTTAACCAGTGTATAAACTTGCGGTCCCACGATTGGGCGTACATGTCACATGACCTGGCCAATTAGAGACGCGGAAACACGAACACGTTGGTAAAAGCAATCAGGCGGACGGTTTATGGTCCCAATTGACAATGAGAATGGACAGATAGCAATACTATAAAGTATAGTTATATTATGTGTAGCTCTGCTCAGCGTCATATGCACATACTTCACTT
The DNA here is from genome assembly GCF_963971535.1 of Notolepis coatsorum. Classification (NCBI taxonomy): domain Eukaryota; kingdom Metazoa; phylum Chordata; class Actinopteri; order Aulopiformes; family Paralepididae; genus Notolepis; species Notolepis coatsorum. Next base: position 152,244,302 of record NC_140167.1, on the reverse strand, counting down.
CAGTACTTGTGCACTGAATAAAAACTCACAATGTACCTTTACATACCAACATCTGTCTGGCCACACCCCCATCCGCTACCTACATAAGCAGGGGTGTGGCCATGCACTCACCTCCTTCTTCACTTTCACCACAAGGAAGTGCCTTGTATACCAATCACTTCTAGATAGGTTGTTAAGCTGAAGAAAGTTGAGAAAGCATTTACATTATTTCTTCTTTTCTTTCTCTCATAATTTCAAAAGAAAAGAACTAAGCTATAATGTTTACCTCGGGGGGTCGCGCTAGCAACGTCGCCCTTCACCAGCGGTTCTCCGTTGCCTCCTCCGTCGTGCGTCTTGGGGCGGGTTTGACGCCACTGTCGTGGATGTCACTCGCGCCCGATAGGCATCCGATGGGTAGCTTGCCACCCCAAGGAGCTGATGCACCAGCGGCATCTCCTGTGAGATGGCCTGGTTCCTGCTCTGGTTCCTCCGCCGCCGGGGGGTCGTCTGCCATTGGGCAGCCGGCGCCTCTTGTGGCGGAGGATTTGAGATGCAAGCTTTTCGCTTCTGCTCGCTCCCGTCGTAGGATGGTAGCTTGCAGGCGCGAACGGCCTGGTTTCAGGGAGCTGCTGGGGCCGGATGAGGGTGCGTCTGTTTCCCCGTGGCCGATGGAAACGGAGGATTACATGGTGGAGGCAGATGCACTCCTGTTCGACGCCCCGGTGGAGACACATCACTCTCCCTTTCAGGATGTGGCAGGGGGTGATATGTCTCCTTGGGGTCCCTCATATTCTGGTGTTGGGTTAGAACCTCCGACTCAGCGACGAGATGCCCTGCTATCAGCCACATCGGATGGTGGCTCTGCAATGGGCAGTAGCCTCTCGTATGTGAGGGACGCGGGCTCAGTGGAGGGAGGTACGCATGGGGAGCTACGTGCCTTGTTCCCGGAGCTCATGGCGGTGGCGGCAGTCGCAAACGGCGTGCCGCTGCCGCAGCCACTGCCTGCTCCTGTCCCTGATGACTTAATAGGTCATTTATGGCAACGTCGTCCTGTCAGGGAGACAGGCGTTGTCTGCCCATTTTTACCCTCAATGGAGGCCTACGTATGTCAGGGACAGGTGGTCTCCCACATCACTGGTCTCACCCCAGCCTCGAGGGTATGAAGGAAGGGGTGCCTCGGCTTGATAGACCGATGGCGTCTCTTCTTTGTCCTGAGGTGGTGTGGGAGCCGTTGTGGAAGCCGGTTCCCCACGGGAAATCGGCGAGGCGGTTGGCCAACTGGAGTGACCAGTCGTTCATCGCCGGTACTCAAACCCTAGCTGCCAAGTCCAACATCGCACAGCTAGCGAGGTTTATGTCCGGGATGATGACGGGCGGTACTATGCTGACTGAAGAGCAACATACTCAGCACGCCCAGGCGGCCGGAGCCATCCTGCATCTGATTCAGCTGCAGGCCATAGCCGCCGGGTAGGTACGCGCCCTGGCCACTCTAACTCAGCGCCATCTTTGCGAGTGTGGCGGACAGGAAGAGGCTTCCTCTGCTTACGGCACCCCTCTCCGTTGCTGGGCTCTTCGGGTCGGCGTTGCAGCTCATGACTGCAACCTGCAGGGATATGCAGGAGGAGTGATCGGTGCTCCAACCCCATTTCCCCCCGCCCGATGTCGCCGGTGGAGCCAGACGGAAGGCTCGTTGTCGGGGACCCGCGACTGATGCCGCCACCGCTACCACCGCCGCTGCTGGCCCTTCGGCAAAGAAGGCCAGGAGGAGAGAGGGCGCCTCGACCACCGCAGCCGGCCCATCCACGCTCGGAGGTGACGGTAGGGATCGTCGAGACCAGGCACCCCTTTACCGTCCCTCCGGGGCTACAGCTCCCCGGGGTGGCAAGCCACGAGGCGCCGCTGATAAAGTGACTTTTTCCCCTCCTGTTACCCCTGTTCCCTTCCCCAGCCCATCTGTGTTTGCTGTACAAATAAAAAGTCCCTCCTAGGAGGGAGTGTATTTTGTTACAAACTGTGTTTATTCACTACATATGATGGGGATACGAGGTGTAGACCTTCACTTAGTGTGGGTTGATAGGAGAGCTAGACTTTTTGTCTTTGGTTGGTCACTACATGCATGAGTGCTTAGCAAGGCCTGTGGCTAACACTCGGTCGAAAGTATTTTTTTCTTCCTCGGCCTGAAGACTTATGTTCTTCCTATAAAGGTAGAGGTTAGTTGTGTGTTCTGTTGCTTAAAACAGTGATATTGAGCCGCAACACTGTAGTGTTGGCCTGCAGAAGCGCTCGTGTGTGTAATTGTGCCACGGTCTTTTAGACCGCTCTCTCTCTATCAATTTTCTGTGTTCTTGAACATAAAACACGGGTGTCGTGTTCACATATAAACCTTGGCCTTGTTATAAAGCCTGTTCACAGACGTGGTCGTCTGTGGCTAGCGTGCGTTGGGTTAGCTTATCCTTTGGATATATGCTGTTCGTTAGCATGCTGGCTACTAAAGGTATCATCTGGCTGTTTGTTATTGTCGTATTCAAGGGTTGGGTTCGCGAGGGGGTAACCGGATAAACCCCTCCTTCCCTCTTTCTGATTGGTCGGGGGGTTTGACCCTCTTTTCATTCGGTTCTGCCGCGCTGATTGGTCAGTACGGCACGGGGGAGGAGGGGAGGAATTCCCTGACTCCGCACCTATCACGGGCAGTTGAGTCATGGGATTCCCCCGTCATAGAATACGTCACTGGGCACGTTTCTATTGGACGCTGACTTCCGTGAGTTCTTTACAGGCTCCATGTGTGGTTCTCTGTTATTGTCAAGTTGTCGTGGCAGAGCGTAGGAACTTGGTGTTCTGCTACGCTCGATATATGTGTAACTTGAGCCTTTTGGTCACATGGCTCAATGTTACATTGACTTTTCAAGTTGTGGCTCACGTGGGAAGTCTCTCTGGGGGTTCCCGTCCCCTCCTTGTGGAGAGGTTGACGGGGTATTGTTTTTAAAAAAAAAGAAAATTCCCTCAGCCGCGTCACATGGGATCCATGTCAGTCTTCTTTTTTCTCTTTTTATAGAAAAGAGGAAATAAAGCACGACGGCTTCTTGTCGTTCTCCCAGGCGGCTTGGAGGAACAACGTCTGGTGTTTTGTTTGACTATCCATTGATGTGTTTGGGTCTCGACGTGTACATAGTGTTGGCCCTGGGTGCTTCTCATGAGAATCACGCATGGGCCTGCACGCCCTGGTTGCTCATCATTAAAACTGCGTTTTTATGGGGCGACTGGGATGGAGTCTGTCTCTTCCGAGTGCCAGTGTTGTCTCGATGAATTCGCGTTCATATCTGGGGGATGTTAACGGAATAGATCAAAACATATAGGTAGAGGGGTCTCACGCCCTTGGGGTGGGCCACTAAGCGCGGTACATAAGGGACCGTCTGGATGGCGCCCTCTATGTTGTTTTAGATCGATTTGCATACCTACCCCCCTCCTAGTGTTGGGGATGTCGGCGTGATTAGGGCACAGGACTGGTTCTGGTCACGCCGGTCCAGATCAGTTAACCCAATGTCCGCCGGGGACGCAGATCTGCTGTTCTGGTACCCTGAGGGACTTATGCTTTTTTTGGGGGTGAAAATGGCGGGTCGGCCCGGGTGTCACATGGTTTTGGGTTTTTTTTTTTTTTATCGCTTTATTTATTCTATTGGGCAGTCCAGTAGAGAGAGACAGAGGAGGAATGGGAGACAGAGTGGGGGGAAGACATTCGGCAAATAACGACGGGTTCGGGAGTGGTTCGCCACTGGGGCGCCCCGGTGTCACAGGGTTTTGACGTTATGGAGATGTTCGTGGTTACTACGTATTACCCCTCACTGTTGCTTGGTCCATGTTGTGTTGTACCTTGCGCTGCGCTAAGGGGGCCTGGTCCTTCTCCATTCTTTTCGCCCCTCTCTTCTCCCGCTTACGCATGGCTGAGAGGGGGCTGTTGAGGTGGTTCTTATGGAACTCCTCTGGCATCCCTGTGTACGTCCCTGTCCGCCGGGCCCGGTCCGAAGTTGTTTTCGTCAACCCGTAGGCCTGGGATAACCCCTTTTTGAAAACTAAAACATTTGTACTGCGGTATAGCCAGTGTATACCCGCAGGTGTGTTTTGGAGTTTTTTCCTGAGGGGTTATAGGAACAACCACCTCATGTTTAACCAAGAGGGTGGTTGGTTCCCTGGTGTGTTGGAGCGGAGTCAACTCCCGGGTTAGTCCGTTTGAGTGTGCCCCCGCACGTTTCATGACGTCTGCCAATCGTGTCAGCCTTCTCTGCCTCGACCCCTCTAGAGAGTCGGGTTTTTTTTGTGGAGGCTGTGACATGGTGCCCAACAATGCCAGCATACACCCCTTCCGCCGGGGTGCTGTTCAGCAGACCCCTTTGGCGCCTGTCTAGTCCGCAGTGCTCCAGGCTCAGGTCAAGTGCCTGTTGCCTGGATTGAGGGATCGACCTCTTTTGGGGGTTGTCTCCCCGGTGCGCTGCCTGCTCCCGCTGTGGGTGTAACTTCTTGTGTACTTCGAGCTTACAGCCATGCCAACCTGAACACGCCCGATCTTGTTCGATTTCGGAGGCTGTATAGGTTCAGGCATGGGTTGTACTTGGATGGGTGACTGCCTGAGTATACCAGGTTCAGTGAGCTAAGCGGCGTGCTATAGGGGGGAAGGGCCTGCTCTTGGATGGGCCCTGTCCGAATACGCTGGCGATGTGGGGGGCGGTGTCATTAGTGACCGCCTGGTGAGGTCTCGATGCTGTGGCGTCATTGGCCTCTCCAGGCCCCCTTTTCCAGGGGGGGTCCAGTCCCTTCTGGGTCTGGGTCCTCCTTCACGCTCCGCTGCTACGGCCTTGCCACGGGGTTGGGCTTTGCTCTTGACCCCGTGTTGTTAGGGGTGGTAACAGGGGTTTTGTTCCTTCCGTTCGTTCCCTAGTGGCATGCGGGTTGTGCGTTTGTGTAGTCGTGGGTACGCCCCACGGTCTGCTCACCCTGTGCGTTGAGTTGCTGAAGTCTCCTCTTCGCGCAGTCAGATCTGACTCCCTCCCGTCCTCCGCTAGGGAGGTTCGGGGGGGCTCGGGTCCTCCCCGGTTCTGCTGGTTGTGGGGGGCCTCAGCGGGTACATTTGTCGAGCCTCAGCTCTGCTCAGCTGCTGTGTTGCAATATGACGCTGAGCAGAGCTATGTGATAATATAACGTACGGTTATGTATATTGTTATATGAGCATAGGGACGCTCAGCGTCGGACTCACTGAGGACCCCTTGATCTTGCCTTGTGGTGAAAATTGGGAAGGAGCTGATGGTATGGCCACACCCCTGCTTTTGTAGGTAGCGGATGGGGGTGTGGCCAGACAGATGATGGTAGTAAAGGTACATGTGAGAATTGATTTCAGTTCAATACTGGATATGAAGAGTATTGCAATATGACGCTGAGCGTCACTATGCTCATATAACTATGGTTATATACATAACCGTACTCTTTCAGGGCTCCCCAGTTGTCATGCAATCTCTTGACTGCTGGCCATATCAGGGCTGTACACTACGATGGGTTATATTGACAACGCTTGACAACAGAAGTTTAAACATAACTTCATATTTATTGGTTATTCGTTTCTGTATATCATCCAGTTTCCATCTCCGTGTGTTAAACTGTTCCTGTTTACATTCGAGTGTGACGTCATCACCTACGGCAGCTTAGACGATCAAAACGCGAACCTAGAACAAAACCCGAGGGGGGGGGGGCTGGCTCTCTCGTTCGTTCTCGCCCCCTCTCTCTCTCTCTCGCTCTCTCTCTACATTCAATGATTTAAAGTAGCCAAACGTTACAGACAGTATAAGTACTAACTGGATAGTTGATGATATAAACATTTAATTTCATTATCTGAAATATTCTAAAATCATTAAGTCTGCTATAAGCCATTATCCCTTTGTGTGTGATTATTATTTTCTCACAGTTGTGTGTGTGTATATATATATATATATATATATATATATATATATATATATATATATATATATATATATATATACACATACATATATGTGTGTGTGTGTGTGTGTGTTTGGCTAAAGTGGATAGAAAACACAGTACTGTGCAAAAAAAAGGCACCCAAGAGTTTTTATATAAATGGTCTTAGATGTAAATAATTTGTTTTATTAGTGCGTCAGTAGACTACTCTTAGTACATTTTCATTAAATTATTTTTTAAAGCATCTTCATGGTTTAATAATGCAAACATATGTTGCAGGGACTTATTATAATCATCATATTGGCGTGACTGTATGCATCAAAGGGTTAAATCAAGCATTTTTAAGTGCTTTAGAGGAAATGTCAAAATATCGCGATATATATCGTATATCGTGATATGGCCAAAAAATATCGCGATATCATTTAGAGGCCATATCGCCCAGCCCTACTATAATGGTAAAATAGTTATTTAAAAATGTGCCCCTAAAAAATATTCTTTGCCCCTAAATTTCTCATTTAGGGGCAAGTGTGCCCCTAGTGAAAAAGCTTAGCGTCCAGCCCTGCATATACTGAGCCACCGCGTAGGGACGTGTCTGACTATGGTCATGTATTCCTCATCCACGAAGGTACACAGATCCTTAATACTTTGGATGCCACAGACGACATAACACGTGTTATCAGCCTGCCCCCTGAATGCCCACGACGACAAATATCGTTTTATTTTTTTATTAGCGATCTGAATTCATATTTCATCAACCGAGTCTACCGTTGGGAAACCAGCCCCATCAGGAGCTCAGATGTGAAAAAAGCGCCCCCTATCGTCTCCCAGATGGTAATGCACCCTTTTGGAATGGACTCAATGGAAATGGATGAAAAAGAAAATATCCGGAATCCACATTTTACTTCTCACGCATGTACCCCGACCGATCGGATTCATTGTTTAGCATCAGAACAGCGTGAAATATGTGTTTACAGTATGTAGCATTGGATCAATAAAAGGATCGATTTTTGGAATGGCGATCAGGAATTGGAATAATCTTTTTGGATACCATCTGATCTCAGGTAAGGAATCTATTTTACCAGTCTTAGGATAATCAGACCTGTTTTCACGGAGATATAAGCTTTTCCCCTATATGTGATATGGCTGTTTGGCTGTGCGAGCGATCAGGAAATATATCAGATCAGATATCAGATCGCCTATATAGCATGCATACGTACACATATACTATCGCTAATCTAGCGTTTATTTGAAAACGATTCATAAATAGGCCAAACATTTTTAAAGTTTTTTGTGTATTCTAGAATATTCCGTTTATTATGGAATATTTTTATTTTCCTTGAAAACGAGGGCTTTTCAAGATGCTATAAAATGGAAATTAACCGATAAAAAAACAATCCGCTTCAACAATGTTGACTGGAAAATGAGTCATTGATAAGCGACAGGCAGATTAGACACATAGCCATCATTTAAAACATAGATTAGGCGATATTAACGCTAACATTGAAGTGGATGAAAAGGGGGTAAAAAGGAAAACACGGCCAGCTCTGAAAGTGTTAAGGCTCTGCACTCGTTTGGCTGATCATGAGAAGTGGCTGAATATCTTATTGATTGTTACCTCAATGTCGATATTCAGCCGGTCGCCTGCATGATGCGCGCAGTTGTGGATTATGTATGCAAGACAGTTTGCCTTCACAATGCTGTCGTGGTTGTCGTGAAGCTTTTGGTACACAGATTTGTGTCTCCCGTAATTGACACTGGCATTATCCGCCGCATACGCAGATATGCGGTCTAAGCCCAGACCATATTGTCGAAGCCTGGTCGTGATCTGATTGTGGATTGCGTCTGCCGTTTCATTATGGTCTTCATAAAAGTCCAGTACTTGGTTCCTGACTCCAATAGCGCACGGTGAGTGGGAATAGTTTGGTCGTCCCATGATTGATGATGATCAGATGCGATGGAATAGAATAGCACTTGTAGGCCTAGGCTTACGGCATCGAGCTGCTGATGGTTGGGGACCAACAGTGGTGTTTTCAGCTCTGACAGGCATCTCTCCACACAGAGGCAGGAGCTAGCACATCTATGATTAGTGCTGTCGACTTGGTGCGACCGCATGATATCTTCTTGGCTATCTCCGAGTCCGGTAGGATAACCTGATACAGCTTGGTGCTGCAGTCCGTAGACCTATAGGAGTGGCCGTGCTGTACAGAGTGGTACACACTCGTGAGTTCAGCAGAGGTGATCTTGTCGGATGCTCAACTGTCAACTGGTTTGCAGTAGAATACATCCATGGACTTGTTGGTCTCTTTTATCAACTGTGCCTTTCGGTGAGCCTCACCTGCACTGTGACGTTTTACATCTCCCTCCCCACCATGGGAAATGGAGAAGGACCTTCGGCAAACAATACATTCTGCTCTATGTGGATCGCTGCTCACACTTTTAACCCAATCATACCTTGACTCCCGTATTCTGTTGTATGAACAGGCTCTCTTTTTAGCTTTTCCTTCCATTATAGCTAAGTTAAGTCCGACAGCTAGCTATATTATATCGCAGGCAGCCGCAGCATGAGTGGAGATGATACAGACAGTTGTTGTTGTTGTTGTTGCACTAAAGGCGCCAATAACAGCTTGCATAGAGTACCTGGCGCGAGTTTATTGCCACGCAACTTGACCGGAAATAAACAGCTCCGCCAGGTACTATATAATACGCTCCTGCTGGTTAGACTATAGGCTATGTTACATAACGTTACGTATGTAGTACTTGCAGTGCGTGCATTAGTGCATGTTTTGGGTATTAATGAGAGGACAAAAACAAAAATTATTAATAATAATAATAATAATAATAATAATAATAATAATAATAATAATAATAATAATAATAATAATAATAATAATAATAATTGTTTATTGAAATGAGGGACACTTATTGAAATGCGGGACATTGTTCCTCTCTTGCGGCATGCGGGACAGAGGGCTGAAATGCAGGACTGTCCCGCACAAATCGGGACATTTGGCCACCCTAGGGACAAACCTGTACATTGTAGGAGTTAACTGACTCCAGCAGATGGCAGTAATGCAATAAATCAATCAATCATCATTATTTTAGTTCTCAACTACACAAAACATTAGGGCTGTCTTAAATACTTCGAAGCTTTGTTCGATGGGCATGGGATTCGAATGGGAAAATAAACATTTTAATATAATAAAGTTTTTTTTTAACTCATTCCGGGCCAACAGCGCCCTCTGCTGATGGCCCTTCCGTGCCAACGCTATATCCAATGGAGAATAGGACTTATTTGCGAGTACTTAAAACATATCAAATATAATAGCAATATATCTAAATAACACAGTGATCGTCAATGAGTTGCTTCCAGTCAACATGCACGAAACAGATCATTTTTTCATAATTTTTTTTTAACTCATTCCGGGCCAACAGCGCCCTTTGCTGATGGCCCTTCCGTGCCAACGCTATATCCAATGGAGAATAGGACTTATTTGCCAGTACTTAAAACATATCAAATATAATAGCAATATATCTAAATAGCACAGTGATCGTCAATGAGTTGCTTCCAGTCAACATGCACGAAACAGATAATTTGTATCCAGTCAACATGCACGAAACAGATAATTTTTTCATACATTTCCATTTTATACCGTGATGAATATCAATATATTTCTAGAGCGTTTTGTCTCATCTCAATAAACTCCAGCAAATCGTGCCATTTGTCGCTTGATTTATGAATCGTTTTCAAATAAACGCTAGAATATCGATATTATATGTGTCCTTATGCACGAAGAAAAGCTGGGTCTGAAAAATCGCTTCTTCGTACTTTGGTTGGCGCGAACCTCACACACACACACGCTCCGATGGCGGTGATAGGAACATCTGATTACCCCAAGATTCTGATCGCCATTCCAAATATCAATCACGTCCATTGATCCAACGTTATAGTCCAAAACACATAATCCACGATGCTCCCAGTGGGGGGACTCAATGCAATAGTATCCAGCTGCATGCCCGAGAAGTAAAACCTGGACTGGACTTATTTTTTTGATGCACAGTCCCAGCCAATCCAATCCAATGATGTGCAATACCATCCGGGAGACGATAGGCAGCGGTATTTGCCCTTTGCGAGCTCAAACCCATTCCCAATGATAACATCAGGCTGGATGGATGAAAAATGAATGGATATCGCTAATAAAAATGAAAAAAGTTGTAGAACGCGCTCACCTCACTAGACTTGACACTGGGTGCTGTAACCTCTGATATCATACATAAAAATAGGGAAACAATGTCCAGGCACGCACTCCAGGTTTTTCCAAATTTATTGGCAGCCTGTAATCATGACGTTTCGGTGTGAACACACCTTCTTCAGAATGGCTTGCATGAAGCATGAAGGGTAAGTGACCCTAGTATATACAAGTCAAACAGGAAGTGACAACATAGGAAGTGACAACACATTCCCACAAGAGATCTGCAAAAAAGTACAAAATACCACTTACAAGCACAACCTTTTCAGAATTATGTAAATAAAAAAGAAGCATGTAAATAAAAAATAAACAGTAAATCACAAAGAGATATATCTATATATAGTTATTTATATTTTATACAGAGTAGGCCTACATCTTAAACTCTAAACATAAACACTCATGACCCATATAAGCCATCTTTCAATTATAAATATAAATATAAAGAATGATAAATGAAAATAGTAAACAATCGAATGAAATGAAATAATCAAATGAACCAGGTCAAAACATTTTCCTCATTGAGGCCTCTAGGCTCTAGACAATCCAGAAAATGAATATAAAAGCATTCCCTTTGTAGCAAGAGCCTGTCTCTGTCACCGCCTCTTGGTGGTCTCAAGACCTGCTCTATACCTCTATATATATGTATTTTAAGCCAGAAATATCATGTCCTAACTTATTAAAGTGCCTTTCAACTGAAGACTTCTCATAATTTCTTCTTATAGAACATTTGTGCTCCGAAATTCGATTTTTAAAACGTCTTCTTGTTTTTCCAACATAGTAAAGGTTGCAAGGACATTTAAGCAAGTAAACAACAAAATCAGAATTACAGGTAATCCGGCCTCTAACAGCGATACTCCTACATGTACTTGGTTGTAAATAAAATGTCTCTTTAATCATGCCATGACATTGGGTACAAGACAAACATGGAAAATTGCCATTTGGAATATTAGCCATAAAATGGGTAAATTTTTTGGGGAAATCTGTTTTAACTATAACTGGTCCCTTAAGTTAGGTTGCCGTTTGTAGAAGTATTTGGGTGGTTCCTGGAACACACCTCCGATCGTAGGATCTGACTTTAAAATGTACCAGTATTTGTTCACAATATCACGCATATCTCTAGAAATAGGGCTGAAGGTGGACACCAATGCTACTGAGTTGCTTTTTACTTTGTCTTTATGTGTAAAAAGGGATTGTCTGTTTATCTGTTTAGTTTTATTAAGAGAATTCTCAATAAGGGCCTCACTATATCCTCTAGATCTAAAGTTCTGACAAAGCTCCCTGGCTTGTGTATAAAAAATGTCATCTGTATTACAGATACGTTTATATCTCAAAATCTGACTAAATGGAAGGCTCCTCTTGAGCTCTGGCGGGTGATAGCTGCTATAATGGAGAAACGAATTTCGATCAGTCTCTTTTTTGAAAACTTCGGTATGGACAATATTGTCTCTCTTTTTCACCAATACATCGAGGAATGCTATGGAATGTGAATCATAATTCATAGTAAACTTAATAGTCTCTTTCTGAGAGTTGAGAAACAAGTGGAACTCTTCCAGAGCCTCTTTAGTGCCTGACCATACAAAAAATAAATCATCAATATACCTCCAATAGGCTTTAATGTGTCCAACATATGGATTATTATTGAAAATACATTCAGACTCAAACTTCGACATAAAACACTTGGCCATATTAACCGCTACCGGGCTGCCCATAGCTAGGCTTCTTTTCTGTAAATAATATTGATCCTGAAAACGAAAATAATTCTTATTAAGGACTTCCTGAGTCAATGATATGAATGCCTCAGTAGAGGGATGTAGCTCTATTCTCTGATCTAAATAATATCTACATGCACTTAACCCATCAATATGTGGGATGCTAGGATATAAACTAGAAACATCCATAGTACACAAAATATCAATAGCTTCTATACTGCACTCATACAGCTTACTTAGAAAGTCGGTAGTGTCCTTTAAATAACCAGGTTGTGCTGCAGCCAATTCTTTAAGGTGTGAGTCAACACATTTTGAGATAGGTTCTGTAAGTGACCCGATACCAGCCACAATATGTCGACCTGGTGGGTTATGAAGATCCTTGTGAATTTTAGGCAAAGTGTACATAATAGGTCTTACTGGGTTTATCATTCACCATGAACTTAAATTCCTTCTCAGAAATCTCACCCTCCTTAAGAAGGCGCTTTAGAACCTCTTTGATCTCAAAAGAGAACCGAACAGTTGGATCTGTGCTTAAAGGAATATACACATCTGTGTCTGCTAATTGTCTATTTTCAGCAACATAGGAACTCTTATTCTGTACCACTAAGGCAGAGCCTTTATCGGCCTTCCTGTACACCAGATTATCTAACTGCATCAATTCCTTAAGTGCTAGTCTCTCTGACTCAAGCAGATTAGGGAATAATCTAGTTTTATTACTTTTCACACATAGAAACATAACTTCATCCTCAACTAGTCTACAAAATGTGTCAACTGATGCATGATTAATCTGTGGAGTGAACGTGCTACGAGGCTTGAACAGTGTTTTAAACGGTCTATCAGCCGTGTCCAATAAACTGACTTCTGGCAGCACTGTGCTTCCAGGAGTAGAATAAACAATATTTTTGTCGACATCTCTAGAATAAAAAGCTTTAAGCATAATGTTCCTAAAAAACTTAAACAATTCAACCTTTGTAGTGAAACCGTCCACCTTACGAGATGGTACAAAAGAAAGTCCTTTTGACAGTAGTTTACATTGGGAGTCACTGAGGTCTACCTCTGAAATGTTGACTATGTTTGCCACCTCCCCCTGCGTCTTCGGGTTGGAAGCTCTCTTGCCTCGTCGGATCTTCCTGTGCCTCCTCTCCCTGGTAGGGGAGGAGAGGAGCCTGGCTGAAAAACCTTCCGGCTCCTCGTGTAAGGGCCGAACCTTTCAGGTCCTGGTTGTGTCTCATCTGAGCTCAGAGCAGAGGAGGAAGAGCCAGGATAGGGCAGAGCCCCATCCTGGTGTGCTTGCCTACGCATACGTGTGTGTATGAAAGTCTGTGAAAGCCAAGGGTAAACCCTATTGGATTCATAGTCCTGCGTGTCTCTTCGGTGTTTAGCCTGTTTATGTTGCTCAATGTCACGTTTATTGTTAAATTTTTGCTGCACAAGCCTCCTTAATGGCCTGCAGTTCCTCTGTGGGGATCGACTCACACATGTCAACCTCCAGTGCAGTGATCTCCTTGCGTAAACTGTCAAGCTTTGTGCTTTAATTTTCGATAATTAAAAGCATCAGATCTAAGGAACACTTATTCAGAATAGTACACCAAGTATCACAAAAAGCAGGGTTCTCTCGACCCAATGTGGGTTCCTTAATGATACGCAAACCTCTAGGAATGATGCTGTCCTTCATTTTCTGGATTGTCTAGAGCCTAGAGGCCTCAATGAGGAAAATGTTTTGACCTGTTTTATTTGATTATTTCATTTCATTCGATTGATTACTATTTTCATTTATCATTCTTTATATTTATAATTGAAATATGGCTTATATGGGTCATGAGTGTTTATGTTTAGAGTTTAAGATGTAGGCCTACTCTGTATAAAATATATATAACTATATATAGATATATCTCTTTGTGATTTACTGTTTTTATTTACATGCTTCTTTTTTATTTACATAATTCTGAAAAGGTTGTGCTTGTAAGTGGTATTTTGTACTTTTTTGCAGATCTCTTGTGGGAATGTGTTGTCACTTCCTATGTTGTCACTTCCTGTTTGACTTGTATATACTAGGGTCACTTACCCTTCATGCTTCATGCAAGCCATTCTGAAGGTGTGTTCACACCGAAACGTCATGATTACAGGCTGCCAATAAATTTGGAAAAACCTGGAGTGCGTGCCTGGACATTGTTTCCCTATTTTTATATCGCTAATAAAAGAAATAACGATTAAAACCCGATTGGCACGGAAGCGATGGCGAGTTACCCCGACTATACTCGTGGTTGGCAATGAATGTGTTAATATATTCAAATTTTCCCATACGAATCCCATGCCCATCGAACGAAGCTTCAAAGTATTTAAGACAGCCCTAATGGTTTGTGTAGTTGAGAACTAAAATAATGATGGTGCAAGTTAGCAAGCTAACATTAGATATGTGTTAGCAAGCTAGTTAGTTACTTACTTGTAAACATAATACCGTATAGCTTTCTGATTTATTCACATTCCATTACAACACAAGGCTATTGAGTGTCAGGGTTAGAGTTTCCCCATTCTTGCCAGCAACACCTCACGCCTCATTGCCTGCATCCACTTTTCTCTTCTTAAATGCTCGTATCTTTTATTTAATTTTTTTTACTCTGAATCTTCTAAAAACTTGGATCTGGGTTTGTGGGAAATTAACATCAGGCTTGACAATATTCAGGCTGACTTTAGACTTATGTCATATATATATATTAGTTAATTGGGAACATTGATTAAGTTAATCTTCTTTGGAGTTTAATGGCAGCTTGCATCCTTGATGCTGACAAGATGGCCGCGCCTATGTTTACGGATTTTTCAGAGTTCCTGTCAAATACCATGTCCATCCATGACAGAATCCTGATTCTTGGTAACTTTAATATTCATGTGTGCTGCCCATCCAAGCCTATGGTATTCCTATTTCATGGAATTGATTGACTCATTTGAACTCACTTTGCATGAATATTGATGAAAATGCATGCTCCTCTGATCACTATGCTGTAATGTTCACCTCCTCTCTCTCTCTCCCTCCAGCCAAATCCCCCTTCCCTGGGCGTCCCTCCCGCAGCATTAACACTAGCTGTTACGATTGGGGGTGATGATGAAGGAGAGAACACAATATGCAGACAAGGGAGAAGGAACGGAGGCAGAGACGAGGAGCGATGCTTGAAGAAGGGGTGTTTACTACTGATCCAATATACAATACAAACAAAAGACACTACTACTAACAAAACAACGAAGGAAAACAAGAAAACGACAGGAGTATACAGGCAAGGACTCACTAGACATCAACGGGGAAGGCAGGCACGACACAGGGATAATGAGTAGACAATGACGCCACGAGGAAGTGATGACAAACAGACACCTAAATACCAACACTAATTAACAACGATCAACACCTGGCAGGGCCAGGCCAAAACACAGAATCACAAACACAATCTAGACACAAAAGCAATGACACCATAAACACACTTAGACACAAAGGCAATGACACACACAACAACCAGACAGGGGGATGACTTCAAACACAGACAGGGATGGCCCAGGATAACAGATAATTAGAAATCCACTCAATGATTTGAAACCAACATAAAATGGCCGACCGCACCATCGGGCTTAGGTCACCAGAACTGTCCACTGTTATTCTCATGCCCGGTCCAGCCAGGGCTGGGCCTTGGAACATAACACTAGCACAGCCATGGAGAAAATGACAGCTTATATGAGAAAAATAAACAGTGTAAACTATATAATTACCTTTGAATATAAAAATATGAGGTTTACAACAATGAAATGTAGGTTTGAGTGACATAATTTTTTTTTTTAATATTATAATAATTTTATTTTATTTTTTTTGGATGGAAGAGCCACACATTGATGGGCAAATAACCACATGCGGCTCGCCAGCCACGGCTTGGCCACCCCTGCGCTAGACACTCGCAAAGTGCAGTGACTTTCATCTGTTCCAACGGCCCATATGTGGAATAACGTTCTAATTACATTTTCCTGAAGTCATTTAGAAATTTCAGAAACCGTGCCAGATAAAACAGGCATTTTTAGGAAAAGTCATTGAGTGACAGAGCTGGAGCTCGACCGAGTGATGAGGATACATTTATTGAAAATGCCTAGGGGTCATTTGACCCCTTGTCGGCTGTGCTAGTGTTAACACCTTAACAGCCAGTACGTTTTTCTCCGCCTTTCTAGTTGCCCCTAACATCTGTACTATTGAAGCCCCTCCCTCCCACCTTAACATAGATGAACTTACATTTAATTCCACCTGCCTTTCCATTCTGGACTCAGTAGCCCCCCTTAGACAAAAAAAAAACAAAGTCTAAAGGCCCTCTTTGCCACCATTACCTCTTTCACCAGCCCCCCCCCTAGAACTAGCCTGGATGTGTCTCCAACAAAAAATGTGAGGAATTTTTTAATTCTTCATAAACAAAGTTGAGGTAATCAGAAATAACATCACACCACCTACACGTAGCTTAGATGTCTCACCACCCTGTTCATCCACCCTGGCCTGTTTTCAACCCATCACCCTCTCTACTCACAGATATAGTCTCAGCCATGAAACCAACCACCTCCCCTCTTGACATAGTTCAGGGGTGTCGTTTTGGTATGGCAAGGTATGGCACTCGCCATACCTTGGCAAATTAAAATAGTAAAATAAAATTTAATTTTTTTATTGATTTAGAATTCGAATGTCAACATTATGAACGAAGCTTCGAACTATTCGGTACAGCCCTAGCATGTTTTGATATTGTCAACTATCTCACTTTTACTAGGTGACTTCAGTGGCGTCATTTCAGTAAAAACCAAGGTATGGCAATTAGGGGGGGGGGGGGTGAAGGGGGGATTTTCTTTGTCAAATCAGTTGCGCAATAGTCACTTTTGGTGAGTTGTTTCTATACAATTCACTTATATGACATTTAGGTATGACACAGGACTAAACAAGCATTTTTTGTATAGAAATGTGTCAACAGACTAAAGCAGGGAACCACACTATTTTGCATACAATTTATGCAGAATATAATATCATAACTGTCTATTATTTTTCTGGCAATTGAGCCAATTTTCCTTAGGTACGGTTTTGAGGTGTGTGTTCAACAGAATGTAGTATCAAAAAAACGTTCACAAAAAGTATGGGTTACTGAATGCTGAACTGCACTGTTATAATCACTAAGCCATTGTAAGACCTTACCTGTGTCCCTGTATCACTTGTCTCTGCTGCCCTTTGATTAAAAAACGTCTGTATGTCCATTTTCCTTTTTTTTTTTGGCATATTTGAGTTAGTAGTAAAAGTCACCTAGTAAAAGTGAGATAATTGACAATATCAAAACATGCTAGGGCTGTACCGAATAGTTCGAAGCTTCGTTCATAATGTTGACATTCGAATTCTAAATCAACGTAATAATAATTGTAATTATAAAAAAAAAAAATATTTTTAATTTGCCAAGGTATGGCCAGTGCCATACCTTGCGATACCAAAATGACGCCCCTGGGTGACTTTTACTGTGACTAACTGAAATATGCCCAAAAAAAAAGGAAAATGGACATACAGACGTTTTTTTATCAAAGGGCAGCAGAGACAAGTGATACAGGGACACAGGTAAGGTCTTACAATGGCTTAGGTGGGTGGGGGCTGTACATTGGAGGCGGGGGGGGGGGGGGGGGGGGGGTTGGGTAGGGGGGGGACACTGTACACTGTACATTGGACTACTGACAAAGCCATACTTGGTAATTTACTGTACAACTGGGTTAGGACATTTGTAGGGGCCAGTTTCGAATTGCAGTCTCCCGTAGGTGTTCTTTGAGTGTTTTTGAAAGTGGGTAGTGATTCACATTCCTTTACAGCTTTGGGTAGGGCGTTCCACATGATGTGGCATAATTGCGAAACGTGTTTAGTCCCTTGTTTGAGCCGAATCTGGGTTTAACATGATTTGTGGAGCTCCCTCTGGTGTTGTGATCGTGGTATTTACTGACCTTTGGGAAGTATTTTGACATGTACATGGGTACCTTGGTTGCGTAGTGTATCTTGTAGACCAGGCCCATTGCAAGTTGCTGTACTCTGTCGTCTACTCTAAGCCATCCTAGGTTGTCAAAGTGGGCAGGGGTGAGGTGGGTTCTAGGAGTCAGGTCAAGCAGTAGTCTGACAAGCTTGTTTTGAGATGTTTGTAATTTGTTTTTAGTGCCTTTGAGGTGCTTTGGTACCATGAGGTGCAAGCATAGTCGTAGTACCCTTGAATGAGTGCTCCTCCCAGAGTCTTCAGGGTATTCTTGTTTACCAGAGAGGAGATCCGGTACAAGAATTGAGTTCGTTGGTTGACTTTTTTTATTACATTGGATGCCATTTTGTCACAGGAAAGATTAGCCTCTAGGATGGAACCCAGGTAGGTAATTTCATCTTTCCTTGTGACAATATTGTCACCCACTGTAACCGAGAAGCCGTCGGTCTTGCTGAGTTTGTTATTTGAACCAAAGAGAATGGACTCTGTTTTGCCCATGTGTAATGATAGTTTGTTGTCGGCGAGCCATACGCAGATTTTGCCTAGTTCCGAGCTGAGGGCTTTTTCAACCTGTAACTTGTTCTTGTCAGAGACCAGCAGGGCTGAGTCATCCGCAAACAGGAACAAGTTGCAGTCACAAGCTGACGACATGTCATTTGCATAAATTAGGAATAGTAGCGGTCCTAGTATGCTTCCTTGTGGAACACCACAGCTCACTGTGAGGGGGGGGGATAGGGTACCGTTTACGTGTTCTCTCCCCTCCAGGTAGGATTGTATCCAGCTCACTACTATCAAAACCAATTGCTTTTAGCTTGTCAATCAGAATGGTGTGATTGACAGTGTCGAAGGCCTTTTGTAGGTCCAGCATGACCATGCCGCAGTATTTGCCCGCGTCCACCTCTTGTTTGATGTGGTCGTTCAAATAGAGAAGGCATGTGTCAGTGGAGTGGGATGTTCTGAAGCCAGATTGGAATTCGTAGATTAGATTTTTTTCCGCGAGGTACGATCTGTTCATATACTATTTTCTCCATGACTTTCGAGATGGATGTAAGGATAGAAACAGGGCGGTAGGGTGGGTCTATTTTTCTGCCCTTTTTGTGCAGGGGTGTTACTCTCGCAATTTTGAAGTCCTTGGGGACGTGTCCCTGTTTTATGGAGAGGTTTATTATGTGTGTGATGACTGGGGTGATGGCGGCTGCTGAGTCTCTGAGGAATTTGGAGGGGATGTTGTCATGGCCAGTGGCCTTGTTCGGTTGGAGGGCGCTCAGTTTTTTGAGTACCTCATCTGTAGTTACCATTTCCAGTTTGAAGTCGTCTTTGTGGACGCCTAGGTTCTTGTAGTATGCTACTATGTACTATGTACCCCATACTGCCCTGAGTGGGAGGGTAGTTTGTTTACCAGTGTTGTGGCTATGTTTTGTACAAAATGTTAATAAAGTATGAGGAAAAAACTGTGGAAATGTAATAAATAAAGGGCAGTGAAACAATAATCAAATAAACACCAAAATATATACTATCTCTATTGGAATGGAGACTTTTCAGGACAGGATAAACTACTGTTTCAACTCAAACCACAGTAGCAAAATGACAATAACCTGGCCAAAAAAAAAGTTACTTGTGTGATGTTTGGGAACAGTTAATGGTTATGTAAAGCTTTTCATCAGCTCACCTGAATGTGAGTTCTCTAATTAGTGCTGGACATGTGGGAAGTTGAGAGCAGCTTTGTTTTTGGCTGACACAGTAAACACCTAAACAATTTTTTTTCAGTTAAAATCATAGATTTGTCCAGATACGGCCATGGAGACACATTGTTATTGATTTCCTGGATGTCATCTTCATCAATGCCATCACTGGAAACATCGAATCCCTGCGGACTGCTCACTTCGTATTTTGATTTTACTTCCTGGTTTGCAGAGCCTTGGAGCGGCATGACCCGCCCTATCCTGCCTCTGATTGGCCTACCCGTAATGTTTTGCCCTAACCTTACCCAATCGCGAGTCGTCATATCTAAAACAACCAACCAATCATAGTGGGTTTTCTCCGGGGAGTTTCCCCCCCCCACAAATATTTATTTAGCAGTCCAGTTTTTCCGGGCAGTAGCATAATAGCATTTGCTCATGCTAATCACTACTTCTAAAAATAGCTACACTACAGACAACACTACTTGGTTCAAAAGGAGCGACACTACCATCACACTACAGAGAAATGTAGTTAAGCTATGTAGCGTCGCTACTTGTAGCTAGCTACTGCCCAACACTGGTCACTGGTACTGTTCCAACCTGCTTCAAAGTGGTCCAGCCCCTTCTGAAAAAACCCAACCTAGACTTCACCCAGCTCAATAACTACAGGCCAATCTCCAAGCTCCCATTTATATCGAAGGTCCTTGAAAAGGCTATTCTCTCCCAGCTGTCTCCCTACCTGCACTTGAACAACATCTTGGACACATTTCAGTCAGGTTTCAGAGCCAACCACAGCACATAATCTGCCCTGCTTAAGGTCACCAATTACCTGCTTCTCACCACTGACAACCGCGACTGTGTTGTCCTTATGTGTTTAGACCTTAGTGCAGCTTTCGACACAATTTGACCATGTTATCCTCATTGATCGTCTCCACCAGGCAGTTGGTGTCAGTGGCACAGCCCTATCCTGGTGCACCTCCTACCTCAGTAATAGAAGCGGAAATTGCTCCTCCCCCTCTGCCTCTCTCTCCTGCGGGGTTCCACAAGGCTCCATTCTTGGCCCTATTCTATTTTCCCTATATATGCTGCCCCTTGGTCTGATAATTAAAAAAGACAATATCTCTTTCCATTTTTATGCCGATGACACTCAGGTATATCTCCCCATGGAACCTATTTTTTTTTTTTTTTTTTGCAAAATCAACTCTGCCTCTCTTTGTTAACTACAACAAGCAATGCTGTTTGTTAATTAACCCTTGTGCCTCCCTGGTACCGATTCTGTCTTTCTTGACTTTTTGTGTGTGTGTGTGTGTGTGTGAGCACAGCGGTGTCTGTTTATTATTATTTCATGAAATTTGGACCATATCTTCATTTTACATATATTTTCATTATGTCAAAAGATTATGATTTGAAACGCTCTAAAAAAATAGGGGTACACAAGATACCCTGGCGTCCAGTTTCATCCCATCCACTTCCATGTTAATAAAAACGCAATAAAACCGCAATAAAAACGCAATAGTCTAAAAAATTTAAAATAATATCTCCTCCCTAATTTTCACATCATATATCGATAAATAAACAGAATAATTACACCAGGCATGCACTATAAAACAATACATACCTTTTAGTAATAGATTAGTAATAACCGGTGCTTACTAACGTTAGCCTCTCGGCTATTTCTGACCGCTATTTCTGACCGAAATAGTCAACCTTTCTTTTTTATAATGGAAGATTCTTATTCACAGGGATTTTGTCCAGTTTTCAGACGCTGTAATATGGTGTCTAAAATGTATAGATATATGATGAATATGGTCGTTTCTCAATTTATTTTCAATAAAAGCAGACTTAGTATCAAACAAATACGAATATAAGTGGTTAAAATTCGGAAATATTTGTAATTTGTTACAGATATCTTAAGATTAGGCTTTTATTGTTAATTGTGGGATATTTTTTTTTAAATAGTAAACAGTTAAAATTATATGACTTTCAACTTGATCCATACTTTCATCTCTTAAGCCTCATGAGTGCTACCAGTTCTAGGGAGGCACAAGGGGATGAGGTCGGACTCGGCACTGACATATTTGTGTTCATTGTGCTGTTTTTATAAAGCCTCAAATGACGGCTTACAATATTTCATGAAAGCAAAGTGTTTCGTTTGTCTAAGATTTAAAAAGGTTTAAACTTTACAGCACTGACAAAGTTGAACAAAGTGCTGTACAAGTCCCACAACATAACATTTTTAAAATAAAATAAATTTGTTTGTTTTCTAATTAAAATCGAATCTCAGCCCCGAAGCTTCGAATGCCAAAAAAATATTCGAAGGTCAGCCCTCCAAAACATAATCCTCCTGTAACACATAATTTTACCTCTCACCCCATATGCAACGGACAGAAATACTGGTAAAAGGGAAAGGAAAATACGACGTCCATCAAAAGCCCTGGGTCTCCTCTTTCTTAAGACTACAATGAACATTACTTAATACGGACTGTATTGATCTATTTATGACGTGAAATAAATCTTGTACCGGTACCGGGCCGATCGGGTAAGAGGTTAAGGAAGATGGGGCCTAGTGAGTAGGACAGCACTGGCTGGTTGTAGGACGTCTCGCTGAAGCACAGTAGGCGGGCACAACCTAAAGAGCTGCCCCCTTTTCGATTTGTTAAATTGCTGTGTCGACCCTTCGCCTCGTGGTGTAACGCAGTGACTGCGACTAAAGGAAACCTCAGGAGTTTAAATGTGTGGCAGACTGCACCGCGTCGGCACATCAGGCCCTGACACTGTGTCGTCACCGTCACTCGCAGATTACCGCGGGCACGTCCATTGCGCTTTGCATCTCTCCTACTTCACGGCCCCGTGCAACTGCCTTCCAGAATTCTAATTCACTGTGTGTCACGTACGTGGGTTGTTCATTATCTTTATTGTCATATATTTTAACACCATGTAACATCAGGGTAATATATTATTTGTGTTGTTTTCTATGTGTGGTGTTGTGTCATCTCCTAATCGCCTGTTTCTGTTTCCGCAGATGCCACTCATCTCCCTGATTGGATTGGTTGCACCTGATTGGTGCATCTTCAAGCAGGCAGTGGAGATGGGTGGTTAAATGAGTGGGAGGTGACACACATCGGGGCGCCTCATTCTCTGTCAGCTGCCAGTGATCAGAGGATTGGGAGGTGGCCATTGATTTGACCACTGTGTGTGGATACTATGTGCTTTGTTTGCCACTGTGTGTGGACTTACCAGTAGCAGGATATATATATATATATATATATATATATATATATATATATATATATATATATATATATATATATATATATATATATATATATATATATATATATATATATATATATATATATATATATATATATATATATATATTGTTGTTGTGGGCCTTAGAGCCATATTCCTTCCTGCTTGGAAGTAAGTATATATATATATATATATATATATATATATATATATATATATATATATATATATATATATATATATATATATATATATATATATATATATATATATATATATATATATATATATATATATATATATATATATTAGTGCTGTCAGGCGATTAAAAAAATTAATCTAATTAATTACAGGATTTGTAATTAATTAATCTAATTAATCGCATTTTAATCGCATAACCATTTTATGCCTGATATTCTATATTCTATAATCATATTTCAAATTGCATGTGTCCGGATGGCAGAATTCAGTACTGTATCTACAAAACCTTCTGTTTGATCATCTTCCATCTATTAATTTGCTTAGATTTTTCAGGTCTGGTCAATTTGAGCATGGTGTTATTCACAGTCAAAGATAACAAAAAAATATTGATATTCTCATTTGGTTCATTACAATTTACTCAAAATAAAATTTTCATTCAATCAATCACAGCGCAGATTGAGTGATTGAATGAAAATGTTATTAACAGATTGCAGAATGGGTACAATACAGTACGGCTCAATACACACAATTGTTAAGGGGATGCAGATCAGAGAAAGACTTTCGTCTTGTTTACATCAGGGTCCCCCATTTTCAATTCATAATGAATTGTAAGTAAGGGTGCAACTTGCACTGTGCAATTCATTCTTTGTGGATCTAGCCCACAGTATTTCTGACACTGGGAATACATTCCCTGAGATTCATAGATGTCCCTAGAATCAGATACCAAGAACATGCAAATGGACCATATTAAAAAACATCTGTAAATGTGTATTCTACATTCTTATGGAATGAATGAGATACAAAAAAAATATTATATAAAAAAAAAAAAAAAAAAAAAAACTTTTTTTTGTAATTAATTTTGAGTTAA
The DNA here is from genome assembly GCF_963971535.1 of Notolepis coatsorum. Classification (NCBI taxonomy): domain Eukaryota; kingdom Metazoa; phylum Chordata; class Actinopteri; order Aulopiformes; family Paralepididae; genus Notolepis; species Notolepis coatsorum. The sequence goes on along the minus strand of NC_140167.1, from coordinate 152,220,404 downwards.
TTTTCATAACGCGATAATTTGCTGTGTAATTAATTAATCTAATTAACGCGATAAACTGACAGCCCTAATATATATATATATATATATATATATATATTTGTATTGCTCTGGTGCTAAGGAATATACTATATATTATATCATATCCTATTATATTATATTATTAGTGTATATATTATTGGCCTTTGCGCCATCTCCCTCCATCAAGGGGAATATACTGTAGTGCTCTATGGCTGGGTGGTTCCCAGTGTTTACCTTATATTTTGCTTAGTGTTTGTTTGGTCGTATTTATATATTGCCTGTTTGTTCTCCAATTACCCTTTGCCCTTTGTGTGTGCTGTGGGTTTCAATCCCCACTATAATAAATATTATTTCCCCTTTGGGAACAGTGGGTTTAAATCCCCGCTATAATAAATATCATTTACTATTAACAACAACGCCTTGTGTTTATTTTCTTACCTGCCTGGGACCGTGCTTATAGCACTACTGGAGGGGCTGGTTTTCACATACAGCCCGCTTCAGCTTATATTTTATATTGTCATTAGACATTACTATGTGACACTGTGTTGTGGGGTTTGTTTATTTTCCACGAGCGTAATTACAGCCATCACTCATCCGGTAGCGTGACGGTGTTTCAAGCACTCTCGGGCCCATTCTAATTATCAATCCAGCAGGGTGGCTTTACTTTCCATGGAACTGTCGTTTTCGCCTCACTGCCATTGTTTTGCTGTGCCATGACAACCCATTGCCCTCAGAGCAGCTATGAATAGATTTTTCTTTGAAACTCATTTATTCATAGGGGGGTTGGGGTCTGCGCTAGTGCTATTCCATTACAGAGTGGTTCGGCACATACAGACACCTACAGAAAGCTCACAGGTATACTCTACTAGCATCGCAGGGCTTTACAAGGAATGCAATCAAATGCAATTTGTTGATGTACATTCGATACATTCGGGTGACAGTGGCTCAGGAGGTAGAGCAGTCGTCTGGTAATCCAGAGGTTCGCGGTTCGATTCCCGCTCCTCCTGTGCAGTGTGTTGAAGTGTTAACCGCTAAATGCTCCTGATGAGCAGATGGGCACCTTGCATGGTTGCCTCCGCTCGGTATGTGAATGTGTGAGTGAATGGGTCAAATGTGAGGAACAAAATTGTAAACCGATTTGAATAAAAGCGCAGTCCATTTACAAGAAGATATGGACTCTGCATCAAGTTCAGCTGCTGTATATGACCAAACAAAAATCTGAATGGCTTGTTGAATCACATAATTATTTTCTGACCTAAGCAGCCCAGAAAAATATGTCTGGCTTGTCTTATTTCATATAACATTTTGTGTTAGTAGGTCCATCAGAGACACAACTGTATGTGCACAAGCACTGAAAAAGTGAGTTGTTCATAATATGATGCAATTTAGTTTACAGTATATTGTGAATAAATTGAACCTCAGTATTGGGGTTCTTTACCGATTGAGAAACTGCTTTTCATTTCATAAGAAATAAGCTTGTGTTACAACTCATCTTACCAATATTAGATTATGCTGATGTTGTATATCAGGCTGCATCAAAACCTAATGTTCTTTATCTCAATATGGTTTATATTAGATTATGCAGATTTGTTGTTGGCTGTCCTTTCATAACTGATCATTGTACAATGTGTGAATTTCGGTCCTCTCCTGTAACGTCCCGCCTGGTCATGCACTATTCTCCCCATCTGTTCATGGACTATTCCCCCCACCTATTCATGCACTATTCTCCCTACCTGTTCGTGGACTATTCCCCCCACCTGTTCGTGGACTATTCCCCCCACCTGTTCATGGACTATTCCCCCCACATGTTCATGCACTATTCTCCCTACCTGTTTGTGGACTATTCCCCCCACCTGTTCATGGTCTATTCCCCCCACCTGTTCATGGTCTATTCCCCCCACATGTTCAATGTATATTCCCCCCACCTGTTCATGGACTATTCTCCCCTGCTCTGTTTATCTTCTGGTCTTGTATTATGTATCTGTCTAGTCCGCGTGATTTTTTAACGTAGCCTCTGTGAGCGAAGACGCTCTTTGATTGCAGCGGATAAGAAAAAGACACTCTCCAATTGGCTAACCCTAACTCTAAGCATAACCACTTCGAAAGAATGCCTAAGCATAACCACTTCGAAAGAGGGCCTAAGCATAACCACTTCGAAAGAATGCCTAAGCATAACCACTTCGAAATAATGCCTAAGCATAACCACTTTGAAAGAATGCCTAAGCATAACCACTTCGGAAGAATGCCTAAGCTATATGTACAAGGCGGAAGAGACCCTTCGGAGCTAAACCAATCAGAGAGGGTATTTTCTTCATCGCTGTACCAATCAGAGAGTGTCGTCGGAAACAGAGGCTACGTTAAAAAATCACGCATCTAGTCCCAGTGTTTGTCTTGTCTTCCATAGTTGTAGTTCCATGTAGTTCTTTGTCAGTGTGTTCCCCTCCCAGGTGTCTCCAGTTATCTAATCAGCCCAAGTGTGTCTCGTTTGTCAATTGTCCATGGTAGGGTGACCAAACGTCCTCTTTTGCCCGGACATGTCCTCTTTTCACGCACTGTCCGGGGCGTCCGGGGGGGGGTTTATAAATTCATGGAAATGTCCGGGGTTTCATTGTTTTTCAGTTTCAGTTTCACGGCCCTTTGCGAGCATCTGAAGGCTCTGGACTGCATTTTTCGCTGAACATATAACTTACCGAATTAAAGCGATATTTGTTGCCGTTCGAATGCCATCTGAATCGCCAAAATCTGTGCCTCGGTTCTCGAGTTACATGGCGATATGTCAGGCGTGCGACTTTTTACATGGTGCGCCAGATTATCACCCCGACTCCCGGAGAAGCATGCAGCTGCAGAGCCGCAGAGCCAGCGGCGCTCTCAGGGCCGCGCGCTGACGGCCGCGCTGTGAGGGCCACTCAGCAGCGCCACCCACCCAATGGCTAAATTGCCAATGGCTGAATTGGAGTATTGCACTGTGCGGGCACAGCTGCGAGATCCGCACAGGGCCAGACTTGAGGGAGTAAATTAACTATACTTTTGCTCACACAATATCTTGAATGAATGCGTTTATTTATTTCAAACATAAATTGAAAATAAATAATAATAAAAAACAAGTAATAAACAGATTAAAAAACAAACAAGCAGGAGTATAGAATGAAGTGTAAACGTATGTATTCCTACCCCCTTGATTGATTGATTGAAAACGTTATTAACAGATTGCAGAATGGGTACAATACAGTACGGCTCAATACACACAATTGTTAAGGGGATGCAGACCCGAAAGACTTTCATCTTGTTTACATCAGGGTCCCCCATTTTCAATTCATCATAACATATGACATACATGACATACAGATAGACAGTATTCAGTATACCTTCACACTCTATTATCTTATGCAACTCATATTCACTCCACAAACTGAAATATACATACATTGTTGAATGAACAGCCTGTTTCTTGAAGTTAGACTAAATTGTAACCCCCTTTTCTATAACAGAATTTTTGGATGTTACCCGGGAGTGAATAGTTGTGTGCTTTAAACATGATTTGTGCAGTCTTAAATTCAGCCAGGTCCCAGAGTTTCATGGCATGTGATTTAAAAAATGTTGTGTTTGTGTGTTCCAGATATCCTACCTTATTGATAATCAAATCAAAATCAAATGTATTTGTAAGGCCCGACAACACACGTTAATGTCCCTTCAGGCCCATGTCCCTTCAGGCTTTGTTTTTGCGGTGTTTTCCAGCTTATACAAAAAATATATATATTATTTTGGAATATTGCAACTATACTACACAAAAACGTGAGTACACAAGTTCAACTCATGTTCAGCCCTATGTTACTCATTAGCACTAAAAGTGATTTTTCTTTATTGTGTACGAAACTTCAGAATGTTATCTTTCAAAAGAGACCAGGCTTATGCATGTGCTATAAGCATAAAGTATAAAGATAAGCTTTGCAAAAAAGTATGCAGTCCTCAAGTTCAAGTAAAAGAAATTGCCACTTTTCTGGGCGCATGTTATGTGGTTACATTTGGGATATTGCAATCACTGCAGAAAAATGTGAGTACACAAGTTCACGTTCAACTCAAGTTCAGACCTATATGCTACTCTATTTCATTAGCACTAAAAGTGATTTCCCTTTTTTTCATTAGTAACTTCAGAATGTTATCTTTCAAAAGAGACCAGGCTTATGCATGTGCTATAAGCATAATGTATAAAGATAAGCTTTGCAAAAAAAGTATGCAGTCCTCAAGTTCAAGTATAAAAAAGGCCGCTTTTCTGGGTGCATGTTTCCAAGCATATGTTAAAACAATAAAGGCATCTTTGAGTAAACTTTGAGTAGAGATTCAAGATTCAAGAGGTTTATTCATCACATAAAGTACAGTGAAATGAAGGTGGCCATGCCCGCTTCGATGTGCAAAGTATCATTAAGTATCTCGAGGCTGGGGCCAGCATGTCCTCTTTTTTGGAAATCAAAATATGGTCACCCTAGTCCATGGGTATTTATGTTCCTTGTTTCCTGGTCTCTGTGTGGGTTCATTGTCGTTCACTCTAGTTTCCTGGACGTTGTGTCATATCGTTTTCCACTGCATTTGTTACCCTGTCCGTTTTCTTGTTCGAATAAGTAAGTGTTTCCTTGTTAGTATTCCTTGTTGATTCTCACGTATGTTTCCCCCTCTTACAGCGGTTGCTGAGAGGTGTTGTTTTTGTGTTTTTCCCGTTGAACCGTAGTGTTATTTTTCCTTCCTCTTGCAGCGTTGGCTGAGAGGGTTTTCGTGTTTTGCCATACTCTTGTTTTTACGTTTTAAGAGTATTCAATTATAGCTCCATCGACACGCTACATGCCTGGTCTTGTCTGCTCCTGGGTCCTATCACCACCACCACACCCAAACTGTGACACATAACATACGGTTATCCTATAGCCATAGTAAGTAAGTAAGTAAGTAAGTAAGTAAGTAAGTAAGTAAGTAAGTAAGTAAGTAAGTAAGTAAGTAAGTAAGTAAGTAAGTAAGTAAGTAAGTAAGTAAGTAAGTAAGTAAGTATTTATAAAGCACCTTTCATACATGTCATGTAGCTCAAAGTGCTGTACACAAACATAGGCATATATAACGATAAGAGCAATAAAGTCACAGTGATCAGTTAAGATCAATGTTTAAAATAATAATAATAATAATAATAATAATAATAATAATAATAATAATAATAATAATAATAATAATAATAATAATAATAATAATTATAATTATAATAATAAAAAAAACGTAAAAATGAAAACAGTAATTTTCTGACCAGTTTGGGAGAACAGGTCCGCACAAACATGTCCGTTCAGTAGCAACCGGAAGTAGGAAATGCACTAAACCAATGCACTTGTACAGTAGGTAGCAATGTTAGCTCTTACAACGTTAGTGTAGTTAAATTTTTTATTAGTGGTCAGAGTTGGGTCCATAAGGCTTATCCAAGCCCCATGGATCCATCAGTGGTCACGTATTGTGTACGTATGTACCCGTTCCCTCATCTAAAGAGTTGGGTCCATAGGGCTTATCCAAGCCCTACGGAACCATCAGTGGTCTCGTATTGTGTGCGTATGTACCCGTTCCCTCATCTAAAGAGTTGGGTCCATAGGGCTTATCCAAGCCCTACGGATCCATCAGTGGTCGCGTATTGTGTGCGTATGTACCCGTTCCCTCATCTAAAGAGTTGGGTCCACAAGGCTTATCCAAGCCTCATGGATCCATCAGGCTTTTCCAAGCCATAGCGTCTTTGTGTTATGTCTCATAACGTTAGCCAGTTAGGAAGTAGGAAATGCACTAAACCAATGCACTTGTACTTGTTTAGCAGCAACTGGAAGTAGGAAGTGCACTAGACCCAATAACTAGTAGGTAGCAATGTTAGCTCTCATAACGTGCACTAAACCAATGCTAAACCAATATCTAGTAGGTAGCAACGTTAGCTCTCATAACGTGCACTAAACCAATGCACTTGTACTTGTTTAGCAGCAACCGGAAGTAGGAAGTGCACTAAACCAATGCACTTGTACAGTACGTAGCAGCGTTGGCTCTCTCGGGTACTTATATATATTATATGAGTATAGCGAGCGCTCTGCGCTCTATGTGGAACATATCCCATAACAGCCTAAATACTGAATAAATTTATCCACATGTATATGTACACACCCATCCGCCTGGCCACACCCCCAGCTGCTCCTCTACATAAGCAGGGGTGTGGCCATACTAACAGCTCCTTCCCAAGTCTTTCACCACCGAAGGCGAAGACCACGGGGTCCTCATTGAGTCCAGCGCAGAGCGCTCGCTATACTCATATAACTATGGTTATAGGATAACCGTATGTTATATTTCGTTATAGCTTACGCTCTGCGCTCTATGTGGAACACAGGAGCTGAGCAGAGCGGAAGCTCGACAAATGTACCTGCTGAGGCACCCCACAACCATCAGAACCGCGGAGGACCCGAGCCGCCGGACCCCCCAAGTGGAGGACGGGAGGGAATCGGATCCGACCGTGCGAAGAGGGTTTAGCAACTCAATGCACAGGGTGAGCAGACCGTGGGACTTACCTTCCCACAGAAGAACCCACGACTACACAGGCGCGCAACCCACATACCACTAGGGAACAAACGGGAAGAAAAAAACTCCCGTTACAACCCCTAATATCACGGGGTCAAGGTCAAGAACCCAACCCTGTGGCAAGGCCGTATCAGCGGAGCGCAAAGGAGGACCCAGCACCAGGAAGGGACTGGACCCCGCGGAAAAAGGGGGCCTGGTGAGCATCGAGACCCCATCAGGCGGTCACTAGTGACCCCACCCCCCACATCGCCAGCATATCGGACAGGGCCCATCCAAGAGCAGGCCCTTCCCCCCTACAGCATGCCGCCCTGAAGCACTCAAGAGGCTATACCCCCACAGCGGGACCAGGCAGCGCACCGGGGAGACAACCCCCAAAGAGGTCGATCCCTCAATCCAGGCAACAGGTCAAAAGGACTCAACCTGAGCCTGGAGCACTGCGGACTAGACAGGCGCCGAAGGGGTCTGCTGAAAACCCCGGCGGAAGGGGCGTTCGGTATGCTGTGCACCATGTCGCAGCCTCCACAAAAAAACCCTGACCCTCTAGAGGGGCCGAGGCAGAGAAGGCTGACACGATTGGCAGACGTCATGAAGGGTGCAGGGGCACACTCGCAGGCAGACGGGGTCAAGCCCGGCCTAACCCGAGAGTCGACTCTGCTACCAACACACCTGGAAACCAACCACCACCTAACAGGAGGCGGTTGTTCCTATAACCCCGCCCCACCAAGAAAAAACTCCAAAACACAACTGCGGGTATACACAGCACAGCGCAAGGTACAACACAATATGGACCAAGCAATAGTGAAGGATAATACGCAGTGACATAACCACGAACACCTCCATAACATCAACCCCTGCAACGCCCGGGCCAACCCGGCATTTTCCCCCCGAAAAAGCACAAGTCCTTGAGGGTACCAGAACAGCAGATCTGCGCCCCGGCGGACAACGGGTTAACTGACCTGGTCCGGCGCGACCAGAACCAGTCCTGTGACCTAATCACGCCACCATCCCCAGTCCTAAGAGGGGGGCAGGTACGTGTGTCGATCTAAAACATCACAGAGGGCGCCACCAAGACGGCCAGAACTATAAAAGCACCGCGCCCGGTGGCCCACCCCAAAAGCGTGAGACCACTCCGCCAATGCTTTGATCTATTCCGTTATCTCCCCCCAGAGATTAACGAGAATTCATCGAGACTAACCTAGTACACTGGCGCTCGGAAGAGACGAACTCCATCCTAGTTGCCCCATAAAAACGCTGTTATAATGATGAGCAACCAAGGCGCGCAAGCCCATGCGTGGTTCCACACAGAAGCACCCTGGGCCAGCACTATGTACACGTCGACACCCAAAACATATCAATGGTAATTCTAACAAGAACCCAGATAACGTTCCCTCCAAGCCGCCTGGGAGACCGGCAGGAAGCTGGCCAAGACACAGATATGGGTCCCATATGACGCGTCCGAGGGAAAACACCCGTCAACCCTGCCCTATATAAAAGAGAGGAGACAGGGAACCCCCAGAGAGACTTCCCACGTGAGTAATAATTGAAAAGATATATGTAACATTGAGCTACGTGACCAAGCTCAAGACATATGCAACAGAGCGCAGAGCAGAACTTCTTTTTAAGTTCTCACGCACCACATAACTCATCTTGACAATAACAGAGGTCCACAACATGGAGCCTGAAAATAACTCACGGAAGTCTCAGAACCAATAGAAACGCGCCCATTGACGTATGGTGGGGGGAATTCCGTGACCCACCTGCCCAAATATGGCGTGGGACCAGGGAACTCCTTCCCCCCCCCCTCTCCCTACCCTGTGACGCGCTGACCCAACAGCGTGACAGAAAGCCTGAAGGACAGGAGGTCCAACCCCCTGACCAATCAGAAAAAAAGGGGAGGGAGGGTTTATCAGTTCACCCCCTCATGACCCCTCACCCCTGATACGATGTAATGACAAAGCAGAGCCATGACACCAGTCATAGCGTGCTACATGAAGCGCATGTATACCTGTTCAAGGTAACAGCTTCACATAGGCTCATGTGCGAACCTGCCACCTGAATTTTTACACCTTTACCCTAAAGGAAGAAAAAACACAGAACAAGAGATGGGCCAAGGGCCCTGGTACAAGAGCTTACACATGTAACTTCTGTAGGCCAACAGCTAACCCAGTTGTGGATCTTAAACGTGAAAACGATACACAACCCTCCATCACAACAAAAAAAGGGCAAAAGTACACTCTCACCACTGTAAGAGGAACGCCGTTTTTCATGACGAGAGAAGACACAAGTCCTTGATTAAGTACTGGTCACAGGCCTTGCTAAGTCCACATGACAGCGACCAAACAATTTTCAGAAACAAATTGCCTCTCTAAGCAAGAGCACAACCCCAGCAGAAGCTGAGGGATTACACTGTATCCCCAAAAACATAGTGAATCAACACACATCTTGTAAACAAAATCATGTTTGAGGGGAGGAGGGGGCCCAGGGGAAAACCGGGGAAAACCCACCCCTCACCACCTTACCCCTGATACGACGCCAATGTGTAGAGTAAGCTTTACATCATGCACGCCAGCACAGCCGAAGATCTTGTTTGAACAGGCACAGCCCTGCTTATGTGTGAAAAAACCTTGCCACTTGTTATTGTCATCACAAGCTGAGAGAGGGACTCATCCCTCGATCACATGCCACTAGGGCTGACCCCTATTAGTCGATTAGTCGACTAATCGGTCGAAAGGAGCCGTAGTCGACTAACCAACCTCTTAGTCAAATAGTAAAAAAAAATATATATATATATGCACGCATACCAGAGGCTAACTGCCTACGAAAACAGGCACAGAGGCACTGAAAGAGGATTTCACCCATCTAATGAACACACTAGACTAGACAAATATCAAGATGTATCCATCAGTGGACCAATTGCATGCTTTTGCAGAGGACAAGAAGCCTTCAGTCGACTCCTTCAGACATTAAGCACCCCCCACACACAGCCCAAATGGAATGATAAAAGAAACATATAATTTTTTTTATATTATATATATATATATTTTTTGTCGACCAATAGTCGACTAACAGCAAATTTTGGCCAATCATAGTCGACCATCCAAATCCTTAGTCGGGGACAGCCCTACATTCCACTATGCACAGTATTGTAGGGTAACCCAGCCAGTTGTGGGCTCAGCCACGTTGTCTAACGTTACATGAACACACACAACTTCTCATCATACAACAAAAACCCAGTTAATTTTTACTCACGTAAAAAACAACGCTGATTCTAGGTAGAGAGAAAAGCACAAGCTTTGGCCAACGCTACCCAAGCTATACAAGCAACCAAGACAATTCACACACAGCACATGTTGTATCTCCGAATGTAGTGAAGTAACATATGTTTTGCCTGGAAAAAAACATTGTTATTAACAAAACATTCTGGAGGGGAAGGAAGGAAGAGTGGGGTAATGTCCTTACCTGCACCAACGAACGCAGGGCGAAAGGCCGCAATACAGGTCTCCACGTTGACGAAAGGCCTCTCGCTGGCGGGGCAAAAGGAAGCTATGGCCGGAGCCTTGCTCCGGCGAGACGCCCCCCTCCTGCAGCCGGTCATGGCGCAGGCCCGACTACATCTTCTGTCAAAGATGATGTCGTAGTCAGAGTGCCAGGGCCTGCTATTCTCACGGCTAATTCCAATGGCTGTAGCACAAGCTAACAGCTAACTCTAGGCTAACTGATAGCATCAAGCTAACGTTCCCAGCCGAGCGAAAACGGGCAGGCAACGTCGTAGCTAAACAGCTAACTGGCTAACAGTTAGCTCAACCCGGCTAACGCTAACCACTAGCTAGCGCAGAAGCAAGCTAAGCGGCTACCACTGAAAACTGTACAACGTGAGAAAAGCAATACAGGCCAACACTTCAGACAGCCGCTGTCTTTTCCTCTTCTCATCCGAAGAGGGAAGGGAAAAAGAAGGCAACACACATCCCTCTTCAGAACGGTGTTTACCAAACACAGCGGTGCCGGCAACAAGTCCCTCACGGACTATAGCCGACTTGAGCATGGAGATATTCTCATAATGAAACACCAAGCTCACCTCCCTCGCACCGGGTGCTTTTAATAAATAAAAAAAAAACGGGGCCAGCACGGCGACAGTGGGTATCCGTTTGTCCAGAGACCCGGGGAATTGAACCGCAGATTCGGAATCACGGTCCCAGGAAAACAAAGCTCTCGATGAGGAGCTCATGTTAACGTGGGCATCAAACCAGAACCCCCTCCACGCCTCTAAGTGGCTGCGAAAAAGGATACCAGCCTGGAGCCGGACTTTTGTAAGCTGTGTAGTTGTTCCCCCCACAACCAACACACCTGGCGCCCGCATTGCAAAAACATCACCCGCCCCAGAGAGGCCGTCAGCCCTCACACGGCAGAGCGCCTCCCAAGCAAAGTGTCCAACTGCAGAGCCGGAGGTAATGCCGGCGGGGATTGCTCAGCGACACAAGCCCCTAATACAAAGCGCCGGTGGAAGTCAGAATGATCATCATCTTCTAGACACTCCGGTGGCGAAGACATTATCGCTGTATTTCCTCGAAAATAGTGAGAGAGAAAACAAAGATATAATGTCAACGCAGCTCCTTCTCTTCAACGTAGCTCCTTTCCAACAACTATAAACTCAAGTGGTGTATACAGACACTTGCCGGTGGTGAAAATAGGGAAGGAGCTGTTAGTATGACCACACCCCTGCTTATGTAGACAAGCGGATGGGGGTGTGGCCAGGCGGATGGGTGTGTACATGTACATGTGGAGAAATGTATTCAGTATTTAGGCTGTTATGGGATATGTTCCACATAGAGCGCAGAGCGTAAGCTATAACGAAATAACGAAATATTAATAACAAAACTGTATTGCTTAATGCTATCACTGACATTAATACTTTTCTATAATCTATGAAAGAATGATACATTTTTGTGAGGTTCGCCTGTTCCCTGGACCTTTAATTCCCTGTCTCCTCACCTCTCCGGCCCTCACCCTCGCGTTCGTTTACTCTCCTCTGCTCTTCAGCAGCCCACACCCTTGGACTACCTTTCACAGCTGTGTTAAGTTATGATTAGCGCCCCAGAGGGCTTTAAATACCTGGACTTCCCCTCCAGTCCTGGTCGGGTCGTTCCGTATCTGTAACTTATGCTACCGTTCTACCGCCGCGCTCCTGGTGAGTCATCACCATCGCCACCTGTCGCCGTTTGCCTGGAGTGGGACACAGTTCTGCGCTCTCTAATCCTCTACGGGAGGTTTTCCAGTGTCCCACTCCAGACCCGAGCCGGCGCGTTCTCCAAGCCGGCGCACATCGCTCCCTATCCTACGGGGGGATGCGCGCTCTTCAAGCCGACGCGCCCCACTCCAGACCCGAGCCGGCGCCCTCTCCAAGCCGGCGCACATCGCTCCCTATCCTACGGGGGGATGCGCACTCTTCAAGCCGATGCGCCCCACTCCAGACCTCTAGCCGGCGCGCTACTACTCCAGACGCGCATCGCTTCCTAATTATCTACGGGAGGATGCGTCTCTCCGAGCCGGCGCGCTCTTCAAGCCGACGCGCCCCACTCCAGACCCGAGCCGCCGCGCTACTACTCCAGACGCGCATCGCTTCCTAATTCTCTACGGGAGGATGCGTCTCTCCGAGCCGGCGCGCTCTCCGAGCCGGCGCGCTCTTCAAGCCGACGCGCCCCACTCCAGACCTCTAGCCGGCGCGCTACTACTCCAGACGCGCATCGCTTCCTAATTCTCTACGGGAGGATGCGTCTCTCCGAGCCGGCGCGCTCTTCAAGCCGACGCGCCCCACTCCAGACGTCTAGCCGGCGCGCTCTTCAAGCCGACGCGCCCCACTCCAGACCTCTAGCCGGCGCGCTACTACCCCAGACGCGCATCGCTTCCTAATTCTCTACGGGAGGATGCGTCTCTCCGAGCCGGCGCGCTCTCCGAGCCGGCGCGCTCTTCAAGCCGACGCGCCCCACTCCAGACGTCTAGCCGGCGCGCTACTACTCCAGACGCACATCGCTCCCTATCCTACGGGGGGATGCGCGCTCTTCAAGCCGACGCGCCCCACTCCAGACCCGAGCCGGCGCGCTCTCCAAGCCGGCGCACATCGCTCCCTATCCTACGGGGGAATGCGCGCTCTTCAAGCCGACGCGCCCCACTCCAGACCTCTAGCCGGCGCGCTACTACTCCAGACGCGCATCGCTTCCTAATTCTCTACGGGAGGATGCGTCTCTCCGAACCGGCGCGCTCTCTGAGCCGGCGCGCTCTTCAAGCCGACGCGCCCCACTCCAGACGTCTAGCCGGCGCGCTCTTCAAGCCGACGCGCCCCACTCCAGACCTCTAGCCGGCGCGCTACTACCCCAGACGCGCATCGCTTCCTAATTCTCTACGGGAGGATGCATCTCTCCGAGCCGGCGCGCTCTTCAAGCCGACGCGCCCCACTCCAGACGTCTAGCCGGCGCGCTACTACTCCAGACGCACATCGCTCCCTATCCTACGGGGGAATGCGCGCTCTTCAAGCCGACGCGCCCCACTCCAGACCCCGAGCCGGCGCGCTCTTCAAGCCGACGTGCTCCACTCCAGACGTCTAGCCTGCGTGCTCCTACTCCATCCCTGTAAGCAGCTCTGGCCCTCGCCCTGTCCAAGGCCTTTACCCTGTTTTCTCTGTCCCTGTCTCCAGCCCGCCTCCCCGGGCCTCTGTCCCTGTTCCCCTCTCCAGTGCCCCTGTTCCTGCCCTGTCCTTTGCCCTGGCCCTGTCCTTTAGCCTTAGCCCCTTAGCCTGCTCGCCTCTTAAAGGCACAGTGCCAATTTTCCCTAATTCTTGTTTCCAGTATTTTGTGTTCTCCCTTAAAGGGACAGTGCCGCTTTTTGTTTGTATTCAATAAATGCCCTGTTCTTGGCTTACTCTCATACCTGTCTTGTGTTGTGCGATTGGGGTCGGTTACAAACCATAACAGTACGACCCGACAAGTTGACGACCCCAGCCAGCACAGACAGTGTATGTTGAGTTTAGCCTTTGTTAGCTCCCCTGTTGGCTTCCCTGTTAGTCTCCCCAGTTGGCTTCTTTGTTAGCTCCCCTGTTAGCATTTGTTAGTTCCCCTGTTGACTCCCCTGTTAGCTTCCCTGTTAGCTCCCCTGTTAGCCTGTTAGTCTCCCCTGTTAGCTTCCCTGTTAGCCTCGTTAGCTCCCCTGCAGCTTGCCAGGCCTCTACTACCGGCATGGCCCCAGTCTGCTAGCTTAGCCCCGGCTGCTAGCACAGCCTCTATGTTAATGCAGCCCTTGCAGCTAGCATAGGCCCTGTAGCTAGCCATGCCCAGGCAGCTAACCCGATCCCTCTGCATGGCCTCCACTTTTTGCGTAGCTTTCCCCACTGCTAGGACTGCCCCTTCAGCTAGCAAGGTCAGTTTTCTCCACTGCTAGGACTGCCCCTTCAGCTAGCAAGGTCAGTTTCTCCCACTGCTAGGACTGCCCATTCAGCTAGCAAGGTCAGTTTCTCCCACTGCTAGGACTGCCCCTTCAGCTAGCAAGGTCAGTTTCCCCACTGCTAGGACTGCCCCTTCAGCTAGCAAGGTCAGTTTCCCCACTGCTAGGACTGCCCCTTCAGCTAGCAAGGTCAGTCTCCCCGCTGCTAGGACTGCCCCTTCAGCTAGCAAGGTCAGTTTCCCCACTGCTAGGACTGCCCCTTCAGCTAGCATGGTCAGTTTCCCCGCTGCTAGGACTGCCCTTTCAGCTAGCAAGGTCAGTTTCCCCACTGCTAGGACTGCCCTTTCAGCTAGCAAGGTCAGTTTTCCCCACTGCTAGGACTGCCCCTTCAGCTAGCAAGGTCAGTTTTCCCCACTGCTAGGACTGCCCCTTCAGCTAGCAAGGTCAGTTTTCCCCACTGCTAGGACTGCCCCTTCAGCTAGCAAGGTCAGTTTCCCCGCTGCTAGGACTGCCCTTTCAGCTAGCAAGGTCAGTTTTCCCCACTGCTAGGACTGCCCCTTCAGCTAGCAAGGTCAGTTCCCCACAGCTAGGACTGTCCTTCCAGCTAGCTTGTTCTCTCATGCTGGTCCAGCCCTGTCTGCTAGCCTAGCTCCGGCAGCTAGCGCAGCCTCTATGTTAATGTAGCAGTACAGCTAGCATAGGCCCTGTAGCTATCAGTGCCCTGGCAGCTTCCCGGTCCCTCTGCTAACCCCACTTTGGTGTAGCTTCCCCTGCTAGCATGGCCCATTTTTTGTTTGTTGCCTTGTCATGTCCCCTGCCCCTCTGTCTGTATTTTTGGGTCGCCCGGTGGCTCCAGTGGAGGGGGGGGGGGGTACTGTGAGGTTCGCCTGTTCCCTGGACCTTTAATTCCCTGTCTCCTCACCTCTCCAGCCTCCACCCTCGCGTTCGTTTACTCTCCTCTGCTCTTCAGCAGCCCACACCCTTGGACTACCTTTCACAGCTGTGTTAAGTTATGATTAGCGCCCCAGAGGGCTTTAAATACCTGGACTTCCCCTCCAGTCCTGGTCGGGTCGTTCCGTATCTGTATCTTATCTGTATCTTATGCTACCGTTCTACCGCCGCGCTCCTGGTGAGTCATCACCATCGCCACCTGTCGCCGTTTGCCTGGAGTGGGACACAGTTTTGCGCTCTCTAATCCTCTACGGGAGGTTTTCCAGTGTCCCACTCCAGACCCGAGCCGGCGCGCTCTCCAAGCCGGCGCACATCGCTCCCTATCCTACGGGGGGATGCGCGCTCTTCAAGCCGACGCGCCCCACTCCAGACCCGAGCCGGCGCGCTCTCCAAGCCGGCGCACATCGCTCCCTATCCTACGGGGGGATACGCACTCTTCAAGCCGACGCGCCCCACTCCAGACCTCTAGCCGGCGCGCTACTACTCCAGACGCGCATCGCTTCCTAATTATCTACGGGAGGATGCGTCTCTCCGAGCCGGCGCGCTCTCCGAGCCGGCGCGCTCTTCAAGCCGACGCGCCCCACTCCAGACCCGAGCCGCCGCGCTACTACTCCAGACGCGCATCGCTTCCTAATTCTCTACGGGAGAATGCGTCTCTCCGAGCCGGCGCGCTCTCCGAGCCGGCGCGCTCTTCAAGCCGACGCGCCCCACTCCAGACCTCTAGCCGGCGCGCTACTACTCCAGACGCGCATCGCTTCCTAATTCTCTACGGGAGGATGCGTCTCTCCGAGCCGGCGCGCTCTTCAAGCCGACGCGCCCCACTCCAGACGTCTAGCCGGCGCGCTCTTCAAGCCGACGCGCCCCACTCCAGACCTCTAGCCGGCGCGCTACTACCCCAGACGCGCATCGCTTCCTAATTATCTACGGGAGGATGCGTCTCTCCGAGCCGGCGCGCTCTCCGAGCCGGCGCGCTCTTCAAGCCGACACGCCCCACTCCAGACGTCTAGCCGGCGCGCTACTACTCCAGACGCACATCGCTCCCTATCCTACGGGGGGATGCGCGCTCTTCAAGCCGACGCGCCCCACTCCAGACCCCGAGCCGGCGCGCTCTTCAAGCCGACGCGCTCCACTCCAGACGTCTAGCCTGCGCGCTCCTACTCCATCCCTGTAAGCAGCTCTGGCCCTCGCCCTGTCCAAGGCCTTTACCCTGTTTTCTCTGTCCCTGTCTCCAGCCCGCCTCCCCGGGCCTCTGTCCCTGTTCCCCTCTCCAGTGACCCTGTTCCTGCCCTGTCCTTTGCCCTGGCCCTGTCCTTTAGCCTTAGCCCCTTAGCCTGCTCGCCTCTTAAAGGCAGTGCCAATTTTCCCTAATTCTTGTTTCCAGTATTTTGTGTTCTCCCTTAAAGGGACAGTGCCGCTTTTAGTTTGTATTCAATAAATGCCCTGTTCTTGGCTTACTCTCATACCTGTCTTGTGTTGTGCGATTGGGGTCGGTTACAAACCATAACAGTACGACCCGACCAGTCGACGACCCCAGCCAGCACAGACAGTGTATGTTGAGTTTAGCCTTTGTTAGCTCCCCTGTTGGCTTCCCTGTTAGTCTCCCCAGTTGGCTTCTTTGTTAGCTCCCCTGTTAGCATTTGTTAGTTCCCCTGTTGACTCCCCTGTTAGCTTCCCTGTTAGCTCCCCTGTTAGCCTGTTAGTCTCCCCTGTTAGCTTCCCTGTTAGCCTCGTTAGCTCCCCTGCAGCTTGCCAGGCCTCTACTACCGGCATGGCCCCAGTCTGCTAGCTTAGCCCCGGCTGCTAGCACAGCCTCTATGTTAATGCAGCCCTTGCAGCTAGCATAGGCCCTGTAGCTAGCCATGCCCAGGCAGCTAACCCGGTCCCTCTGCATGGCCTCCACTTTTTGCGTAGCTTTCCCCACTGCTAGGACTGCCCCTTCAGCTAGCAAGGTCAGTTTTCTCCACTGCTAGGACTGCCCCTTCAGCTAGCAAGGTCAGTTTCTCCCACTGCTAGGACTGCCCATTCAGCTAGCAAGGTCAGTTTCTCCCACTGCTAGGACTGCCCCTTCAGCTAGCAAGGTCAGTTTCCCCACTGCTAGGACTGCCCCTTCAGCTAGCAAGGTCAGTTTCCCCACTGCTAGGACTGCCCCTTCAGCTAGCAAGGTCAGTCTCCCCGCTGCTAGGACTGCCCCTTCAGCTAGCAAGGTCAGTTTCCCCACTGCTAGGACTGCCCCTTCAGCTAGCAAGGTCAGTTTTCTCCACTGCTAGGACTGCCCCTTCAGCTAGCAAGGTCAGTTTCTCCCACTGCTAGGACTGCCCATTCAGCTAGCAAGGTCAGTTTCTCCCACTGCTAGGACTGCCCCTTCAGCTAGCAAGGTCAGTTTCCCCACTGCTAGGACTGCCCCTTCAGCTAGCAAGGTCAGTTTCCCCACTGCTAGGACTGCCCCTTCAGCTAGCAAGGTCAGTCTCCCCGCTGCTAGGACTGCCCCTTCAGCTAGCAAGGTCAGTTTCCCCACTGCTAGGACTGCCCCTTCAGCTAGCATGGTCAGTTTCCCCGCTGCTAGGACTGCCCTTTCAGCTAGCAAGGTCAGTTTC
Source organism: Notolepis coatsorum (assembly GCF_963971535.1). Lineage (NCBI taxonomy): Eukaryota > Metazoa > Chordata > Actinopteri > Aulopiformes > Paralepididae > Notolepis > Notolepis coatsorum. The sequence continues at coordinate 152,202,837 of NC_140167.1, read as the reverse complement.
CCCACTGCTAGGACTGCCCTTTCAGCTAGCAAGGTCAGTTTTCCCCACTGCTAGGACTGCCCCTTCAGCTAGCAAGGTCAGTTTTCCCCACTGCTAGGACTGCCCCTTCAGCTAGCAAGGTCAGTTTTCCCCACTGCTAGGACTGCCTCTTCAGCTAGCAAGGTCAGTTTCCCCGCTGCTAGGACTGCCCCTTCAGCTAGCAAGGTCAGTTTCCCCACTGCTAGGACTGCCCCTTCAGCTAGCATGGTCAGTTTCCCCGCTGCTAGGACTGCCCTTTCAGCTAGCAAGGTCAGTTTCCCCACTGCTAGGACTGCCCTTTCAGCTAGCAAGGTCAGTTTTCCCCACTGCTAGGACTGCCCCTTCAGCTAGCAAGGTCAGTTTTCCCCACTGCTAGGACTGCCCCTTCAGCTAGCAAGGTCAGTTTCCCCGCTGCTAGGACTGCCCTTTCAGCTAGCAAGGTCAGTTTTCCCCACTGCTAGGACTGCCCCTTCAGCTAGCAAGGTCAGTTTTCCCCACTGCTAGGACTGCCCCTTCAGCTAGCAAGGTCAGTTCCCCACAGCTAGGAAATTGGAAATCAACCTGTGCTGGAGCGAGGTGGGTCTTAAGTTCTGGGCCCATAGCTTGGAAGTTCTCTCTCAGCTCTCTTTCGCCGCCTTTGAAGTTTGTCCCATGATCGGACAATAGGGTAGACGGTCTTCCTTTCCGTGATGTGAATCTTCGGAAGGCCATAAGGAATGAGTCTGTTCTCATGGTCGGGAGAAGCTCGATGTGTATCGCTCTGGTGGTCATGCATTTGAATACAATACCCCACCGCTTCTCGGTTCCTCTTCCTTTCTTTATGTGCAGCGGGCCAAAGCAGTCCATACCCGTTGAGTGGAATGGCTTGTCACCGATTCGGAGGCGACATGGAGGAAGGTCAGCCATCCTTGGTATGCTGGGCTGCGCGCGCCACTTGCGGCAGTCTAGACATGTTCGCTGGAAGCGTCGTACCGCCTCTCTTCCTTGTAGGATCCAGTAACGACGTCTGATTTCCGCGAAGACTCTTTCTGCTCCTGCGTGATGTACATCCTCATCGTATTTCTTTATAATCAGCTCTGTGACCTTGTGTCGGCTGTTCAATACGATCGGGTATTTAATGTCATCCGGTAGATTGGGGGCTCTGCGTAGGCGACCACCCACTCTGATGAGGGTATGAGCGTCGCTCTCGGGGGCCAGATGAATTAATCTGCTGTCGGATGGGACGGGCTTTCCTCCCTGTAGACAGGCCAATTCATCGGGGAACGAGTCTCTCTGGGCTCGCTGCAGTAGAAGCAATTCTGCTTCCTCGTAGTTAGCTGCTGACATATCAGCGGGGGACTTGCACTCCGGGTGGTACCGCAGGAATGTTCTTTGTTGTGCACTCTCTATGGACGTGCAATCGTCTATGTTAGGGTCGGTGGAGGCTACGGTGCTCAATCCACAGAACACAGACTTCTTATTTTCCACCTCCTCTGGACTTGCTTCCCTTGGGATAGGCATGGGCCACTGTCCTTCCGGGAGTCTTAGGAATGCGGGGCCGTCACTGCAGACATTGCGACGGGTGAGGTCATCCAGGGGCATCCCCCGGGTGATGACGTCAGCTGGGTTCTGTTTTGTATCAACGTAGCGCCACTCTGTTTCTCCGGTTAACTCTTCGGTTAAGTCTTGAATCTCGGTGACTCTGACTCCCACGAAGACTTTGTACTTGCATGAGTCCGATTTGATCCAGGCGAGTACCGTCGTGGAATCTGACCACAGGATTGTTCTAGACACCGGTATGGTGAGCTCACGTTGGATGAGCGTGGCTAGGTGCGCTCCGGCTAGGGCTGCGCAGAGCTCTAGACGTGGGATAGATTGTTGCTTGCGTGGGGCTATTCTCGAGCGGGCGAGGACAAATGCTGTGTAGATCTCTCCCCCCTTTTCTTGGGCCCGCAAGTAGGCTACTGATCCGTATGCGACCTCTGAGGCGTCACTGAAGACGTGTAAGTCCATTTTACATGTCTCTGGCCTCACCGTGGGTGGGAAGTAGCTTCGGCGCATATTAACGCCTGGGAGTGAGTGGAGCTCCATCTCCCACTCTCTCCAGGTGGATGCAAGGTGTGCGGGAATGGGGTCGTCCCAGCCCTGGTCCTTGTCCCACAATGCTCGTACAATCATTTTTGCCCTGGTGGTGTACGGTAGAATACATCCTAGTGGGTCATATTGTCGGGCGAGTGTTGTGTACACACTCCGTCTGGTGGTCGGCGCCGCCGCCGGCCTTCCCTGCTCCGTAGTCAGGGGCTTTTGTGTGTAGTGAAGCGAATCTGTTTTGAATCGCCACACCAATCCCAGGGTCATCTCCTGGGCTTCTCCCGGGATTGTAGCCATCCAGGTCTCGCTGCTGGCTGCCTTGTCCTCGGAGGAGAGGCTGCGCAGTACTTGCGGATCGCTGCTGGCCCACTGCCTGAGATCAAAGCCGCCTTTGATCAATGAGGCGCGGAGTTTAATCAGGAGAGCCTCGGCTTCTTCTTGGGTTGAAAGGCTTTGTAGACAGTTGTCTACGTAGAAGCTGTTCTTTACGCTGTGTCGGACCTCTTCGTCCGCTGCTGGGTCCTCTGCTACATGTTTCTGTAGTGCAAATGTAGCACAGCAGGGGCTGCACGTCGTTCCGAAGGGGAGGACTTCCCATTGGTAGATGGCTGGGTGCTCATCTCCTGGCTTCTCTCTCCATAGGAACCGTAACAGGGGCTTGTCCGCCTCTACTAATCTCACCTGCAGGAACATTCCTTTAATGTCCCCGCTGATGGCCACCTTTTCCTGGCGGAAGCGGAGTAGAACGCCGAGTAGGGAGGGGCCGAGTGTGGGACCGGGCAGTAACTCTTTATTCAGATTTTGGGATCCGATCTGGTAGCTGCAGTTAAATACTATGCGGTCTTTACCGTTGTGATGGACCTTGTGGTGGGGCACGTACCACGATTCAGTGGTCTGGTCAGCCTCTTTAATGTCCATCTTTGTGACGTGTCCCGCTGTGATGAGCTTCTCAATCTCAGCGCGGTATACACTCTCTTGGGCGGGGTTCTTGGCTAAGCGCCGCTCCGTGTTCAGCAGGTACCGTTCTGTGGCGTCTGTCTTGGCGTGGAAAGTAGGCATTCCTTCTCGCCGCAGGAGTGGCGTGGCGTATCTCAACACGCCGTTGACCGGGACTCTCTTGGTCCCTGTCTCGAGGAGGTGAATGGCGTAAATGTCATCTTTAGAGCGAATGTCTTTCTTTCCGTTCTTAAAGGGCATTTGTTCCAAGGTCCATAGCCGCTCTACGTGTTGCAGGAGTGCGGTTTCTCCCTCTGTGACTCGGGAGTGGAGACATCTAGTGGCTGTACTTCGGTTGAGAGATTTGGCGAGCGGGCCTTGGAGAGTCCATCCCAAACGGGTCTCGACTGCTGCAGGACAGCCTCGGGGTCCGGTATGAACCCGGTCTATCGGGACAATGAGGTCTGCATGGTCGGAGCCTATCAACAGGGTCGGCATAGCATTGTCTATGAGCGGGATCGGTAACTTGCGCAGATGTGCATATTTCTCCATCAGCTTGGCGACGGGGTATGTGTACCGCGACAGTCCTATTTCTTGGCTGGTGAAAGCGTCTGTAATCTGGTACCGTCGCTCAGGCTGGCCGCTTGCTGCGATAGAGAATGAGACATTCTCGCCCTTTATCGTCTTCAAATCTCGTCTTATTGTCCGAATTGTCATTTGGGTTTCGCTTCCCCGCAGCCCTAGCTGGGCCGCAGCGGAGGCGAGCAGCAGGGTCTTCTCTGACCCGTCATCGAGGACGGCGTAAGTGTCCAGGACTTTATTCTGGTAGCTTAGTGTCACACGCACTACTTTTAGGAGTACTCGGGCTCCACTGCTGCTGGCGGGATCGATGTACATGACGCTCGCTTTGCGGCTGGATGGTGCAGGTGAAGGGCGCCGTCTGTTACTGTCGTGAAGTATGTCCAGATGGGCTCCATCGCACTTGGTGCACCTTTTCTTTAAGCGGCATTCGGCTGCCATGTGTGAGCGCGCACAGCGAAAACAGCGCTTGTTGGACTTTATCCATTGACCTGCTTCCTCCGCGTTCAGCTTGGGGAAGGAGTCACATTGCGCTAGCCAGTGTTCTTTCTCACAGTAGGGGCACACTATCTTCCACTTCTCCGTTCTGGAGGGGGTACTGTGGCTCCTGCTGCTCGGTACTGACTCCGATTGGTGCATCACAGTCACCGATCTTCTTCCATCATTTAGTCGTCTGGTTCCTTCTCTGGAGCCAGGGGTGCTCCGTCCGAATGTATCTAGCCGTAGGCTGCTGACTTCTCTCGCCAGGAAGTCTGCTAGATCGAGGAGGTTCGGTTCGGGGCCATTCGGGTCTCTGTGGTCCCTCTGCCGCCTAAAGCGCTCCTGACGAGCGGGCGGCAGCTTCTCCAGAATCCTTTCCACATTTGAGTTGGCGTAAAGTTCATGCCTCCCCTTCTCTCTTTGCGCTCCCAACATCCCTACCAGGGACTGCACTCTGATGGACAGGTCGTCCAGTGCTCGATTGTCTATTGCTGGGGGTAAGCGGTCGATGTGTCGGATCTCCTGGATCACGTAATCCCATATGCGCCCATACCTCTGGTCCAGTGCTACCAGCGCTGCTGTGTATGGGGTGGTGGAAGTCGCGTAGGCGAACGCTATATTATGTGCGCGGGGCACCTTTAAGTGCTTCAGTAGGATGGCGTATTTGTGGCGTTCATCCAATACATCCACCAACATGGTCTCCAGACACATGCGGAGTTCTGTATACTGGGCCCGGTTCTCCTGGGTGAAGTCGGGTACCATAGGCGTGCCAATGTATGACGCTGACTGTGGATACATCGGCGAGCGTTGGGGGAGAGGCCTCCTAGGCGAGTCTCCTCCCGCTCCTTGGTATGGGCTGGTACCGGCAGTGTACCATGGCCCGCTTGTCCAGGTGCTGTTCCTCGGTGCGGGTCGTGCGTCGTGCTCACCCGTGTATAGAGTCGGGGGTCTGTAGCGCAGCTCCGCGGGAGTATAGCCTGGGCTGTACCGGACCTCCTGGTCCGGTAGAGTACTGTGCTGTCTTCGGGCGTGGTTCTCCTCCTCTTCCTCTTCGTCTTCAGTTAGGTCATCCAGTGCTTGTAGTCTCTGGTTTAGCCTCTCCACAGGATATGCTGCTCCTTCCCGGTTGCTAGGTCTCGCTTGGACCGGTGGGGGGAGGTGGTCTGTGGGGGGTATAGACCTCGTCTGTTGGTCAAGTTCAGGGTTGTTTACTCGGCTAGGGGATGCCGCCCTGGAGGTGTGTCTAGACGAGTTCCTGGAGCCTCTGGCGGAGGGAGAGGGTGTTGTCCGTCTGATCAGCTGTTCTATTAGTTGCGACTGCTGTCTGTCGCGCGCTGCGTCCCGTTGAGCACCGGCTCGTTCTCGGGCCACATTCTCTTCCATCTGAATGCGTCTTATTTCTAGACGTATCTGCTCGTGTTCGCTTCGCTGCTGGATCTGCAGTCGGTCGCGTTCAGCAGCGGCGTTCAGGCTGATGAGGAAGGCCTGCTGTAGGGTCCTCTCTGCCTCGCTGGGAGAAGGCGGTTGTATAGGGGAGCCTTCCCTCGGGGTACTCCTTGCGGAGCCTTGGAGCTCTATCTCCACGGTGCTCTCCCCGTCTTCTTCCGTGCCGAGTTCTCTCTCGGTAGCGTTGTATTCCTCCCGGGACTCATCGGGGACTACTTCTTCAGTACTGGCGGGGTGTGAAGTCATGTCTGGTTCCCACTGGTCCCCACCGTGAACTTGGTCAGTTACATTAGAGCCCGTAGGGGCCTCTATGGTCGGGGTAGTCTGGGCGTTGGGGTTAGACATACTTTTACTTTCTAGTTTTACCGCGTTTACTGTTAGTAGAAGACTAGGTTGTTGACTGACAGCGTAAGCCTCTAAGTACTGAGGGAGCCGTCGTTCGCGCTGCGGGCGTTGGTTAGGAGGATCGTTTCGTGGAGTGTTCATCATAGGCCATTTCAATATTAATAACACTATATTAATATTACACTGATTACCCTCCGGCTCGAAGGACCAATTGTAACTGAGGGGTACAATTCCCTGACTGTATTACTAGATATGATACTTACTACCACTACCTTTGTACTTAATATTCGGCCACCCAGTACACGGCATAAATATATTATCATAAACACTCTCACGTAGATGAAACGGATCCAACACAAATGTACGAAGTCGAAGTATGCGTTTATTACTACACAGCAATGGTGTGTAGAGCAAGCACGTAATCACTTAATTACATTTATGAATTGAAATAGTATGCACTTTTATGGCAAAGAGTATTCGTCGGTATATCAATAGAGAATGTCCAATCTCTGATGGCGCAGGTGGTAAATATACGACCTGGAATAGTTAAGGAATAACAGCAATGATACTTTAATGATTATATACTTGATACACTAAGGGGGGGTTAATCCGGTCGCTTGTAAGCCGACAGGAGTAGGAAGGGGGAAGGGGGTAGAATCCGGCTGCCTCGTCCGGCCAAGGGTATCCCAGGTGAACCCACTGTAGTGCCGTTCAATGCGCCGGCGATCCTTGGACCACAGATGAAAGCAGGTGGACTCTTTGTGGGCCGGCTCTCTCCGGTCCACCGGGGAGAGACGTGAAGCGACCTCGTCTTGCAGAGCGTCTCCTCACCTTGCGTCCTCTCCAGGGGGGGGGGTTCCAACACACGGCAGTGTCGGGGGTCTTTATCCATGGAATAATCAAAGTATACAAAGCATAATCCGTGCCTGGGAAGGCGGGCTGTCGTCGGTAGAATAATCCGGTATACAGGTCCACTCGCTCGTCGGCTCTGGGGCTCCTCGGGTGCAGCTTCACATGGGGTCAACCACCCTGGGTAAGCAGCCAGTTCTCTGCCCGAAACGATGGGGTACTGACTACGGTAGTATTCTCACCGCACGAAGCACTATATATTAACAGACTATTATTAGCTTAATAGACTACGTCCAACTCGACGATATAGTGCCAAATATGACTATTCAAATATTAATATACACGATGTCTCAATACCGATGGTAGGCGAACTTGGCCTTACTCCCACACGTGGCGTCGCAGGGAGGCTTTACGTCTGTGACTCTATTGGAGGGTAAGAAACTGGACTGAAAAGAAAGTCCTACTTTAGTAGCGCAGTATATATACGCACTATGAACAAATAGTCCCATTAGTGGTGCGGTAGCCAGATTCCTACGCGGAACTAGGACTTGTTCGTACATGTGGAGCGGTACGTTTGAACTGGGTCTGAGGGGTATGGCAGCCTGGCACCAAGGTCTCGACCAATAGTAGAATGGAGACTATTATGGGATGTTCAGTAGGCTAGAATGGATATTCAATGCATATTGTACAAGGAATATACAAGGGATATCAGGGAATATTAGAGAATATACAAATACAATTAAATATATATATATAAATAAATATATATATTCGGTTTAATCTGGCCCTTCACAACAGGTACAATACAGTACGGCTCAATACACACAATTGTTAAGGGGATGCAGACCAGAGAAAGACTTTCGTCTTGTTTACATCAGGGTCCCCCATTTTCAATTCATCATAACATGACATACAGATAGACAGTACTGCTACATCTATATATGACATACAGAGATATAGACAGTACTGCTACTGGTCAGGACAGGCAGAGATGCAGTCCCTACTATCCTACTAAGTGTCTTTTCCCTCCTGGATAATAATAATAATAATAATAATAATAATAATAATAATAATAATAATAATAATAATAATAATAATAATAATAATAATAATTGTTACGAAGGATCAGATTAAACCGAATATATATATTTATTACTTGAGATATATTGTATAGTATTTGTATATCGTCTGATATCCCTTGTATATTCTTTGTACATATACACGGAATATCCCTTTACCTAGTACAGACCATAATATTTCGTTCTCCTATTGGACAGCGATCCCCTAGGCGCCACGGCCATACCCCCAATGTCTAGTTCAAAGTCACCGCCAAAGACATGCCTGGACATGACTGGCTCTGCGCAAGAATACAAGACAGAAATAAGGCTGGTACTAGATTGTTCACCTAACGTATAAATACGGCGCAGGTGAATACAGCAGTATGTTAACCAATAAGTTGAAGCCTCACACCACGATACAACGTGCTGTGAAGTGGGCCCGTTTTGCCCCAAAATAGAGCCTTGAGACCGCGTGCAAATTGATAACTGAAGTGTCAGAGTTTAACGCTGTATCGTCGAGTTCGACCTATTCTATTATTAAGTAATAGTCTATTATGTATAGTGTATCGTGCGGCTACCGTTCTACAGTGACCAGCATTACCAACGCTTCCTCGTACCGAGCTAGTGTGCTTATCCAGGCTGGGCGGCTTAACCTGGTGCCGTCATCCGAGGAGCCCTAGACGAGAACCGTGTGGATATGTACACTGGATAACCTACCCCGACGACTACAGAGCCCTTTTCGGCTGGATTATATTTGCTTTGGTCCTGTAGCTGATGGAGCGGAGAATCGTCTACACCCACAACTGTGTGGGATTTACCCTGTGAGGAGCATCGTCGAGCCCGCCTCTAGGACCCCTGAGGCTGGCTAGCTTTCCTCCATGCGGCACTGCATACCGGAGAATAGCTGTTGTTCGTCTACGGATCAAGAGATTATTGCACTGTCTCCTGTACCTGGAGTCTCCTTATTCATCGTTGACCCAGACTTTCGTTACCGACAAATCCTCTCCCCTGCTGGCCTACAACCGGAGGGACCTTATGAGTATCTCCAGCTGCCCTACTAGTGTACCATATATATAATTCTTATGATACAGGTGGTATTAATTATCTCCTGCGTAATATGCTCATGGACTTACGCTCTTGACCTATTCATGCACATTCTTCGCCTTACAAGCGCAATTCTCAATCTTGATAAGTAAAGTAATGTAAGATAATCTTCGTGCTGCTAATAAATATTCTTCTAAACGATATTTGTTGTGAAGCCGTGTTATTGTGGATGTGTTCATCTCATATACCTGTGTACTGTATGGCCAGTAGTAATGTACATAACGCAGTAGTGGTTTAATGATACCATACTTATTTAATACAGTCAGGGAATTGTACCCCTCAGTTACAATAATAATAATAATAATAATAATAATAATAATAATAATAATAATAATGCATTTGATTTATAAGGCGCCTTTTAGGACACTAAAAAAAAAAGTCCACAAATCGGTGAATGAAAAAATTATAGGATCAAATGAAAACTACTTACTAAAAATGTATGTTTAAAAGTACTAAAAAACACCAAAAAATACCAAACACTAACAAACATTCAGCACAGACAATGGGGATGCTGACACCATAAAAAAAAAAGAGTCCGGGGCTAGGAGAAAAATACACACCCATATAGTGCCATTCTAAAACCTCATACATTAACACCAAATAAAAACACAAGTCCATAACTGAATTACAAATAGTAAGCTACTTTAGATCCCAACTTGACAAGGGAAAGAAAGAGAGAGAGAAAAAGGGAGGGAGAGTGAAAGGGAGAGAGGGAGGGAGAGAAAGGGGGGGGGGGGGAGGGGGGGGAGAGAGAGGGGAAAGGAGGGAGGGCGAGAGAGAGGAGGGGGGAGAAGGGAGGGAGGGAGGGAGATGAAGGAAAGAGGGGGAGAGGAAGGGAGAAGGGAGGGGGGGGAGAGAGAGGGGAAAGGAGGGAGAGAGAGAGGAGGGGGAGGAGGGAGGGAGAGGAAGGAAGGAAGGAGGGGGAAAAGGAGAGAGGAAGGGAGAGAGAGATACTATGTCTATATGTCACCTTATTGGCCAAAATTACTATCAATGCAATATAGTTATTGTATTATAAGAGGCTAGACCCCTTGAAAAATTACCCAACAAGTGAAGAATTAAATCTAAACTAGTAACGGGAGCCTAAGACATGGTTCTACCGCCCCCTAGTGCACTTCTAACCACATACCACTTTTACTGATCACGGCCTTCCGCTCTCACACACATTCCACACACAACATAGTACGCATGCGCGGCCCCTCTGTACGGGCCATCAAATAGCCTTAACCATAATTACATTGCCAAACAACATTGAAAGTACACACTTACACTGCAATTCACACGACGCATTAATTTCATTGATATACCAGTCACACAACAACATCACCCATTCACAATATTAGCATTGAACAGTCCCAGCAGCATGTAGCATGTAGCATGTAGCTAGGTAGCCTTAGCCACCGTTAGCCACGCCATAGCATTCGCCATCTAGTAACAGTAGCCACAGTAGCCTATATTAGCTCCTATCACCGCTCGTTAGCTTGCAGCTTAGCTTAGCATCATAGCTTAGCCTAGCCTAACAATGGCTACGAGCGTAAACGGCAGTCTTATTCCGTTCACCGAGCATCTATAGCAGACCGCGACGGCAGCGTTACAATGACGTCACCCATTAACTGGACTTTAATCCAACGTAAGCGCTATTTTTACAGATTAAAAAATATAAAAACATTTCATACGCGAACAACTTCCGGGTCAGCACTTGCTAGTTTGAACTCCAAACCTGACCAGTCGTTTAGCATCCGCCATTGTCCTAGCCTTTGCTTAGAACGACTTCCGGTTCAAAGTCTTTGTTGTCTTCCGTTTTCGAAAGACTAGCTTGACCTTTAGCTAGTCGATAGCTCGGGCGTTAGCTCCAATATTATTCTAGCTTTAGCTTTAGCATTACCACACATTGTTACTTTTTTCAATAGTTTCCCCGTACACATTTCTATCGCAATAAGAGCGTCCGTATTACAATACACGCAATGAACACTTACATAGTAAACAGTATAATTAAACAATTCGTTGCTAAGAGCTTATTGTACCCGTTTGTCGCGGCCTAACGTAGTGAAATAAACGCCCAAGCTAAGCACGTTCTATCGGGATCTTCGCCCATCTTTGCCTTCTGAAATCAACCTTAATAATAATACATCTATTTTATATAGCGCTTTTCCAGGTGCTCAAAGACGCTTGAACCGTCTCATGGTTAACAGGCAAGCCCCGCATCCCCCTAATCAACCCTTAACAACGGATCGATTATGGTTAGAACAGCTGATATCCCTCAGAGAAAATCCCCTCCCCGTAGAAATACCGGGGTCCGGCTAAACTGGGTGATATTTTCAAAAGCTTACGAGCTCAGCTTCGGAAGGCCCCCTCGTACACTCATTTTACCACTACGTTAATATCCCACGACCCGTAACGAACACCATCATATCGCCGCCTTCCTTACATATCCATCTGATCCTGTGATCTGTACAGTTGTGGACCAGAGCCTGAAAGTCCCATTTGCATCGTTGCCGACGTTCTATGCCGCCGCTCTCTGCCGCTTGAGATGCGCCAGTAAGCGGAGGCCCGGCGTTATCCCAGCAATCGCACACTCTTATAATCCACCCACTGTACAGTTCTCGAAAAAAATTACTTATCATACCTTATACACCCCTGAAAGACATGGCCTGTCTGATGATCCAGGGCGTATACTACCGTACTTCCCGAACGCATAGACGAATTTGGCCACGATCAAGAACCATTCGTCAAGCGCAGCACGGTTCTATCAATTACCGAGTGGCGTCCTGGACGTCCCCGCTTTAAATTGACTCCTGCACAATATGACCTGTCGAACGTCACGCATCCCTGCTACCCCATCATCCTCTCCTCCCAGACGGATTCCTCCGTCTCGGCGAGATCCTTATGAGGTCATCGCGGGGCTTCCCCTCAACCCTAGTTCGAACTGAACGCTCCGCATTTTCATCCATCACGGCCACGTATCCACTCACCTGATTTTACGCAGATTTCGCGGGACGCTGTCGTGATGATCCCGATCTCCCAGGCGCCGATTTTCCACGAGCCGATTGCTCGTTTAGCAGAGAAAAAAATGTAAGCGCTTCAGGGAGGGTCGAACGGCACCACTTATAGTAATAGGGGTCAATGGTTCTGCCTCTAAAAAACAGATGTATATAGTACCCTGTGTTGTGTTTTGTCCGTTTGATAAACCCCTATTACTTATAAAGACCAACACGGTCTTGTAGAACGGCAGCGGAGCAGGAGAATGAAGAGGATTCCTTTTCTCAGATCTGTTTTATTTCAGAGTCCAAAAAATGAACAACAATGATCTGGGTCAATGAAAAAGGAATATGTGCAATAATATTGATGGAAGCAAACACTATGCCGTTTGTCATCAATACCAGAATAATCAAATACAATAAAAAGAATGGTCCTCAATTGGTTCCTCGATGGCGGAGTCGATCTGTTGTTTTTCTCTGTTGTCTGACGACAACAAAGGATTCTTTTCTCGTTTCAAAGAGCTTCTTCCTCGTCTGTTTCTCGTTTACCGTCCTCTTCCACTGGTGGGGGTGGTGTGTTCTCTGGTTCCTTTGTGTTTCCCACACCCCCCTTTTATCAATGAGCCGAAACTCCTCAACGTGAGGTCATCAGTGACCTCACACAAATGGTTTCATCCAATCACCAACATTCACAGTTCAAATCTCAATGTAGGTGGGACTTAGTCCAACTGTTTCATTTTCATTGTTCCAAATCAAATGGATATTTACTAGTTAAAATTAGACTTAATACTTTTTGGTATTAAGTCTCAAAACATTCATGGTTGAATTCTGCTTAATTCCCTAAACACATACATTATATTTTTGTCTCAAAAGCCTTTGGTTCTAGATGAAATTCACTGTTTGTTTCATCAGTCTAGTTTTATAGCATTTTAATCATTCCTTTTAGCTTAAGTTAATATCCCTTATAAGCAGCTAATTTTCAGTATTATGGGTATTCTCCAGATTGGTTCAGAAAGAGTTTAATGGCAAACTTTGGTGATTTATTTCGTCATAAACACAGCATATTTCATATCATTACGTCCAAGATTCTTAGCACAACATAACAGTAATATTTGCAGTTTAATTTGGAGCTTCATTAAGGATATAAACATACTTTAATTACTGGAGTAGTAAACCTTAACTCCTCCTTAGACATTTTGTCTCTACGTCGTGCTCACAGGAGGTGCCTGCAGCATCTAACAGGCGCATGTGACCTATAGGTCCATTGTTCCAGCTGCTTGTAACACTTGTATGTAAATTTACTCAGGGAGATCACATTCCAAACCATTTATAAACACTATGCACTCTTGTGGAACTAAATGTTTTCAACTGTTACACTTTGACTGTTTTTAAAGACTAGAAACATAGTCACATACTTATGTGAATCTGGGTTTTCTACTCTAGCATACCTGAAAAACAAATACAGAAACAGACTAAATGCTCAGCATGACCTCAGAATAGCACTTTCAAAAACCAAGCCCAGAATAGATCTGCTGGTTGAAAACTTCAACCAACCACATACCTCTCATTAGATTTCATTGTGCCATAGATTAAATATTATACCCCTTCTATCATGATGTCAGGTCAGTAGAATTTTTAAATAAGTCAGTACAAATTTATCAGAATGTTGCTCAATGTTGGGGTTTAAGGTTGAGGGACTGAGGGAGGGGGTAAGAAATGGAGAGTTGAAAAAGGGGTGAGAAATAGAAAGGAGAGTAGAACATGTTTGTTCATTTAAAAGTGTTACAAAATTGTATGTTATGAGGTGGTGAGCAACTTAACATTACACTCTGATTATTGCTGTGATGTACTTTTATAATTAAATAAATACATTTCATATACATTTGAAATTCATGGTATGTTGTGTTCTTTATCAGTAGTTTATAAATGTATGTTATGGCAATTCATGATGTATTTTTGTAAGTTTGGGTCCCGGGGAAACACCAAATTTCTCTTTTGGGTCTCGAGCTGAAAAAGTTTGAGAACCCCTGCGCTAGACTCTCCGGTGGTGACGACGTTATCCTTTTTCTCCCGTTAATTAGTGAGAGAGGGAAAAACAAAAGACAATGCCAACACAGCTCCTATAACTAAACTAACTACTTTAAGCACTGAACTTAAAGAGGTGCTATACACGGACTTCACAGTGGTGAAAGTAGGGAAGGAGCTGGTAGTATGGCCATGGATGTGGGCGTGTTTTGATCTCACGCGAAATGCCGCCTGCCGAATACTGGTCGATAGCGCTGTGCGCTGTCACATATATGGAACCATTTGTGTTCAATTTGATCTGAATCTCTCCGTAGCCTGGCTGGCAGTACGCATAGATTAAGTCCAGTGCAAGTCACACTGAAGGTGCATAACGCTCTCTCCCTCTCTCTTGTTGTCTCTCTCTCTCCAAACGTTACACTATAAAAAATAACTGGATAGTTGATTTAGCTTCTATCGAGTTCAGATAATTTGACAAGCTGTGGAGTGGACACGGTCAGTACTTAGCCAGGGCCTCGTAGAGTGTGCCCTGAACCTCTCTTACATTGACATCGTATACTCTTTGGGGCCTTCTTCAAATTCAGCAGCATGCAATACAACTAAACAAGGGAACAGGCTAAAATAGCAAGGATCTAGAATTACAGTCATGTCACCTGTGGTTCAGTTCTGAAGGACAAACTAAGGGTTATCAGTGAATTTCTACACATGGGCAATTGCCTGTTTTAATACAATAAACAGCACATTTTGTAATAGTACACATATTTGTAGATGTTTGTCTATACATTCTTACAATAGATAAATGGAACAATAGATTGATTCATACATGTTATACATTTGTAAATACTGTAACTAGTTTCCTCTAGTCAGCCAAGAACTGCCGTCTCTGCAGCCCTCTGCCTGTGATTCTTACCAACAGCTGCCTGGCCTTCCGGTCAGAAATAGCTGTTGACAATTGCCACAGAACAGAGGCTTACGTTTTCCATACAAGACATGAGAATGATAGACATGAATACATTTATTAAGGGCAACACTTGTCATGGAATAATAGATAATGTGAGCAGCAAATAACAATTTCTGAGTCCAAAGTTGAATAAAAATGAGATAGCTTTATTCCTCATATGGCCATACAAGGAAAATGCTCAGTTCACAATCAGAACACGTTGTAACACAAAATGTCTGACCGAGAAGTGAGAACGAACTCTGGTCAGACATACAATTAAATACATGAAAATGACGTAGGACAATGGAAAAGAACAAGAAAGAACAAGATGGTGGTTAGAATAATCAATACTATGACTATGTTATGGCTAGCCCCTTTCGTGACTGCGTGTAGCCTGGGGCTGTACCGCAGTCACTCTCACGTAGACCGCAACCAGTGTCATAATAAGGTACCAAGCGTGGACGGGGGGCTCGCGGTGGGTCAAAAATATATCAGATATGAATTTCAAAGATACCCAGCGTACAATATGGGTTTAACACATCTTTACAGTGTGGTCTGGAAGCTTGGAGTTGCTAATAAACAGTTTAAAACATTGTTACTCCACGAGTGGTACTCACAGAGCGAGCCGTGTATTTCCGCCTGTAATGCCTGGACCAGGCAGCCAAATGCATGGTGCGCATGCGCGGTGACACCAATGGCGGAAATACACGGCTCGCTCTGTGAGAACCACTCGTGGAGTAACAATGTTTTAAACTGTTTATTAGCAACTCCAAGCTTCCAGACCACACTGTAAAGATGTGTTAAACCCATATTGTACGCTGGGTATCTTTGAAATTCATATCTGATAGGTGAGTGTTTGTTTAAAGTCAGTCTGTGCAATGAGTGTAGATCAGGGAGGGGCAACTGGCGGCCCGCAGGCTGCATGCGGCCCTCACTGACGCTCCATGCGGCCCCAGGCCAATATATATAAAATTAAAAAAAAAACATTTATAATATATATATATATTTTGACTATGGCTCCTTTCGATCGATTAGTCGACTATTCGACTAATAGGGGTCAGCCCTAGTGTGGACATATTCAACGCTGTTGAAAGTGCCGTGAAGCAATATGGGGGGTTTGATAAACCGTCCGCTGTTGTTACCGATGGAGCACCCGCAATGAAAGGAAAACACACAGGATTCGCCGGGCTTCTAAGGCAGAGTGGCGTTGAGTGTCCAATGCTGCACTACATTATACATCAGGTAAGTTCGCTAACATAATTTTCATCTATTATGGGTCACTAATAATCAGGGGTGCAGTGGTCATGCCACGCAGTACCACGCCGTCCCAGCACTTTTCTGAGCAGAAGTACGCACACGGATGTGCACGCAAATATGTGACGTTATTGCATCTGATGCAGATCGCATGCACAAACATTGAAGTTGACATTCCTTCTATTGTGCGCCAACAGGAGAGACCACAAGTGTCTCATTAAAGACAGAACCATTATTGACCGACTGTGGGGGAGGGTGAATGTCATGCCAGTTTGATAAAGGGTCAATGGGAGGCATGTAGAATTGCACAAAAAGGAATTCATTATTCTGATGAGTATTGCACTTGGCTACTTGTTTACTTTTGTAGTGTTCAGATAACACTGAAATGCATGGTATGGATATGAAGCACTCAGGAATGTTTTCTTTAGTAGCAGGATACAAGTTTATACATTTAACAAAATAATTTATTATTGCACTTTTGATTTAACACTTTCTCTGCCACGCTTATATCCATCAATGTTTGATCACTGCCAGCACTGTAAGTCTATGGAGATGTTTACCTTCTTTGCAGGGCTATAACTTTTTAAATTGTATTGCTAAATTGACATTACTATGGCCCATTCAACATCGATTATCTATCGTTCAGGATGTAGGAACGTTTTACTTTTTCTTTCACACATTCATACGAAAATACCGTCTAGAGTATAAATATGTTTTTATCGTTTTCTGCAGTAATTCCTAGAACGTGAGATATAGGCATAATGCATATATTAGATGATCAAATGCCGTTTGTTACCGATCGACGCTATATTAAAAATGTCAACTGTACATGGTCCTAAACGCATGCGCGGGTGAACGTGGGGGGGGGTCGTTTATAATTCTGTGATCGTCGCTAAATGCTTCATGTAGTATGGGTGATATATAGATCAGAGCAGTTTGTATGGATAATAATGAACAAAAACGCTGAAACCCACGGCAGCTTCCTCTTAGCATTGGGCGATGATACTGGAGCAAACAGATCCCAGTTATGTGATGGGGATCGAGGCAATCCATTTCCGGTTTGTATAATACTAATATATGCCCAAATCATGTCGACTATTGAGTTATGGCAACGATCCATATCCACGGTGTGTGTCTTGAGTCCCGCGATGATAAACGAGTGGCCGGACGGATTTAGGGGACGGACCGAGCTCCAACGGGCATATCCGGTTTGGCAACTCGCCGATCAGCCACCAGGTGGCAGTATTGAAGCGTTGCAGAGTTGTGCCGGCTCAGACAGCATCAGACCAGCCTCCATGAGGGAAATATGAATACCATGGCGAAAATATGAAATATGATCAGAATAACGTTGTACGCCGTGATCTGGCAGAATTTGCATGAACTTGAAACACGTCGTAAGCCGCTTCCAGCGGAGAAAGTGTTAATGTTGTAGTGAAATGAAGCAGGAATGCTGCTTTGTGTTTGTTGAGCAGTGGGCTTTAAGTTCATACATTTATTTTAATAGAAGCCTTAATTATAATTTGTCATTTGATTTAATGTTGTAGTGAAAGGACAGCTCATTCACTGAGAGACTTACACTGCATCAGGGTAAGACATTTTAAGTCATTTAGTAATATCTTTAAACTGAGACTTGATTGCTGACTTGACCAGCTGACTTGATTAAGACATTTTAAGTAATTTAGTAATATCTTTAAACTGAGACTTGATTGCTGACTTGACCAGCTGACTTGATTAAGACATTTTAAGTAATTTAGTAATATCTTTAAACTGAGACTTGATTGCTGACTTGACCAGCTGACTTGATTAAGGGGCGTGTTTAAAGCGGCCATTTTGTTTCCTTAAGTGACCCATTAAAAGCTGCTTCCTGCTTAAAGACAGCACTTGTGTACTGAGTGTGATCTCAGAGCCCTGTCACTGCTTAAAAGCAGAACCTCAGCCTCTCCTGGAATCACTCTGTACTACATTCTGTTGTGGAAGGACAGCTCATTCACTGAGAGACTTACACTGCATCAGGGTAAGACATTTTAAGTCATTTAGTAATATCTTTAAACTGAGACTTGATTGCTGACTTGACCAGCTGACTTGATTAAGACATTTTAAGTAATTTAGTAATATCTTTAAACTGAGACTTGATTGCTGACTTGACCAGCTGACTTGATTAAGACATTTTAAGTAATTTAGTAATATCTTTAAACTGAGACTTGATTGCTGACTTGACCAGCTGACTTGATTAAGACATTTTAAGTAATTTAGTAATATCTTTAAACTGAGACTTGATTGCTGACTTGACCAGCTGACTTGATTAAGGGGCGTGTTTAAAGCGGCCATTTTGTTTCCTTAAGTGACCCATTAAAAGCTGCTTCCTGCTTAAAGACAGCACTTGTGTACTGAGTGTGATCTCAGAGCCCTGTCACTGCTTAAAAGCAGAACCTCAGCCTCTCCTGGAATCACTCTGTACTACATTCTGTTGTGGAAGGACAGCTCATTCACTGAGAGACTTACACTGCATCAGGGTAAGACATTTTAAGTCATTTAGTAATATCTTTAAACTGAGACTTGATTGCTGACTTGACCAGCTGACTTGATTAAGACATTTTAAGTAATTTAGTAATATCTTTAAACTGAGACTTGATTGCTGACTTGACCAGCTGACTTGATTAAGACATTTTAAGTAATTTAGTAATATCTTTAAACTGAGACTTGATTGCTGACTTGACCAGCTGACTTGATTAAGACATTTTAAGTAATTTAGTAATATCTTTAAACTGAGACTTGATTGCTGACTTGACCAGCTGACTTGATTAAGGGGCGTGTTTAAAGCGGCCATTTTGTTTCCTTAAGTGACCCATTAAGGGCCAGGTGTTAGAAAGCACTAATTAGTGATAGGGATTTAAAGGCCTGCTGGCTTAGCGTCAGCGAAGCGTCGAGAAACGAAGAGGGACAAAGAGGAGTTTTCCTGGAGTTCTCTGCAGAGGGATCCAGGGATCCACCCAGTGCTAAGTACATCATAATCCTATCTTACACTCCACTCTGAAAAATCTCCCTTTCCCTCCCACTCTGCTATTTCTCTACTTCCTCCCTGCCACTCTTGACACCACAATGTGTCTCATATCCACAATCTGCTCCCCCAGAACAGACTCAACCCACCCACGGCAGTTTGCTAGCAACCCGGCTAATCTATCCTACCCTCCTACAGCCACTAATACACCTGTCACAGTACAGGGAGGCCTATGGAATTGTCAATCAGCAGTCAAGAAAGCTGACTTCATTACTGCCTACGCCCATAGTCAAAATCTGCAGCTCCTGGCTCTAACTGAGACCTGGATAACCCCCAATAACTCATCAACACCTGCAGCATTATCTACAAACTATAACTTCACTCACACACCTCGACCTTCCAGGCGGGGTGGAGGCACTGGCCTCATGACATCTCCTTCATGGACTACAAACGTAACACCCCTCCCAGCACTGTCACTCTCCTCTTTTGAATATCATGCAGTATCTGTCTCTAATCCTTTCAATCTCACCATTGTTACACTCTACCGCCCTCCAGGTCCGCTCGATCACTTCACAGATGAGCTGGACATGCTTCTAAGCTCCTTACCGGAAGATGGTACCCCTCTCCTTCTATTGGGCGACTTCAACCTGCCTGACTCATCTCAGTCAGTCATAGTAGTCTCCCTCCTACAATCATTTGACCTGACTCCCACTGCCATGCCTCCCACCCACAAAGCAGGCAACTCCTTGGATCTCATATTTTCCCGTAACTCCAGCATCATTAACACCACGGTAACTCCCCTACATGTATCTGACCATTCCTTCATATCCTTCTCACTAACTCTCATGCTTAACCGAAAGGTCTTCACCCCAACTCAAACCGTCTCACTCAGACGCAACCTGCCCTCCCTATCCCCCTCCACCCTCTCCTCTGACATACTATCCACTCTACCTTTGAGTGACACCTTCTCTGCTCTCTCCACAGAGATGGCAACCTCCACCCTCCTCTCAGCCCTTGCAACCTCCTTCGACAAGCTCTGTCCCCTCGTTGAGAAACCTGCCCGCCGTTCCCCACCCAGTCCATGGCTGACAGATCCAGTGAGAGAACAAAGACAGGTCCTGAGAGCAGCTGAAAGGAAGTATAGAAAGTCACGCCTCACTGCTGACATCGACACATATCACAACCTCTTGTTAACATTCTCCAAAACCATTACTAATGCCAAAGCTTCTTTCTTTCACCATAGGATCGAGGCCTCTGCCAAGAATCTTCGCAAACTGCATGCTACCATGTCCTCCCTCCTCACTCCCCCCCCACCCCCCCCTCCCTCATCTTTCTCTGCCGAAGACTTTGCGATCTTCTTTGAGGAAAAAGTGGAGAACATCCGCAGCTCCTTCTCCCAACCCCCACCCATTCCAAATGCTGAATCGAGAACCTCATCCTTCACTCTGTCATCTTTCTCTCCCATTACAGAAGCCGAGACCCTGACACTGGTAACGTCGAACCGTCCGACTACATGCCAGCTGGACCGGCTACCTTCCCCACTCCTCCAGTCCATAGCACCAGACATCCTCCCATTCCTAACTGCAACCATCAACTCCTCACTCAACTCGGGGGTGGTCCCCACCTCCCTAAAACAAGCCAGAGTCACGCCCCTCATAAAAAAACCATCCCTGAACCCTACCGTCATAGGCAACTACCGTCCTGTCTCTCTTCTCTCCTTCCTTTCTAAAACACTTGAACGTGCTGTATCCAACCAACTTACTGCTTATCTCTTACAGAATGACCTCCTAGACCCTAATCAGTCAGGCTTCAGGACTGGTCACTCCACAGAGACAGCCCTCATTGCGGTCACAGAGGCACTTCACTTAGCAAGAGCGAAAGGCCTCTCCTCTGTCCTGATTCTCCTAGATCTATCTGCAGCCTTCGACACAGTCAACCACCAGATCCTCCTCGCGGCCCTCGCAGGAATGGGAGTGGCTGGCTCTGCGCTGACATGGTTGTCATCATACCTCAATGACCGCTCCTACCAAGTGTCATGGAGAGGGACCCTGTCGGCCACCCGCCCCCTGCGGACGGGTGTCCCCCAGGGCTCGGTTTTAGGACCCCTTCTCTTCTCCCTCTACACTAAATCACTGGGTAACATTATCACGTCTCATGGCTTCTCCTACCACTGTTATGCCGACGATACTCAACTCTTCCTCTCCTTCCCTCCCTCAGATATCCACGTCTCTGAGCGGATCTCGGCCTGTCTGTCCGACATCTCCGCCTGGATGACGACCAACCACCTCAAACTGAACCTAAGCAAAACAGAATTGCTCCACCTGCCGGCCAAATCCTCCCCCCTGACCGACCTTTCCATCAGTCGAGAATGCAGCTGTGACCGCGTCCCCGACCGCCAAGAACCTTGGTGTTGTCCTCGACGACCAGTTGAACTTCTCTGCTCACATCGCAGCGACAACCAGAACCTGCCGATTCCTCCTGAGCAACGTCAGAAGGATACGCCCCTTCCTGACAAAAGAAGCCACCCAACTCCTCGTCCAATCAACAGTCATCTCCCGCCTCGACTACTGCAACGCACTGCTCGCTGGCCTCCCGGCCACTGCCACTAAGCCTCTTCAACTCATTCAGAACGCAGCGGCCCGCCTGATCTCAAACCTACCGAAGTCGGCCCATGTCACCCCACTTCTTAGGGACCTGCACTGGCTCCCCATTGCTGCACGAATCCGCTTCAAGGCCCTTGACCTAGCATACCGTGCGGCAAAGGGAACTGCTCCCGCCTACCTCCGGTCAATGGTCTCTAACTACACACCCTCAAGACCCCTACGCTCTGCATCTTCTGGCCGCCTCAGACCTACTCCTATCCAAGCTCCGGGAGGGTCATCAAAGAGAAGTCGCCTATTCTCAGTCCTTGCCCCACAATGGTGGAATGAACTACCCACCCCAGTTAGGACAGCCGAAACACGTCCAATCTTTCGCCGTCGACTAAAGACTCACTTCTTCAACCATTATCTGAATAAAAAAAAGAAAAAAAAAAAAGAAAAAAAAATCTAACCCTAACTAACCATACTGTCATGCACTTGTCCTAATAAACTAACCTACACTGTAGCACTCAACACTTTGATGGACATTGTTACTCAGCTGATAGAGTTGTGCTCTTCCTGATGGCTTGTCGTACAGAAATTGTAAGTCGCTTTGGATAAAAGCGTCAGCTAAATGACTAAATGTAAATGTAAATGTAAATGTAATACAATATCTCTTTATCCAGCTTTCTGTATCATGTATTGCTCGCGCTCTCCCACCACCACCGCTCCTCTCCATACATTTCAATGACATATCGCTGGACTCAATACCCACTATACACCTCCTTGCCAATTCTGAGGAGTGGCGTGCAGGTCGACCAACCATCATCCTATCAGCGGCAGAATTATTCATCACCCTCACCTCTGTACTCTGCTAAGCTTCTCGACCCTCTAATATCCCACCTGGCTCCCCTTATCTCCTGACCGGCGCTATTAGCCTTCACCTCCCAGTGCAAACTTAGTGCATTATTGATTGACCTTCACTTGCCCATGATGACAATGCATAGCACTTAAGTCATTCCTATACTCGCTCTCTCTCTATATATATATATTAGTGCTGTCAAACGATTAAAATATTTAACTCGATTAATCGCATGATTGTCCATAGTTAACTCGCGATTAATCGCAAATTAATCGCATTTTTTTTTAATTGTTTTTTATACCTTAAACAGATCTTTTTCAAGTTCCAAGTTTTAATACTCTTATCAACATGCGAGTCAACAAATGCTTGCTTTGTGCAGCCATTTAACACAAAAGGATGACCCTCATGCATTGCAAATTTGCATCAAATTCAAAACAGAGTGATGCACAAAATAACTTAAAAGAAAATAATAATTTAAAACAATGAATAAAGTGTGCATGAAATAATAGGGGAAAGAAAACGTTAGGAACTTTTTACATTCACACACACAAGGGCTGATTAATCACACACCCCCCTCTCTCCCTCACACACACACTCTCCCAACTCTTTTTCTCTTTTGCCCCTTCCTCATCTCTCTCACCCCCCTCTCTCTCTATATCTCACACACACACACACACACACCCCCACACACACACACACACACACACACACACACACACACACACACACACACACTTCAGAAACAAACATAGTATCAATGAGAGCATCAATAATACACCTGAGTGAAGTCTAGTAAAAAAAAAAAAAAAAAAAAAAAAAATTGTTAATCTTGAGTTAAAAAAATTAGTGCCATTAATAGAATCGGGAGTTAACGCGATATTAACGCGATATATTTGACAGCCTTAATATATATATATTCTATATATATATATATATATATATATATATATATATATATATATAGAGAGAATATATATATATATAGAGAGAGAGAGAGAGAGAGAGAGAGAGAGAGAGAGAGAGAGAGAGAGAGAGAGAGTATAGGAATGACTTAAGCGTTCACTTAATTCTTAACACTTAACACTTTTATTCACTTCTCATTTATCATTTGTATGCATTGACATTACACTTCTCTCTCTATATATATATATATAAATGAGAAGTGAATAAAAGTTGTATTTTCATCTGAAACAGCTCAAATGTAACAGTTGAACTATAGCCAGAACCCAGATGCAGACACAAACAGGCAGAGACGATGTTGAATCCTGATGGCCTGGGGATAGAAGCTCCTTCTGAGTCTCTCTGTGCTTGCCATGAGACTCCGGTATCGCCTGCCTGACCGCAGCAGTTCAAAGAGGCAGTTGTTTGGGTGGCTGGAGTCTTTGATTATTCTCTTCGCCTTGCCCATGCACCACTTCTTGTAAATGCCTTGGAGAGTGGGAAGCCCCCCTCCAATTGTATGTTCGACTGAACGGGCCACTCTCTGTAGTCTGCTACGGTTTTGTGCAGTGCTATTCCCAAACCAAGAGGTGATATTGCCAGTCAGGATGCTCTCTATTGTGCATGAGTAGAAGTTCTTGAGGATCTTCTGGCTCACGTTGAACTTCCTTAAGCGCATAAGGAAGTAGAGGCGTTGTCGTGCCTTCTTGATAACACTGTCAATGTGTGTGGTCCATGTCAAGTCCTCGGATATGTGGACTCTGAGGTACTTAAAGATGAGATAAGATAAGATATTACTTTATTAATCCCCTTGGGGAAATTCCAGTGACGCACACATACAGCTCAACGTCTCATTAATAATAACAACATCACAATCATTACATTTTTACAGTAACAACGGCACAGCATAAATTCAACAGACATGTACATTTGTTGACATATGTCATCTACAGAAGGCCTGAGACGCCATATACGATAGTCGGCAGCAACAACACTAAGTAGTAAAACAAGGTGTCGTCGCGCCAGGTGGCGGGAGGGAGGGAGGGATGGAGGGAGGGGCGGGATCGGGGGAGGCTGGGGGACAGGACTTGGGTAATGAAAAGTCTTAGGGCCCCCCCCTCCAGCGCGCGTAGGAGTCTGCCGTCCAGATAAGGCATTGGCGCCAGGCGTACATGCGGGAGGGGGGATTGGGTAGAGAATGGGGGTGGAGGGAGGGGGGGGACGGGGGCCTCATCAATCTTATCACCCCCAGACAGCACAGCCCGTTCCTTCTCGATCCTGGCCTGGCCGCTTCTCCGAAATCGCTCCCCCGCACTGACCTCGACCTTGGTTGGTTTCACAGCAGAATGGGATAGGGGGGGGGGGGGGGATGATACATGCAGCTTGAGGCAAATTGCTGCCATATGATAAAAAATTGGGTTAATTTAGATTAATCATCATCATCATACCCCCTATTAGCATCACACCCGCTATGGTGGCATCTTTATTTTCACGTCCCTAATTTCCATCGTGATGTCCAGAATGGCCTGAGACCGCGACAGTTCCTCTGCGTGGTAGGTAACAAGTCTCTCAAGAATAGTCTTCAAGCACGATTGTTCATCTGTATGATAGATTTCGTCCCGTTCCAACATGGTCTTAGAGCTCATTTGTTCATCACCCTGCAGGGTGTTAAGGTCAGCGATCTTTTTATACAGTTCCATTTGGTTATCTTTGATCCCGGCCATGTCCTTGGCCATAGGATTCAACTTCTTCTGAATTAGATTCAGGCAGTACCAGATCCAACAGCTGACGGAGCCCAAGCCGAGCAGCATGACAATTAGAAGATATACGTCTTCAACATCGTTTATCTCCAATGGGAAAAAGCATATTGCAAGCCATTGCCCGTATGAATTTATGGTGTATCCCGCTTGATAGCTCCCGAGAGGGCATAGTGGATCATCCGCATTTTGCCCCCTCGTCGAGAATATGCGATCAATCGCTGTAAAAATCCAGCTTATTAGATCCATATTACGGTTTAAAGTTGAGTTGATTCTGCTGTAAAAAAGAAAAAGAAAAAGGTCAGCACGGCCGAGCGGCTCCAGGGAGGGGCAGATCCAGGCTCCAGGGAAAGGAGCTGTAGAAGGCTGGTACGGACGTCTCCGGGTGGATAAGAGAAAGGCCTTGAGCTGGTCTTGTGGAGGGTGGGAGAGGAGTAGAAATGTGACTGTCTCTGGGAAAGGTTGGATAGGGAACTGTTCACTCTCTCAACTGGTGCCCCATCAATGCTGAGGGGGCTGTAGTCCCTGACCTCCTAACGTCCACAATAATCTCTTTTGTTTTGCTGATGTTCAGGGAGAGGCAGTTCTCTTGACACCATCCCGCTAGAACCTTAACCTCCTCCAGGTAGGCCCTCTCGTCGTTTGCAGAGATCAGGCCCACCACTACTGTGTCGTCAGCAAATTTGATGATTGTGTTGTTGTTCCGCTGTGCCACACAGTCATGTGTGTACAGGGAGTAGAGGAGGGGACTCAGAACACAGCCCTGGGGGGCCCCTATGTTGAGAGTGATGGATGAGGAGGTGCAGTTGCCTGCTCTCACCACCTGGGGTCTGCCCGTCAGGAAGTCCAAGACCCACTGGCAGAGGTCATAGTTCAAGCCCAGGTCCCTGAGCTTGGCTATGAGTTTGGAGGGGACTATGGTATTGAATGCTGAGCTGTAGTCGATGAATAGCATTCTCACATAGTTCCCCTGCCTCTTGTCTAGGTGTGATGCTGCTGTGTGCAGCACATGGGCTATGGCGTCCTCCATGGACCTGTTGGGGCGGTATGCAAATTGCAGGGGGTCGAGGTTGATGGGGAGGGAGGAGCAGATGTAGCCCTTCACTAGCTTCTCAAAGCACTTCATGGCTATGGAGGTGAGAGCTACAGGGCGGTAGTCGTTGAGGCAAGCAGGCTTGGATTTTTTGGGTACAGGGATAATGGTGGACTTCTTCAGACAGGTGGAGATGACAGCCTGTTCTAAGGACAGGTTAAATATGTCAGTGAATACCGGGGCCAGTTGGTCGGCACAGACTTTTAGGACGCGGCCGGGGATACCGTCCGGTCCTGCTGCCTTCCTGATATTCACTTTCTTAAAGGTCCTCCTCACCTCATGTTCTGTTATCCTGAACACTGAATCTCCATCAGCAGCGCCCCCCCCCCTCTATTGCAGTGGTTTGTAGGCTGGTGTTGTTATTCCCAGCCTCAAACCTTGCATAGAAGGTATTGAGATAATTTGCTAAGGAGATGTCACTGTTCAGTTTGAGGGAGGTGCCTTTGTAATCTGGCATCGTTCTGAGGCCCTGCCACATAGCTCTAGAGTCAGCCTGTTCATATTGAAGTTAAATTGTATCCCTGTAGCGCCTTTTTGCTTCTATTACTGCCCTCCTAATGTTGTATCTCGCCACCTTGTGGTCATTCATGTTGCCTGCCACAAGCCTGGCATTTTAGGCTGAGGTGCGCGCCTTCAGAGCTTCGCGGACGGATTTGTCTACCCAAGGCTTTTGGTTTGGGAAAACTTTAATTGTGGTAGTGGGGATTGTTTCTTCCACCAAAGTACAAACAAAGTCCAGCACTGTCTCTGTGTAGTCATTAATGTTATCTGTGTTATCACGGAACACCCCCCAGTTTGTACATTCAAGTGTAGCCTGTAGCGTTTCCTCTGATTCCACAGACCATCGCTGCACATCTTGCAATACTACCGGGGCGCGCTTAAGACTTTGTTTATATTTTGGTGAAAGAAAGATGGCCACATGATCAGATTTGCCGAAGCCACTAGCAGATTGAGACTTGTATCCACACTTAAATTGCGAGTAACAATGGTCTAAAATATTCCCGCCTCTGGTAGTACAAGTCACATGCTGGTAGAAGTTTGGCAATACCTTTCTCAGATTGGCGCTATTGAAATCACCCACAACCACAATAGCAGCGTCAACATTAGCTGCTTGGATTCTATTTACCTTGTCGTGTAGCCTGGAGAGTGCGTCGCCTGTGTTTGCTTGTGGTGGAATATACACTCCAATCAGGATGACCGACGTTAACTCTCTCGGGAGAAAGAAAGGCCGGCACTTGATGGATATATACTTCAGGTTGGGGGAGCAGTGGTTTGAAAGTTCCTTCACGTTGCCTGGATCACTCCAATTGTTGTTCAACATGAAGGCTATTCCACCTCCCCGCTGTTTACCGGATTCTTCTGTTCGATCTTTGTGGTGGATGAAGAAGTGATCAGCCGGTTGGATAGCGTGGTCTGGGACGTCCGGCGTCAGCCATGTCTCGGTGAAGCAGAGAACATTACAGTCCCTAATGTCTCTTTGGAATTGAATCCTTGCTCTGATGTCGTCCAGTTTATTATCTATTGATTGTACATTGGCCAGCAATATGCTGGGCAGTGGCGTTCTGTGTCTGTCATGATCTGAACTTTCTGGACAGTCCTCTGGCGCCCCCAGTCGGTCTGTTTGCGGTGCTATGGGCCGTAGCCCTTGCCACCCTTCATATGGACCGTTACGTACATTTATTATCATTCTGTCACAATGTTGAATCCCTACCTGGCTCAAGACCTGGCTGCCTATTATCCCTGTGACACTATTATCTAGTGTCCTTGTATTAGTGTTTAGTCCCCCCTTGTTGTTTTGTTACTTCATGTTCCTGTCTAGTCCTATCTTCCCTGTGTTGTTATGTTACATTGTATTGGAACCTGGTATTAGTGTCTAGTGTCTTGTCCCCTCTGTGTATTCATGCTCCTGTGTGTGTGTTGTCCACTCTATTCCCCGGTCTGGTTTAATGTTGGTGTCACTGTTAATGTCAGCAGGTGTGTCGTGTTAGTAAACCATTATCTGAATAAAAAATAAATAAATAAAAAATCTAACCCTAACTAACCGTACTGTCATGCACTTGTCCTAATAAACTAACCTACACTGTAGCACTCAACACTTTGATGAACATTGTTGCTCAGCTGATAGAGTTGTGCCCTTCCTGATGGCTTGTCGTACAGAACTTGTAAATCACTTTGGATAAAAGCGTCAGCTAAATGACTAAATGTAAATGTAAATGTAATCAGTGTGATTAGTCCTCCTATATATTCTGTGCTGTCCTGTTACTTCCCTGTCGGTTTGTAAACGTATCTTGTGTTGTCCGTTGTTGTCAGAACATTATTATTATCATTATACCATTGTGGTTGTGATTTCAAGCAGCACCCTTCCGTGCTCTTCACCTTTAAACCCTTTGTGATATAATCATTATCTGCCAGCTTAGGCTGTGGTACTCGTCTTTGTTTTGTTGTTGTAGTTGTACTGTAAAGAGCGAAGTAAAGCCTCTTCTCAACTACACCCCGCTTGTGTCCTGCCTCTCTCTCATTCCTGTATTGCGCCTGGGTCCACACCACCAACAACGAGATTCTTACAGTGTCGCCTGGATCGCAGTCTGTTTCTAACGCCAGTTTTCCTTGCCGCCTGCGTTCTTTGTTGTTGTTGCCTGGGCCGCAGCTCAGGATCTCAGCTGGCCATTGTTGTTGTTCAGCGAGCCGATCCATAGAGCAATCCAGATAGTAACTTTTCCTTAATCGAATGTCGATGAGTGACTGCCGGTCATACACATTAAATGCACCAACAACTGGTACAAACAAAACTCTTAAAACTATAATTATTAACAAAAGTAAGCCCAGTCTCGTCGGAGCGAACAGATAGGCAGCCGGACGTAGCAGCGCCATTTTGTCATGAAATGAGTAGCAGGGTAGTCAGACAAGCAGGGGGTTGCAGCCGGTCAGGTTCTCAGACAGTCCAGGAGGTTCACAAGGAGAAGAGTAGTCGGGAACGCGAAGGTCATACACGGAGATCCAGAACTCGGGAGCAGGGTGTGGAGCCAGGTAGAGGACTGTGAGCAAAGGAGGACAAGACAAGTTAGGTAAAGCAAATGAACAATTTAACAATCCCCATGCTGCTATGATGCCTGAATTTCCCCAAGGGGATCAATAAAGGAATATCTTATCTTATCTTAAGGACAGACATGAGAATGAGCAAGACAATAAGTACTGACTGGTAAATAAGACTGGCAGATCTGGCAGCCTCATGACATCTGAGTCACGTCTAAATAGGTAGAGCAACCAGCCGGTAGATGTCAATCAGCTGCTCCTCTGTTCTTCACACACCTGCACCCCATCCTGTACTTAGTAGAGAGAGAGTAGCTAGGTCGGAATAGAGAGAGAGAAACCAAGGGTTATAGAAGACGGGAAGCCTGGAGGTGCATGACATACAATTTAGGAACTTCTTTCCAAAACGAGACATTCACCATTAAAAAAGCAAGCAAACCTCATGCTAGAAGATATATTGTTGTAGTTTGCAAAACTGCAAAATGTTTATGTTGCATACTGTATGGCATCATCTGTATTTCCCCCCTGTTGATTGGTTGTATGCCCATCCCCTCCACCTACACACACAACAGAGTTCTAGAATGAACATTAAAGCCATTGTTTATCGCTCAGGTGACGGTACGATAGCTCAATCCAAATTATCTACCGTCTCAGTGCGGTTTGCCTTTACACAGCACTCTGAGCGAGACACTTGAGATGATGAGAGAGCATGTGGCGTGTGTTCTACCAGCTGGTGATGTATACCAGAAGTTTATTCCTCATACTCTGAGCGAGGCATTTCATCCCTCACTCACCAGCCCCCTCACTGTGGGCGAGCAATACGGGAAACACACAGGCACAGACGTACACATACACATCACATGCACGCGCGCACACACATACACACAAGCATAACACTTCCACACAGATGCACACACATGCATATAAGCACTTACACAAGGACGCAAGCACTTCAACACACACACATACACACAGTCCCCTGGGGTGATTGGAATGAATGGCCAGGTCTGGGAGGGACCGGGTGTGGGAGATTTACTTTCCTACCGGCTGCCATAACTCTCAGTCTCTCTCTCTCCTCTGGCTCTGTGGTGATGAAGGCGTGATGAAAGGAATGCTCTCTCTCATCTCTCTTCCATCAGCATGCGAGTACCTTGGGTTCCACGCAGCCACCCGTGCAGTCGGAGAGTCGAGCCTTTAGGATCCTTCGCCGAACCTCGCCAACTACTGATTTGCTGATGAATTACAAGCCGCTTTGCCACAATCATTGTAATGCTTATGACCTATTAGCCGGCCACACTGCGTGAGTGGTCCGGAGGAAAAGTAACATGAGCAGAAACTAATGCATGTTTGCGTGTGATTTTTACTCCATTAGGCCTATGACGAGATTCAAATATAAAACCTGCCATTGGGTTTTCTCGAGTCCTTCTTCTCCACTCCACAGTGGACTATTTGCCGGTCCATCTGTGGTCACTCACATGCAAGCCAGCTAGCCTCATGTCTCTGGCCGTATCACTCCTCCAGCACTGTGGTTCTCTACGAGGCAGGGGTCCTTGATTAATAGTTTTAATTTCACAAATATTCTATTCACTAGATGTTAGCATGAGAGAATGTATAATAATTGAGTATTCACTATTTTTTTTTACAAGTATTTGAATTGCACATTACTTTTGTTACATTCCATAATGATGCACACAAGCAATCTTATTTTTCTTCTTGTTCAAAAACAATTGTACAGCGGCATATAACAAAAAAATAAATAAACATTCTTTCATTTGGTGGATTTATACATAGAAATAAACAGGATAGTTAAATAAGCTAGATTATTGCTGGAAAATAAGAAAGAGACCAAAAGACCAAAGCATTAGAAAAATGCAAAAAGCCAAGACAAAACAAAGAATATACCTTCAGACATTACTGTAATAAAAGTAACACTTTGAACTTATATATCATCTTCATCCTCCCTCAGACCCTTTAAGTAATCTAACACCGGTCCCCATGTCTTATCAAACACCTTTCTCCGTCCTGTATTTTTAAATCTAAGCCTCTCTAAGTAGAGGGTATCACCCAGCTCTCTCATCCACATTTCAAATGAGGGTGCTGCATCAGACTTCCAGAGTCTCAAGATGAGCTTTTTAGCCAACACAGCACCTAGATATATCGGCAATCTTTCATTGCCAGAGTACCTAGTAGCATCGTCGCTAGAGCCCAAAATGGCCACTAAGGGGCAGGGTTCCCACTGTTTATCAAAAGCTTTTGAATAAAAGTCAAATATATCAGACCAGAACGTGTGTAAGTTGGGACAAGACCAGAGTTGATGTGTAAGGGTACCATCTTGATTTTTACATTTGTTACACAATGCTGATACGCTAGAATACATCGTATTCACTTTCACCTTTGAGTAGTGCAACCTGTGTATCACTTTAAATTGAATCAAGTTAATTCTAACATTTACAGAGCACCGGTGAATATTTGTAAGACACGTTTCCCAGAATTCCTCATTGAGGGGTATCCCCAGTTCTGACTCCCACTCAGTCCTATATCTTTCTGTGCTAACTATTATCTGATTGAAAAGTGTCTGGTATATTTTTGACACCGCCCCTTTACTACCTGGTCTAACATTAATTATAGTTTCCAGTGCTTGATGCTGAGGAATGTCTGACCATGTATCTACATGAGTCCTTACGAAGTTCCGTATCTGTAGATAGCGGAAAAAATGTGTTGACGGTAAATCATATTTGACCCTCAGTTGTTCGAATGATAAAAACTGGCCCCCTTGGTACAAGTCCTTCAAGCACCCTATACCCTTCACCTTCCACTGTGCAAACCCTTGATCCATAGTAAATATAGCTCAACTACAATGGAAGCTATCCCCAGAGAAATGTAGCAAGCTACACTACAACATGGCAAAAATAGCTAGCTACATCGGCACTACTTTTTATTTTTTTTACTTCGTGATCAAGTTTCCACCAAACAAATAGGCAGGCAAAAAAAATTCTCAGTTTGATTGTTTATTATAAAACTGAAACAAGCCCTCGGTCTGGCTTTTTGTGTCATCCTTTTAACATGAACTTGTATTATGTACAAAATCCAGGAAGGCAAGTTTAGCTGGGTGCAGCCTCTACAAAAGAAAAGAAAGAGACCATTTGGTTTTATCAGTTTTTATAGTATAGTTTGTTGATTACTTTTGATGCAGTAATGGTCTTTTTCTTTTCTATTCTATCTTTATGTATTATTTATCCCTAAACTCTGCATCTTCTGAAACCTGCCCACTTTATCAACCAAAAACACATCTGAATTGTAACTGTTTTACTTCATTTTACTAGTATTATGCTACCATGTATATACTACTACCAACTATGCTAATATGTCTATACTACTACAGTATGTACTCAGAGTATAACACTCAAGCTTGACACTGACAAACAATACTACTTATCCTTGGCTGCTAGATATGTACCACTCCTGCTGACTTGTTGTACACAATTTGTAAGTTGCTTTGAATGAAAGTGTCAGCTAAATGACCAAATGTATTTAAATATGTAACTCACAAAACATTCCATGGCCCCAAAATCATGTGGGGAACCACTGCTCTAGGTGATCTTTTTCCTCTTTTTTCTTTTCTCCACCCCCATAATATTGTTCATTTTCTGCCTACAGTGAAACATCATCATGATAGCAGCTATCTGTTAGTTAAAGCTGTTGACAAAAAGTGTACTGACTTGTGTGCTGTTTGGGAACAGTTGATTTTCATCAGCTCACCTGAATGTGTTCTCAAGTTAGTGCTGGCCGTGTGGGAAGTTGAGAGCAGCATGTTTTAGGCGTTTTTTCAGTCAAACTCATAAATGTGTCCAGATAGGGCCATGTAGAGGCATTGTTGTTATTGACATCATCATCTACATCAATGCCATCGAACCAGTCCCGGCGCCATAGGCGGGCATTAGGGGGCCGGGCCCGCCCACTGAGTCAGCTGTGCCCACCCTGGTAAAAATAAAATAAAACGTTTTTTTCTTTTTTTTTTTTTTAAATCAAAGTCAACTATCCAAATCCTTAGTCGGGGACAGCCCTAGTGGGCACTGATGTCAACAACAACACTACTGAAGCTAGCACGGCACTCTGTGAGAATTCGTTTTCTACCCTCAAGAACGTCTTTACAGAACATCGCCTTAGTATGCTTCATCGATGCAACTAAGGCCAATTTAATTCAGTTGGCATTTGAGAAGGACTTAACAAAAAAGTTCAGGAATGAGTGAAGGGGCAGTGTTTTAAGAAGATTTCACTCTGTCCCCAAACGCCGCTTGCCGCTCTACTTATGATGGTGAGTAGCCTGTGGAGGAATTTTGTTTGATTTTTTATGCACCTTATTTTTGTCAGTTCAGTTCAGTTTGTCAGTGAATTCAGAAGTGTTGAATAAATGGAGACTTTTCAAAGATATAGAATAGAATAGAATAGAAATGTATTATCCTGAGGGAAATTGGACACTGCAAATCACTCAACATTAAACATTTAGACAGAACAAGTCACAAATAAGAATAACAAAACAAATGGCCTAAGAATAGAATAAAATGAAATAGAATAAAAATAGAATAAAAGATACAGTAAATAAATACAGTAAAAATATACTGAAGTCTACAGTAGGTGTAATAATGCACAGTGCTGTTTAAAAAGTAAGAGTCCAGGAAGATGGTAACTGTCACTCTGTGCTCAGTGATGCAGTGAGGCACAGTGATGCATTGTATAGTCTGATGGCTGTCGGAATGAAGGACTTCCTGTGCCGTTCAGTGCTGCATTTAGGTAGTGTGAGCCTATAACATGCTCCTCCTGTCAGCCAAGTCTGTGTATAGTCGGTGGGAGGTGTTTTCCCTGATGGCCTGGAGCTTAGCAACGTTCCTCCTCTCCGCCACCCTTGCTAGAGTCCAGCTCCACCCCAACCACGCTACTGGCCTTCTTGACCATCTTATCCAGCCTGTTTGTGTCCCCTGCTCTCAGTCCACTGCCCCAGCAGGTCTGTTATATATATCCGTTCAGTCTGTTTTTGTATAAGTGAAAGTTCTTAAGATAGAGAGAAATTAGATTTTTCAATTGCCTCTCTGCTGTTTAGTTCAGCACTGTGGGCAGCGCCAAGCAAGCCACAGCGCCGCTGTCCCAGCTGAAACGTATAAAAGGGAACCTGTGTTGAAAAACCATTGTGCCCCCCCGAGAACATTTTATGCCCCCCCACTAATTTGTTTCTGCAGCCTGGTCTGCATCGAACCCCTCTGCCATTTCGTGCGGACTGGTTCATGTAATCCGTTAAATTGCATTCATTCATTCAGTACGTCTGTGTTTTTATTTTCACTTCCTGGTTTGCGGAGCTGGAGTCCCGCCCTATCCTGCCTCTGATTGGCCTACCCGTAATGTTTTGGCCTAACCATACCCAATCGTGAGTCGTCATACTCATATCTAAACCAACCAATCAAGATGAATGACATATTTAACTTCCAGAAAAATATATTTTCCCATCTCAGGCATGAAATCTCTATTATTTTTGGTCATTATTGTATGATATGGACACCATTATTCTTCAACCCCGTTATGGACACTCTGGAAGCTCTCTGAATAAGATTAAATGTATTTGTGCTAAAGTCAATATTTCTATAATAATTAGATGTCCTTCACACCATTTCTATAATTGCTTGTCTAAAAATTACATAAAATCCTACACTTTAGGCATACACACATTAGGAGATGTTTTCAACAAACAGGGTTTTTGTAGTTATGATGAAATACACAAACAAATTTATCTCACCGGTTCCACATATTATTTTTACGCACAGTTATTGTTATGTTTGAAGGCTCACAGTGTTCCATTAAGGATACCAATTGTACACCACAGATACCACAAATTCTTCTATGAAAGAGAGACATCGAGAGGTTTTGTATCAGATTTGTATCATCAATTACTAACGTCCTCGTATGAAACCCTCCACCTAGACTCAGTCTGGAGGAGGGATATACCAGACCTGGAAAAAGATTTTGATTGGCAAGAAGCCTGGGCAAATGCTTGACTTGCATCAAGGAACCCCCATCAACAAATCAATCTTAACTATATTCATAGGACATACTTGACTCCTATAAGACTGAACAGAATGGGTCTTAAACAAGACTCCAAATGCTCCTTATGTACAAAATGGGGACGAGGGGACATTTATGCACATGTACTGGGACTGCCCACCAGTTAAGATATTCTGGAAAGCAATTATCAAATCTCTTAACTTTGAATATACCCGGTACACCCCTCTGTATTACTGCTGAATGATGTTTTTGAGTGTGCAGTACCTATACAGCTAAAGAGATTGGTTTTATCTGGTATCACAGCGGCTAAAAAGCTGATAGCATCACGATGGTTTCAAACGGAAAAAATGTGCCGGAAGGTCTGGATTCTTACATATCTCGATGTGATTTATCTAGAAATATCTACAGCAAGAATTTTGGGTCTCAGTGAATCCAAAATTACAATGTGGTTAGAAGTGGTGGAGAGAATAAAAGCTAGCATATAATTGTAGTGCCTGGTTAGGAGCGAATGATAATGGATGGATTATCCAAGGGGGGGCCCGGGGGGGGGGGGGGGGGGGGGGGGAGCGAGCGAGAGCATATGTATGTAGGGTATTGATAGCAGGTATTAGGTGTATATCTTGTATAAGACATTTATTTAAATGGTGATTTCATTGGATGTGCACTGTTAATTAATGCTTGTATATCTAATTGTATGTTGTCATGTTTGTTTATGTGTTTGTTTAAAAATAAAAAAAAATAAAACGATCTGTATCTGCAGTGTATCGGCCAATATGACTCATAGACGATCGGTGATCGGTATCGGTAGCAAAAAACGTGATCGGGGCATCCCTAATAGGTAAGATCACTGTTCTGACTTGATTATGAACATGCATATAGGTAAGATCACTGTTCTGACTTGATTATAAACATGCATAGGTAAGATCACTGTCCTGACTTGATTATGAACATGCATAGGTAAGATCACTGTTCTGACTTGATTATGAACATGCATACAGCATGTTGTCATGCTCCTCCAGGCCTCCAGGCTTCCCACCCTCTATATCCATTGGTTCTCCCACTCTATCCCGACCTAGCTACTCTCCCTCTCTTCCTCTCTCTGATTACTGGATGGTATCCATACCGAACCGTTTCAGTACTCGACCTTTGGTTCAGTACGGATTGTGTACCGAACGAATGCAATGGTACGTTAACCACTAACGGAACACCCGTGCAGAACTTTTTTTTGCTGGCAGAATTGTATTCAAAACTCCCCTTCCCAAAATATATGTTTGTAACACAGCAGAGTCATTGCTGAAAATGTTCATCATTTTCTTGTTCGCCAAATAACACACACACACACACACTTCTGCGCGACTTTCACTCACAGTTGATCAGAGAAAAAACAAACATAATTTTGCTGAGCTCCAGTCGAGCTGCTGCTGTGTTTAAATCCAAAATATTGATAAATCCACTGCTATTGTTGTGTAACATGTCATCTCTTCTCTAAAGTCTTCTTGCTCTGCTTCACGTGAAGTTAAATCTACTCTAGAAGTCAAACTGAAACTTAAAAAGCTTACACTGGTGGGGGCAGGGGCGGTAGTCAATTAATTTACTCAGTGGATGTCTGAACACAGAATGATGGTATCACTGACTACCGCGGCAAGCCTAGGTAAAACTAAGTAAAACTTAATAAAATATTATTATATTTAATAATAATAATAATTATAAATATATAATAATAATTAATTATACATATTCCGAACTTGTACCAAACCGTGCCCCCTAAATCTGTGTACCGTTACACCCCTAGTATTAATGTTAACATTACCAGTTAACGTTAGACTGTTTGATGCTAGCATCCAACATTACCATGATACAATGAGCAGATGATAACATTAAAGTTATGTAACCTTAACTATGAAGAGTTAAAATTCCAGTCTTGAAAACAAAATATCCCTTCGAGCTTCCACAGATAATGTGCAGCTTTCTATTGTGGTGGTGGAGTTTAGGTGCACTTTAGTTCTGTATCGTATCGCTCTCGCTCGGCATCGCTCTCTGCACTATCTCGCATACGTGCACGCGCACTGAATAAAGACCACAATGTACCTTTAATCCCAATATTCGTCTGACCACACCCCTATCAGCTTACCCATATAAGCAGGGGTGGGGCCACCCACTCTCCTCCTTCTCGCTTTCACCACAAGGAAGAAGTGCCTCGGTAGATCCCCACACTTGACACCATGATGGAAGAAAGGTTTAGGAGCAGCTTTGGGAAACAAGGATACGTTGACATCATATCTTTATTTTCTCTCTCACTATTTTCGAGAAAATACGGCGATATTGTCTTCGTACTGGAGTGTCTGGAAGATGATGATCATTCTAAAAACCCTCCACCGGTTTTCGTATTGGGAGCACGCCGCTGCATGCTTCTCAACTGCAGTTCCTTGCTGTGTTTGTTGGGGTGAAACCTGTCAGGCCACAGCTGAACTGTCGGACATGCCGCTGTTGTGAGAAGCGGTGCGTTCCAGGTTGGGTGAGTAGTGTTTGCTGGCGGGCTCCACTTGTCTGTTAGTGCTATGGGGGCTACTTGACAAAGTTTATGGAAACCGGCCCCAGGCTAGGGTCCTTTGTTCAGCCACCTAGGCGACAGAAGGCCTTGGTCTGAAGACCATTATAGTTTTAACTAGTGGGCCGCGACCATTGACACTGGTGATCCCTGTGTGTTCTGGACGAGTGGATTCTCTCTGTCACCGTGTTAAGGCCCCATCTTTCATATCCAAATGAGAGTATTCCTTCACGAGGGGATATGTGCATGTAATGTGCGATAGCGGCAGATTCATGTTCAAAGTCAGCTACACAGGCCAGTTGGTACTGTGCTGATTCCGTCGGATGTGGTAAAGTCACCGTTGTGAAGCGGTGTTGACATCTTGTTTTCTCTTTTCTCTTAAAAAGTGAGGAGAGGTTCGGAACGGCGGCCTGTCTGGGTGAGTGTTATGTCATTGTTTACATGTTCATAGCTTACGGTTAGCCAGTCAGCTGTTAACTGCTGCGTTAGCCTGCTGGATCGCTGCATGGCCTCCTTAGGGCCTACTATTAGCCAGTCAGCTGTTAGCTGCGGGGCTAGCATGTCGTGGTCGCTAGGTAACGTTAGCTTGCTGCTATGGCCATGGCCTGGCGCGGGGTAGCTTAGCTTCTCGCGCGCCGCCGTGAGCTCGCTTCTGATCGTGTGCGTCGTTAGATCGGCGTCTCGCGAGCAGAAGCAGTAGCACCCGAACGGTTGGAGCGGCCGTTAGCTTGATGCTATTCTGTTGAACGTGCTTTGATTTTAACATGTTTTACACTCTTGACCACGACGTCATCCTTGACAGGGGATGTTTTCGTCGACCCTGCCCTGAGCCAGGACGGCAAGGTTGCATCAACAGGGGACTGTAGTGCGGGTTGGGGCGGTGACGCTGCCCAGTTCGGACAACACAGGAGCGGCTGTGTTCCTACGGTGTCTGTGACTGCACTTCGCTGATCTGCGTTCCGGGTAGGAACGGGGTTGACCAGACCTCATAACACGTCTTCTGGTTTTACTTTGCTAAATGTATTGTGAATAACGGTGTTTTTCCCAAAACGTGTGTTGCTACAATGCATTTAGGATACGTTGCGGGTTATGTGTGAGCTGTTTTTGTCACTGGCAGTTAGCTTCTCCGTGCAAACGGGATGTAATGATCTGGTTGTTGTGTGAGAAACACGGCCGTGTACTCACAACTAAGGTAACTAACCTATGAAGCTATGCTTGGTGACAAGTGAGTAAAAGAATGTTCTTTCTCAGACTGTAATGACAATGAACAGTGTGTTCACACATTAACAGGTTTTCCTGTTTTAACTGGCCGTATTGAGGGTAAAACAGGAGGATTGTGTTTCCCCCCCGGTTCCCTGGGGACTTTTTCATCCTCCTATCAGACATGTTGTGCATTAATTGTGTCTTTTGTGTGGTAGGGATACGATGTAACTCTTAGCTTGATTGCTGAGGTTGTGCTAAATCTGCTGGAGAAACTTATTTCCTAAAGGGAAATTGGTTTGGTTGCTGTCATGTGTGCTTAGCAAGGCCTGTGGTCGATACTAATCAAGAATGATGTATTCTCTCATTGTGAAAAAAACGGCGTTCCTCTGTTGAGTGTTTTTGCCATTTTTTGTAGGTGATGATGGGTTGTGTGTGTCATGTGACCTACAACTGGGTTGTACTGGCCACAGAAGCACATGTGTATGTTGGACCGGGGTTCTTAGAGCCCTCTCTATTCTGTGTTTTTCCTTAGTAAAAATCAGATAGCAGGTTAGCTCATGCGCTGTGTGGAGCTGTGAAATGCTTCATAGAGCTGACTATGACTGTGTCATATTCTCTTTTTGTCGTTACATCGTATCATGGGTGTGGGGTCGTAAAGGGGTGAACTGGTAACCTTTCCTCTCCCCATTGTTCTGTCGGTCAGGGGTACACCCCCTGTCCTTCAAGGTTCCCGTCACGTGGCGGTTCGGCACGTCACGGGGGGGGGGGGGGGGGGGGGGAGGGAGTTCCTGGTCCCACGGCCTGGTATATTGGGCGTGTGC
The DNA here is from genome assembly GCF_963971535.1 of Notolepis coatsorum. Lineage (NCBI taxonomy): Eukaryota > Metazoa > Chordata > Actinopteri > Aulopiformes > Paralepididae > Notolepis > Notolepis coatsorum. The sequence goes on along the minus strand of NC_140167.1, from coordinate 152,162,877 downwards.
ACCGCAGGAATTCCCCCGCCATAGAGTACGTCACCGTGCGCGTCTTTGTTGGTAGGACTTCCGTGTGCTGTTCAGGTCCATGTGATGGATCTGTTTTCAGGGGGGGTGGTCAGGGCTCCTCCTCACCAAGCGCCTATTCAGGCCTTCTGTGAGTTCGGACTCCTTCTTCCATGTGAGGAAGCCTCCATCAGAGTACAGAGCCTTCCTCCTCAGATTGTCAAAGTGAGTGGACCCTCTAGAAGGGTCCTTTTCTATTGTATGTATATTCGATTCAATTCGTTTATTGAGTGTGTATGGGTTCAGTGCCTCTTCCCCGGAGGCCCTAAAACCAGTTTTTTACATGGCTCAAGGTGCAATATATTCTTTTCAATCTGTACAGCTCGCGTGGGAAGTCTCTCTGGGGATCCCCGTCTCTTTCCTATGGGAGGGTGGTGGGATGTAAAAATGTGAAAATTTTTTACCCCGGCTGTGTAGACTGGGATACATACTGTTGATGCTTCCTTCTTTCTATTCCAGAAGTGTTGGAGTTAGGGAGTGTCACACCCCTCTTGTCGTTCCCCTGGGCGCCTTGGGGATTCAATGACAGGTCTAAATAGCCTGTTCATTGATGGGGGTGTGTCCCGACGCACGTATAGTGCTAGCTCGCTGTAAACAGGCGATTGACTGGCACGCCTTGGTTGCTTGTGGTTGAAACAGCGTTTTTATAAAGCAACTGAGATGGGGGTTTTTCCTCTTCCGACGACCACATCCCATGACCTGGGTGGGTTGTCGACGGATTCTCGTTCATGTCTGGGGGATGATGACGGGATGGATCTGAACATATGTGGTGGGGTCTCACGCCCTTGGGGTGGGCCACCAGGCGCGGTTCGTCCGAACGTCTGGGTGGCGCCTTCTTTTCATGTTAAGATCAACACGCATATCTGCCCTTCTCCTGGAGTAGGCATGTCGGCGTGGTTAGGGCACGGGACTGGTTCTGGTCACGCTGGTCCAGATCAGTTGAACCCGTTGTCCGCCGGGGATGCAGATCTGCTGTTCTGGTACCCTGAGGGACTTGGGCTTTTTTCAGGGGGAAAAATGCCAGGTCGGTCTGGGTGTCACAGGGTTAAGCGCTATGGAGACCCTGGTTGGGTATGTTTTTACTCAGCACTGTCGTCATGGCTTACAGCCATGCCATTCTGTACGCGCTCGATCTCGTCGGATCTCGGCCGCTACACAGGTTGGTCCTGGTTAGTACTTGGTTGGGAGACCGCCAGGGAATACCAGGTACGGTGTGCTTAGGGGCTGGTTCTCCATTATTTTTCGCTCCTCTCTCACGCATGGCGAAGAGGGGCCTGTGGGGGTGGTTTTTTGACCTCCTCTGGTGACCCTGTGCTTCCCGTACCGCCAGGCCCGGTCCGAAGTGATGTTTGCGACCCGTAGGCCTAAGTTAACCCTTTTTGGAAACTGAAACACTTGTACTGCGGTATAGCCGGTGTATACCCGCAGGTGTGTTTTGGAGTTTTTTCTTGAGGGGTTATAGGAACAACCACCGCATTGGGTAACACCGAGGTGGTTGATTCCCTGGTGTGTTGGAGCAGTGTCAACTCCCGGGTTCACCGTTTGAGGGTGCCCCTGCACGTTCATGACGTCTGCCAATCGTGTCAGCCTTCTCTGCCTCGACCCCTCTGGGTGGGGGTTTTTAAATGGAGGCTTGGTCATGCAACACCGCCAGCTTACGCTCCTTCCGCCGGGGCGGCTGTGTTCAGCTGTCCCCTCTGGCGCCTGTCTCGTCCGCAGTCTCCAGGCTAGGGTTAACAGCCTGTTGCCTGGTTTTTCCCCGGTGCGCTGCCTGCTTCCGTTGGTTAACCTTTTTTGTGTGCTTACGGCCATGCTGACTGCCTGTTCTGCAGGGTCAGTGTGCCAGGCGGTGTACTATTGGGGGGACAGGGCCCGCTCGGCTTACGGCCATACCAACCTGAACACGCCCGATCTCGTCCGATCTCGGAAGCTAAGCAGGTTCTGGCCTGGTTAGTACTTGGATGGGATTCCGCCTGGGAATACCAGGTGCAGTAACTGAGGGGCCTTTGTCCGAATACGCTGGCGATGTGGGGGGCGGGGCACTACGTGCCCACCTGGTGGGGTCTTGATGCTGGCATCATGGACTTCTCCGGGCCCCCATTCTAGGGAGTCCAGTCCTTTTGGTGGGTCTGGGTCTTCCTTCGTGCTCCGCTGCTACGGCCTTGCCACGGGGTTGGGTTTGCCCTTGACCCCGTGATTCTGGGGGCAGTAACGAGGTTGTTCCTCCGTTCGTTCCCGGGTGGCATGCGGGTTGTGCGTGTGTGTAGTCGTGGGGTCAAGCCACGGTCTGCTCACCCTGTGCGTTGAGTTGCTTGAGTGCCTCTTCGCACGGTTGGGTCCGTCGCCCTCCCGTGAAGCCCCTAATAGGGGGGGTGCCCGCCATTAGGGTGGGTCGGGGGGGCTCGGCCCTCCCTGTTCTGATGGTTTGTGGGGGGCTGTCAGCGGGGTGTATTTGTCGGCCGTTGGCTCTCGCTCGGCCTCCCTTGTGCAGAGAGCGATGCCGAGCGAGAGCGATACGATACAGAACGTTAGGTTATGACTATAACCGAGTTCTGTTAGTATAGCGACGCTCGGCATCCGACGCCGCTGCAGCCTTTGACCTCGCCTTGTGGCGAAAGCTTGGGAAGGAGGAGAGTGGGTGGCCCCACCCCTGCTTATATGGGTAAGCTGATAGGGGTGTGGTCAGACGAATATTGGGATTAAAGGTACATTGTGGTCTTTATTCAGTGCGCGTGCACGTATGCGAGATAGTGCAGAGAGCGATGCCGAGCGTCGCTATACTAACAGAACTCGGTTATAGTCATAACCTAACGTTATGTGTGTTGTAAATAAGTAATGTTAACTGTTGTTTTTTATGCTGTGCGTTTATGTGAATGTTGATTAGTGGTAGTTGAGCTATGATTATAATTATGTTTTCATTTCGGATGTATGGAGGCACTGTGTGCTTGGTTAATGTTGTGAATGGAGATGTATTTATAATTCACATGTGATCCAGGGACCTGGCGGGGAGTGGGCTGTAATTGGTCGAGATACGTCACGTGGTGTCAGTGAAAGTAGTAAACAGGAAGTTGCGGGGAATTTGACAGCAGAGAAGGGAGACGAGTGGGAACTGGTGAGTGGATGTGTGTAAGCGATTTGTTTTAAGAATGATAGTAGTGTTGTGGTGGTTATTGATTGAATGTGTGTTTTGTTTCAAGGTTTGTAACCTGTTGGAGAAAAAATTAAAAGCTTTCGACAACTGAGTGGCATCCTGTCCATCCCTTTACCCCAACTGCGGGCGCATAGCAGCACAGTTACAAACCACCCGACGGCGGCAGAAAAGTGGCTGAACGGGCCGTCAGACAAGGACAAAATAACCGAGGGATATGAGGTACTCCCGTGATGTTGTAAATGAAATAACTCGCGCATCAGGCCATACGGGTCAGCGAGCAGGAACTTTCACCTGGTTTAAATGCTAATGCGAGCAGCTAACACAGCTAAGGAAGCTAACGCAGCTGAATGAGTGAATGAATGAAAACTTTGTTTGACAGATTGCAGAGTGCTAACTTCAAGTGCGATCATGAGTAATGCCAAGCTACTTTCACTTGTTTCAAATGCTAACGTGAGCAGCTAACACAGCTAAGGAAGCTAACTTCAAATGCGATCATGAGTAATGCCAAGCTACTGAAACTAGCTATCAAATAGCATACCAACGCTAACGTGGACAAGCATGAAGGCAGCTAAAGATAAAAGCTATAGCTCGTTACTAGCCCTGTGATGGTGCCAATTATATTATTTAGGTATATGATGATTTAGTAGCCCTCTAATTTCAAGACATTTAGCTTAGCTTGAGTGTACATGGGTGGAAAGCCGGCCACTTTGTTTATTTGTATTGTTTTCCATTTTTGGGCGGTATCCCCGGGGGGACCCCTGGTGAGCCTGGTAACGCAGCTGAAGACTAGTCAGGCTAGGATAGTCAGGGAAGAAGCTTCTGAGCTAGTTTAGGCAGCTAGAGAGGGCGGAAGACACAAGGTAGAAAAGGAGTTAGGGGTACGCTCAATTAGCATCCAAGGTCAAATAAAATGGATCAATTAAAGAAAGAGAGGGCCAAAGTGAAGGCAGCTTTCACAAGAAGGGCCAACAGCATTTTACGAATGGCGCCAACTATGCTGCTAGAAGAATTGAGAGGTGAGTGGAAATCCCTTTCTGAGGACGCAGAAAGGCTTCGTGCAGCTAATTATGTTTGTGAGATCTGTCTGATAGATGAAGCAGGTGACATGGAGGCTGTGGATGATAAAGCCAAAGCAGACTTGGAGAGGGTAACCATAGTTTCAAGTTTCAAGTTTCTTTAATAGTTGTCATACAGAAGTACAGAATACTTTCATACAAAATGCTTCTTACTGTTACGCTCCAGAGACTGTGCTAGACAAGATAGTATCAAATAACATAGTATAGCATGTAATTTAGAAGTAGAAAATGAGGTCACAGTGTTCAGTATAGACATATGTACAATGTTCGATGCAGAATAGACGTAACTGAGTTACCATATAATATACAATACTATGCAGTGTACTAATGTACAGTACTATATAGTGCAAAGCAGAAATGGGATGAGGTACAATGTAGGTACAATTTACAGTAAGGTGTACGAGTTGTAGTGCAATCCTTCATCAATAAATATAAAGTGTGGGGAGTGGGTGCTACAGTGTGTTTGTTTAAAGTGAGTGTGTGCTATAAAGTGTGTGGAGTGGGTGCTACAGTGTGTTTGTTTAAAGTGAGTGTGTGCGTGTGGATGTGTGTGCTATGTGCGTTTGATGGTTGTTGTTGTGTAGTGTTCATTGTTCGTTTAGCAGCCTGATCTCATAGAGTGTGATACAACATTAAAAGAGGTGAATTAGGCAATCCATTCCAACCTTTGGTCAAAATATGCAGAGGCCGAGCTAAAAGCAGCCATTTGACGGGCAGAAAGAAGCTATGAAGGTGAGGGAGAAGTTAACCTGGAAACAATCACCTACGAAAATGGTAAGGAACAAGTCACGCTCTTGGAATCTCTCATCACCAAGGCAGAAAGTCTGCTAGCTGTCTGGGAAGGGTGGATCCCTGAAGGCGCTGCGTGCAAGCTTAGTAAGAAGCTGCAAGTGCTGGAGGTCAAGAGAATTGAGCTCTGGCGAAGGTGGGTAGTTGAATTCGGCAGGGTCCAGAAAGAGCAGGCTGATAGAGCCATTGAAATCAGGCAAAACGCCACCTCTGATATTGCAGAAGCTGAAAAAGGAGACGCTGAGGCTGAAAGAAGAGCCGCCGAGACCAGGCTAAAGGCAGCCGAAGTTAGCGCTGGGTCTGAGGAGAGGGCCGCAGAGGCCAGAGAAAAGGCAGCTGTGATTCAGTTGGAAATGGCAGAGTCCGCCGCAGAAGAGCGTGCCGAGCTAGCCAAGGCGCAGCGGAAAGCATGGGAGGAAGCACAGAGTGCTAGCCTGGCGAGCCTGGGAGCAGGAGGCTCACAAGCATCAGCCTTACCAAGAGTTCGCCTTCATCCAATAAAGCTATCAAAATTCAACAGTTGCATGAGAGACTTTCACCGTTGGCGAATAGACTGGGGAAACCTCCAGCGACAGGGAGAGCCATCTGGGTCAGCCGAAGTGAAAAAATTCCAGCTCCTAGACAGTGTGGAGGAGAGAGTCATCAGTGATGTTAGGCTCTCAAGCAATGACACAGCTCATGATATGTTTAGGGTCCTTAAGAACCGGTTCGGGAATAAGACCACCATCGCTATTCAAATAATTGAAGAGTTGGAGAAGTTGCCGGTGGCAAAAGGTAACCAGCCGAGGAAAACAATAGAGCTCATCCAAGCTGTTGAGAAGGCCCTTACTGACCTGACAGACTTAGGGAGCATTGATGCTATAAAGAATCCACTTGTTATTAAATCTATTGAGAGCAAGCTGCCTGAATGTGAGCTGAGGAGCTGGCTCACCTTTAAACCTGTGAACAATGTCACCCCTGAAGGCCACTTTGACGCTCTCCTAAAATTCCCCAAAAATTAAGAAGTAGTCCTTGAGGCATTGGTGCAGCTAAGACCCTCAGAAGTATTTGAGAAGCCAAGCAAGCCAGAGTGGAAGGCGTTCACAAGGGCCATAGGAAAAGATGCGACTGGAGAAGAATGCAGCGTGTGTGGAGATGAGAAACACAGAGGCAGAATTTTCTTCTGTAAAAAGTTCAAAGCGCTCAGTCTGGCTGAGAAGAGAGACATTGTCGAAAAGAATGAAGCCTGCCAGAGATGTTTGGCATCCCATCAGGAGGATGGAGAATGCAGCGACAGGTTCCTCTGCAGGAAGAAGTGCTGCCAAAAGGGAGAGACCTCCGACCACCACTACCTCATGTGCTCTGCGGAAGGAGGGCAGAAAGGAGAGGAGAGGAAAAGGGGATGGCAAAGGGTGGAAACAAGTGGCGCAAACGCGGGAACGCTCTCAGACGAACAACAGAGGGCGCTTGCTAATATCTCCCCCGAAGCAGCATTATAAAGGCATTCACCAACCAAACAACGGTGTCAATGAGTACAAGCACTAGGAGTGGTAGTCTCCTTGAAGAGATTGGCCTGAGGGAGCATCCTGTGCTTATGATGATCATGGAGGTCACGACAAACGGACGTCAAATTATTGGGACCCTACTAGCCCTCACGTCCGACACTAACTACGTAACCCACCAAGCTGCCGAAAGACTCAGACTGAGAGGGGAGAAAATAACGATGGTTGTGCATGGGGTCGGAGGAATGAAAGTGAGAGTCGAGACAGAAAGGTACCTGCTCAAGGTCAGGATGCGCATTTCAGAGGACATGTGGAGTCCCCACCAGACAAGGTCGTTAGTCCAAAGCAGCTTCAAAAGTTCTTCCCAGAGGTCAAGACAGAGGAGCTGGTCCGGCCAGAGAAGATCGAGCTCTTGATCAGCCACCGGGAGGGTCGGCTTGCTCCACAGCGGATGAAAAGAGTGGGAGACCTGGTGCTGTGGGACGGCCCGCTAGGGAATACTGTGGAGGGAGCGCACCCTGATCTGTTTGAGGAGATGGAGATGTCAATTCACAACTCAAAGACTAATTTTGCACGCTCTATGAGAACAAAGGCAGTCAAGGTGGAGGAGATCTCCTGTGAGCTGGTAAACACCAGAAAAGGGGCTTAGGGCCCGGAACAAGAAAGTGAGGAGGTCAGAAACACAGCCACGACCAGCAAAGAAGTTCTTGAATGGTGGAGATGGGATAGCATCGGAGCCGCCTGCGAGCCGAAGTGCGGGGGATGTCGGTGCAGGACTTGCCAGCCAGGGGGGAAGGAGATGACTCTAGTAGAAGAAAGGGAACTAGAAAAGATCAAAGGTCTGTCCTATGTGACCACTGACAACCATAGCAACTCACCTCACTGGGATGCAGGATACCCCTGGACAGAAGATCCCGTTTCGCTTCCATATAACAGGAAGGTGGTGGAAGCGACGTTCCTGAGGACCGAAAAGTGCCTCATGAACGACCCTTTATGGAAAACGGCGTATACAGCACAAGTTCATGAGATGGTGGAAAGAGGAGCAGCCATCGAGTTGGAGAAGAACATGATCAGCAGTTGGAGAGGGCCCGTTTGGTACGTGAGTCATCTAATCGCACCAAACCCACATTCTGTCACTACGCCAGTGTGTCTTGTCTGGAACAGCAGCCAGGAGTTCAAAGGGACAAGTATGAACAGCATTCTGCTGAAGGGTCCGGATGTTCTAAATCCCATCCGGGCGGTCCTGCTCAGGTTCAGGACAGGAGAGCATGCGGCCATAGGAGATATTAGAAAGATGTATAATTCGGTGTGGTTAAATGAAAGAGAGGTCCACCTTCATCGGTTCCTCTGGAGGGACTCACCAGAGGAAGAGATCAAAGATTTCGCCATTACTCAGGTCAACATCGGAGACAGGCCAGCTGGGTGCATAGCACAGCTGGCCATGAGGGAAACGGCGAGGCTGCCCAAGTTCTCTCACATGGATGAGGAGAGGAGGGTCCTTGAGGAGGACAGCTATGTGGACGATATCCTCACATCCCACAATGACCCAGGGAAACTGGACAAGATCACGAGAGGAGTGTAAGAGATCCTCACCGCTGGAGGCTTCTCTCTCAAGCCATGGGTGAAAGAAGTCAGCCCAAGCAATCTATTGAGACTCTGAGTATGGCGCTCCAAACCCTGGTGTTGCCCAACCAGCTAGGGCAGGAAGAAAACAAGGCCCTCTGCGTTGGCTACTATGTTGATAGTAACAGGCTCTTCCTGATGGTCTCGATCAACTTTTCCAAAAGAAAGCAGAAGATGAGGACAGGGGTCGACCTTCTTGAGGGGGAGCAGACGCCAGATCCTCTAACCAGAAGGGAGCTCCTGAGTCAGGTGGCAGGGCTCTATGACCCTATCGGGCTTGCTACCCCGGTCAAAGAGAACGGGCCATTCTGGTGAGGAGAGCTTTCCAGGTGGCTGGGGGAGGGGGCTCTAAGAAAGACACGTGGGACCATCCTCTTCCGGCAGACCTCCGAACAGAAGCTATCAAGCTCTTTGTGGAGTACAGTCGACTTCGTCAAGTTGGCTTTGAGAGAAGCCTCACTCCTCCCGGATGGAGAGGGAGGCCGTGGGGTGTGACATTTTCTGATGGAAGTGATGATGCTTTCGGAGCTGTCCTGTATCTGAGGTGGGAGACATCAAAAGGAGTGGACACTCGTCTGGTCGAGTCAAAGGCCAAGCTGACACCCCTTGACCAGAAGGGCGATGTAATCAAAGCAGAGATCTGTGGTGCAGTCTTTGCAGCCAGATTAAAAGTGTTCTGGGAGAGGCAGGGCCGTCTGGAGGTAGAGAAGTGGTTTCACTTTGTAGACAGCCAAACTATACTGGGAGCAATTCAGAGGGAGAGTTACGGGTATAAGACGGTCTTTGCGGACAGGGTTGGGGAGATTCAGAAGGCGGGGCCAGTAGACGACTGGTGGTGGATCCCAGGGGATCTGAATGTCGCTGACCTCATCACTGAAGGATGTCCCCCGGAAGACCTGGACGAAGGTTCCAAGTGGCAAAAGCGACCTGAGTTTCTAATAAGGCCTGTGGAAGAGTGGCCCATGAAGTCCGCGGCAGAGGTAGCGGCTAACACCAGAGAGGCTGTGTGTAGGCTCCAGAGGGGGGCGTTCACGGCAGTTCTTACTCGAGCCCAGCTGAAAAAGGCGTCAAGTTCGTCCGAGAAGTCTCGGAGCGAGGCGGACAAGGCTCCCGGGCTCTCTAAGAAAGAAGAAAAAGAGCCCTCTAGCGAGTCCGGAAGCGAGGAAAGGCTCTGGGGGGCAGCCATCGTCAATCTTGTTAAACCTGAGAAGTTCAGCAGCTTGACCAAGCTCTGTGGAGTGATCAGCTGGGTCCGCCGAGCGGTGAACAAGTGGCTAATCCGAGGAAGTGCCATAGAGAGAGCAGAGTGGGAGGCCAAGCACTCAAAGGAGAAAGAGGGCAAGCCTGTCCTCGACGCATGGGAGCTTGGGGCCGCTTTCCGAGAGCTTTGTTTGGCAGCTCAAAAAGGGGTAGTATTCCCTGAGTCAACACTGAACAGACTTGTGGTAGTCAGGGAGGAGGTGTCAGGGCTTCTGGTGTGCTTTGGAAGGGCCCGGGCAACGGGAGAGTCAGGAGTGCCTCTGGTTCCCTATAGCGCTTGGGTCAGTACCCTCGTGGCGCGAGAGTCTCATGAAGCCAACCATGAGGGAGTTGCTGGTACTATGTTACGGATGAGGAGGAAGGCTTGGGTGGTTCAGGCTCAGCGGGTTGCAAGGAAGGTTGGGGACTGTTACGTCTCCTGCCGGAAGACGAGAGCAAAGATGTGCCAGCAGGTTATGGCTGACCTTCCCTCTGAGCGGACTGAGCCAGCTGCCCAATTTGAGTTTACAACTCTGGATCTGTTTGGCCCATACATGGTCAGGGATGTGGCAAAGAAGAGGTCTAGGATGAAGGTCTGGGGTGTGGTGTTCTCTTGTATGGCTTCTAGAGCTATGCACGCCGATATGGTGGAGGGCCTGTCCACAGAGAGCTTCATGGGCACTTACCAGAGATTCACAGCGCTCAGAGGACACCCGAAGAAAATCTGGTCAGACCGGGGCACAAACTTTGTTGGAGCTCGGCCTGCACTGAAGGAACTCTATGTTTTCCTAGAAAGTCTCGACAAGGATGAAGTCAGGGGAAAGGCTGCCAGGCAAGGAAGCAAGTGGATCTGGGTGTTCCACCCAGCCGACTCACCTCACAGGAATGTTGCGGCGGAAGCAGCGGCCCGCATCCTCAAGCAAGCGCTGAGTAATGTGGGGGTTAGCGGGGACCTCACAGGACTAGAGTTCCAAACTATGCTCTACATGGCAGCCAACTTATCGAATGAGAGGCCGATCGGCGCCAGACTCCAGGTCCAAGATGACGCAGTAGAGGTGATCACCCCCAACACCCTGCTACTGGGGAGAGCTGGACCCACAGGGGACTCACGGAGCTACGAGTTCCAGGGCTACCCATTTGTGAGATTGAGAGCAGTCCAGACTGAAGTAAACAAGTTCTGGCAGCGGTGGAGCCAGCTTGCTGGACCAGGCTTGTTAATCAGGCCTAAGTGGCATAGTAAGGCTCGCAATGTGGCAGTCGGAGATCTTGTTTGGCTTGCCGATCAGAACGCACTAAGGGGTCAGTTCAGACTGGGCCGGGTTGTGGAGGTGGCCCCTGATGTGAATGGGGTCGTCCGTGATGTCAAAGTGAGAACGTGCCCCAGCTGTCCAGTGGCCTCGGGAAAGCGTCCGGAGAAGATCAGCAGCGATCAGAGACTCTCTATGGTCCTCAGCAGAGACGTCAGAAGGCTCATGGTGCTCTTACCTATAGAAGAGCAATAACGGCACCCCATGAGAAGGTTGATCCGAAGATTCCACCGCCAAAGGAGAGCAGTTATTTGTTTGTGGTCTCCTTGGGTCTAGAGTCCAGGATACCAAGTGGGAGGTGTGCAGCTTTCTATTGTGGTGGTGGAGTTTAGGTGCACTTTAGTTCTGTGTGTTGTAAATAAGTAATGTTAAGTGTTGTTTTTTATGCTGTGCGTTTATGTGAATGTTGATTAGTGGTAGTTGAGCTATGATTATAATTATGTTTTCATTTCGGATGTATGGAGGCACTGTATGCTTGGTTAAAGTTGTGAATGGAGATGTATTTATAATTCACATGTGATCCAGGGACGTAGCGGGGAGTGGGCTGTAATTGGTCAAGATACGTCACGTGGTGTCAGTGAAAGTAGTAAACAGGAAGTTGCGGGGAATTTGACAGCAGAGAAGGGAGACGAGTGGGAACTGGTGAGTGGATGTGTGTAAGCGATTTGTTTTAAGAATGATAGTAGTGTTGTGGTAGTTATTGATTGAATGTGTGTTTTGTTTCAAGGTTTGTAACCTGTTGGAGAAAAAATTCAAAGCTTTCGACAACTGAGTGGCATCCTGTCCATCCCTTTACCCCAGCTGCGGGCGCATAGCAGCACAGATAATGTTAGCTGTGCAGCAGTTTGTGGTAATTACCTTTCTCAAGTTGTGGCATTTGTGAGATAGTTTCTCCAGTCCACTAATTCTGTCCTGATATAGCCAGATAATGCATCAGCTAGTATTTGTTGGTGAACTGAAAGTTAAATTCTACCTAAAGCCATGAAAGATTCGGGCTGTGTGATATTTTGTAACGACAGAGCTCCGTTGGTGGCGCAGACTGATGATGCGCGCGCTGGTGGCCATGTGATTCTAACAGCTCAGTGATTGATGACAGACCTTCCCAGGGAATACTCACTTAGCAGCTCTCTCTCCCCTCATTTTGCTTCCATATCTATGAAATGGACCCTACTGGTTAGAAAGTTGACTAATCCCTAACTAACAAGAAGTATGGCTCTAGCATTCTCTATCCATTTACATAAAATGGTTAGCATTAGCTTTGCTGTTGTAGTAATATTTGATAAATCATAAATCCTAAACGTACTGGACAATGTTTCTAATAGAAAAGGTTCTAAGTAAGCATAAGGATTGGTCATAAAAGATGTCTTTCAGTCATGAACCACAGGGGGCCAGGCCCTGAGGCTACATTTTTTTTTTTTTTTTTGTCTTTTTTCCCCTCCATTTTCCTCCGATTTTCTCCCATCCCAATGTTAGTCGTATGCCAATTCCCAGTCCCTTCCTGGTCGCTGCGCTTTACCCCCCACAGTCAGATCATTTGGGAGAGTGGAGGCTACCACGTGCTTCCTCCGACACACGTCCAGCCAATCACCGCTTCTTTTCACCTGGCAGCGCGGATTCTCATTGAGAGGGCGTAGCGTGTTGGAGGACCACACTATCCCCCTCACGTCCAATCCGCGCTTAGCAGGCGCCCCGACCGAACTGTAGGAGTCGCTGTTTACAACGACCTGGACCCACCCCGCCAGCTTCTCCCACCCTCTGATACAGCCAATTGTATCAGTGCAGACGGCCAGCCAAGCTGGTGACAACCCCGGAGCTGTGAGCTGGATTCGAACAGGCGAACCAAGCTCACAGCTCCGGGGCTGGTGACGAACGCAATCTCCGCTCGACCACCTAACCGCCTCCTGAGGCTACATTGTAATAAAATAGAACAGATGGTTGTCCCTAGGTTAAGGAACTTTGTAAATAATCATAAGTCATTTAATTAGAAAATACTACTGGATTTGTGTGCAAAATGAATGCTGTATACTTTTAGTCTTAAACAATAAGTGGTTAATAGGTTGACACTCAAATATAGTTTAAACCTGATTAACCTATAGTGATTTAGCTCAGAGATTGTGTGTGCTTGTAGAGACTTGGGCGCTCAACAGTAAGTAGATTTGCATACAACTGTTGGAATGTGAAGAGATAACAGGTTTCCTTACACAGACTCTTGTTTATACAGGATGTGGGCCTAGCAGCTACAACAATGGCATGGCCACATTACATGAAGTCGTTATCTCCTGCCCCAAGGCCTAACAGACAGCCAAGTCAACTGGTTTGAGTACTACATGTTGAGACAGCTGTAGGGGAGGAGCAAAGCGTCACCATTCCAGTAAACACAAGTACACTTTCAAATGTCTGTTTCTATACTTAGATTAGCTTAAAATGAACTGCAAATGTTCCTGTTATATTGTGGTAACAATTCTGAATATAAGGATATGAAAAATGCCATGTTTATGAATAAGAATCACAGAGTGTGAAATTAAGCCACTTCTTAAACTACATTGGAAAACACAAAAGTGCTGAATAATAAGTGTATAAAATAGATATGGATTTAACTTAACAGAAGATGATTAGAATACTATAGAAGTGGGCTTAATGGTAAAACTACTGTGATTCTCATTTAGCATCAAGAGAAACTATTCAAAAATGATATCTCTGTGTGTATGAAATCAATCTCAATTCGAATATATATATATCTTGGGGTTAATAACCAAAGTATTAAGTTAGTTTAGACGGAATCTAGTTCTCTGATCTGAAACACAGTAGAGAGGGTTGGCTTACTGAGGACAACCTTCTATTTCAAATTCAAACTTAGAGAGGCCGTGATTGGAGCAAAACATCTGCTGGACGTCACTCCGGTGACATCACGCAGACACTCCCGGCTTTTGATAAAAGGGGGGGGGGGGTGTTGTGACTGTGGGGACACTCTGAAACGGAACAACACAGGACGACACCCACCTTCACACAGAGGACGGCGTGACCAGAGGAGAACAAGGAGAACAAGCTTTTGGAACGAGAACAGAATCCTTTGTTGTCAGCAAGATAACAAAGACCAAAGACAATTCAATAATTCGTTAGTCTCTATAATCTGATTTCTTAGTCTAATATTGAGGGCGTGTGGCATAGTGCTTTGGTACCGTCAATATTATAGCGTTCTTTATTTTAATTGAACCAGAACCATTGTAATTAAACTCTTAACTTTGAATTAAACAGATGCTGGTACACCTTCTCCTTCATTTCTCCTGCATAGCTGCTGTCGAACAAGACCAGTTGGTCTTTTGAAAGTACAAGGGTTTTTAGGAGACACAATTCACAACGCAGAGTAGGATCAAGCTGGTTCTGATCCATCAGAACAGAACATAGACCCTTGTGACTTCACTGTGCTAACACATTTGAGCTATTTATCAACTCTGTGATTAATATAGAGATTTGGGTGATGTGCCCCAGTCTACCAGTAGCTCTCAAACCATGTCAGGGTAATTTTAATTCTCAATCTAGCTAAAAGCAAAGAAAAGAAAAGTGCATTTTAACAATGAAGAGCTTTCATGATCCCACACCAGTGGCGGCTCTACCACTAGGGGCGCTAGGGCGCCGACCCACCTGCTGGCCAGCTGCTGTTAAATCAGAGAAGAAGACAATAAAACTTTTTCGTTTTTGTGTTTTATAGCCCTATAAATAATATAAACATGTTTAAAATTAATAATATTTACTCATTTTAAGTATGTTTGTATTTCCAATGCACAATATAACGTTATTATCTAAATTAAAAAAACATCGTTTTCCAGAGCAGGAAGTGACATCACGTTTTATTTTTTTATTTATTTTTTCGTATTTCTCGGCCCGGGCTATACGCGATAGCGCTCTGAGTGCGCGTCACAGTTTGATCGCTGTCTCCGTCACAGCCAATCAGTGCATACGGCGTTGTGCGTTGAAATATGACTATTATGTTGGAATCCGAGTGCGATTTGAAGCGGTCTAGAAAGCAGCGTGAACTTCCGTGAGAATTTCCATAGCCGCATTTCGCGGAGACGCTCTCTGATTGGCCGACGCCAGTATTTTTTTCCATGGCAGAATTTCACAGAGACGATCTCTGATTGGCCGAATCCAATTTCTAATGTTCAAATTCTAGCTTCTAGCTTGGTTCCTAGGTTGGTCCTAGGTTGGTCGGTGAAGATAGTTGTGTTGTTGTGAGATGCATGCAGCTGTTTGTCTTAGAGCGTGCCGTGCCGTGACTGCAAGTTCTTTAGACTGTTAAGCTTAGGCACTCTTTCAAAGTTGGTTAAGGTTAGAGTTTGTCTTAGAGCATGGCGATAGAACGCCAGGTAGTTTGCAGTCTGTTCGAGCGGAAATGGACAAAGGAATGTACTTGTTGAGTGTTGTGCTAACGTCGACGAGCTCAGCTGAGCTAACACTTGGCTAACAAGCTATATGGCGGATTATACACGTTTATCAAGCTCTCCTGCCCTGGACGTTTCAACTAAACAGTGAGTCTCTCTCTCTCTCTCTCTCTCTCTCTCTCTCTGCTTAACGTTAACGTTTGTAAATAGTTTTTTTTAGGAGCAGTACTGTTAGGCTACTGCTGTGCTGGCCATTCATGAAGCGAGACATTGCTGATTGTTTATTTATTTTATAACACAAGACTATGACTACCAACTGCCTAGCCAGCCGTGTATCAATCTTGGATGAAATAATAACGTTACTTACCACACTGACTATGTCGATGGCTCATTGATTTAACTACTGCAGCTCTCTCGGATTGAAAATACGTGGATTATGGCTTGTTCAATATCGTCTATGTTTGAATGAATGAATGAATGAGAACTTTATTAACAGATTGCAGAATGGGTACAATACAGTACGGCTCAATACACACAATTGTTAAGGGGATGCAGACCAGAGAAAGACGTTTGTCTTGTTTACATCAGGGTCCCAGATTTTCGATTCATATCGATAGTTTAATAGCTAGCCTTGGCTCGTTTAACAATATGCAAAATATGTGTACAGCCCTGTACTCATACTGAAGTTATTCTTGGTATATAATAGGTCTGATTGTGTAACGAATCGATTCCACGTCGCGCTGTGTGTGAGAGAGAGAAGGAGAGAGGGAGAGATCTGCCTGTGTTTGGAGACGGGCGAGTTTTGTTTCTAACTTTTCTATTTATATTGTGTTTCAAGTTGTGAATTAGAGTCTAGACTATACTTTATTTGACTGGTTGTGTGTTGTTGTAGTAACAGCTGAGCGACTCGTTCATAAGAGCCGATTCATTGCCGTGAGCGTGAGTCGAATCGCTCACGTCTTGCCATGAGTCTTGCGTGGTACAGTACTGTACTGTACAAAATATTTGGTATAGCGCCCCTAGTGGCGAAGTACCCACCGGCCGCCACTGTCCCACACTCCTTCACAACATAATCAAACGCCGTCTTTTGTTATTGTTGAGTGAGAGATAACAAGCGGCAGAAAATTACATAATCAATTACGTAATTACACAATATTATTGTACGTTTAGCACTGAACGCAGATTGTGTCCTCCAGTACTCTACTTGTGCTTAACTTTAGAAGGAGAGGTGGAGCCACCTGTTCAGTATGAATTGCTGTGAGAATCAGTGGAGGTTTCTCTATGACAACACGTGAAACACAAATTCACTCATAATTCATCATTATTATTAATTTACATATACATATATAATAAAAAAAAATAAAAAAAAAATATATATATATATATTTTTTTTTAAATTATTATTATTATTTTTTTTTATTATAAATGTTTTCCTATGTAAAAAAAATTCCAGTGCATTTTTTTTTCTTCAAAAATTGCCAAAATTGACAGCTCTGAGCAGGCCTGCACTGCAGTATTGCCTGCAGTAATTATTTGTGAAGAAAACTTCACAGGTGTGACCCATTGTTAAATAAATAATAAATAACAGCGAATCAAAATAGGCTATTAACTTCATCTAAGAACGGTCTGTGCAGTTAAACTCTTGCCATTGAATGGAGGATTGATTGATTGACAGCCCTTGACATCCAATACACGGAGGTTGAATATGATTGGCAGCCTTGCAAATCCAATCAGAGATTTCTGCATTGCAAAGTCAAAATGGGTCCAGCTGCATGTGAGGAGGATAGGTTTAGCTCGGGCCAATCTCAAGTTTCTCAAGTTTCTTTATTAGTTGTCATACAGAAGTACAGAATACTTTTATACAAAATGTAACATAAAGAAGCATTTTGTATAAAAGTATTCTGTACTTCTGTATGACAACTAATAAAGAAACTTGAGAAACTTGAGATTGGCCCGAGCTAAACCTATCCTCCTCACATGCAGCTGGACCCATTTTGACTATGTGAAAGTTGAGACTATGAGAAAGTTGTTGTTTAGTAGTTAGTAAGCTGTACAGCTATAACAAGTCAGGCTAAATTAAACTTTGCGCCAACATTAGGACCGAAGTATAAACCAGCAACTGAGCAACATGAAGAAGTGGATTTATGCATCTGGATCAAAAAAAACGTTGTGGATGAAAAAGTAAGTAGGCTACAGTGCTTGTATGCTAACAGTAGCTAGGCAGCTTAGCCTACATCACAATGATAATCACCAAGCTAACTTACTGTACACACTGTAGGGCTGGGCAATTAATCGAAACAGAATCGCGATATCGATTCATAGACCTATGCAATCTAATTTCTAAGTTATGACTATTTTCTTTTATTAAAAAAAACGTTTTTTTTTTTTTTTTTTATTATTTTATCTGGGTTGATCATGATTTGTGGAACTCCCTCTGGTGTTGTGGTCGTGGTATTCACTGACCTTTGGAAAGTATTTCGACATGCAGATGGGTATCTTAGTGGTGTAGTGTATCTTGTAGACCAGGTCCATTGCAAGTTGCTGTACTCTGTCATCTACTCTAAGCCATCCTAGGTTGTCAAAGTGGACAGGGGTGAGGTGGGTTTTATGAGTAAGGTCAAGCAGTAGTCTGACCAGTTTGTTTTGTGATGTTTGTAATCTTGTTTTTAGTGCCTTTGAGGTGCTTTGGTACCATGAGGTGCAAGCATAGTCGTAGTACCCTTGAATGAGTGCTCCTGTTAGAGTCTTCAAGGTATTCTTGTTTACCAGAGAGGAGATCCGGTACAGGAATCTAGTTTGTTGGTTGACTTAGTTTTATTACATTGGATCCCATTTTGTCACAGGAAAGATTTGCCTCTATAGGATGGAACCCAGGTAGGTAATTTCATCTTTCCTTTTAAGATAAGATAAGATATTCCTTTATTGATCCCCTTGGGGAAATTCAGGCATCATAGCAGCATGGGGGAAGGGGGGGGTACAGGTAGTGAAAACAACACAAGCAGTGTAAACAAATAGGTCAATATAATTTACTATCTAACTAACTGAAATATACATTATTCATTATTCACAGTATCACAGTATCCACATAAGGTGCAGTATGCATAAGGTAGTGTTATTGTCCTACTTGGGTTCCTATTAGTTCTAGGTCGATGTCTGGCAGCAGTCGCTGCCCACTGTTGTGGAGCCTGATGGCCACTGGTATGAAGGACTGTCCGAGGCGGTTAGTTGAGTGTCGGGGGGGGGGTATGAGTCTGTGGCTTCCTTGTCACCTTCACCTAATATGTTTTGATCTGGTCAGGTGCGCTGTCACCTAAAATGTTTTGATCTGATCAGGTGCGCTGTCACCTAATATGATTTCATCTGGTCAGGTGCGCTGTCACCTAATATGTTTTCATCTGGTCAGGTCCGCTGTCACCTAATGTTAATATGTTTTCATCTGTGTCCACTGACCACTGACACACAGTGGGGGATGTTTTAAAAATATTATTTAATATATAATATAATATAATAATTTGTGCTTCACCTAAAAATTTGGTCAGCAGCCTCCACTGGTGAGAATAATATAGAAAATAGTGTTATAAGTAACAGTAAATCCCTGGCTATGACTAAATTTGTATCTAGTTTGCAAATAAGTTAACTTTTTTATAGGGCTGTCAGTCTATGAATGTTTAACACATTAATTGCATGATTTGCTTGCACTAATCACGTTAACACATATAAAGAAATACGTACCAAAATGGTGGCCTGTAGGGGCTGCGGTAATAAAGAATTGCATGGAAAAATTGTTAGAAAAATCAATCATTAGTAGGTTACTTATCAGTCACAGGAGTCTTAAATAATAACAATAATGTAACAATATATTTGGTGGCAGGTGTGAAGGAATTGAACCCCGATCAATGAGTCAGATAGTCGAAGGTAGACTTGGTATAAAATAAGGTTTATTAGCGTACAACCCAGGAGAATTGGCTGAAGAGGCCCGGCGAGACCCCTAAACGGGCTCCTTGAGACAGGGGAAGCGCTGGTCTATATAGGTCATAGAAGGTATGTGTGTCCAGGTGGGAGAGACGATTGGATGGCCGGGGGGGGGGGGGGGGGGGTTGTGAGTTAGGAGATGGAGAAGGGGGGGTGGTATCAGGTGAGGGGGACGAGGTGAGGAAGGGGGAGTTAGGGGGACATAGACGATAGGGGGGTGGATGGGGGAGGGTAGACAGAAAGTTGGGTATTTGGAGGACAATAGGCTATGGGGGGATCACATGTGGGAGGGGGGGTTGAAGGTGAATGGATGGGGGAGGGAAATGGGGTGGGGTGTGGTTATTATTCCACCACACAGGCAGCTCCTGACAATCTCTGGTAACAAACATTACTCATACCAAGCATAATTAGTAGGGCTGGGACTTTATCGCATTAATTTCGATTAATTAACTACAGAAATAATTAACAGTAAAAAGTGTTACGAGTGCGCTTACTCTGCATGGTGAACCCAGGTAGCAGAGTGAATACGAAGAGACGACGTGGTGACGATAACAGTGTTTACTCACAGAACAGGATACATGACTGACAAACACAGGTAACATTTAGACAATGAACCAGCAAGTCTCTGCTGGTCCAGACACTTAATATACAAACACTAATTAGAGACAAAAGGTAATTACAAAAAGGACACAGGTGTGGTAGACAAAACTAACAGAACACAGAGCACAGCACATAGAGCACAAGGGGAAACAATAACAATAGAACAAACTGAGACCAACAGACTAAAATACATTTACAAAACACAGACAGGGGAACACAAATATAACACAATGGAAACAATAATGACAACATAGACAATGAACATAACAAACATAAATGGCAGATGACAATGTTAATTAGGTGTGTGAGCTGATCTGCCACATCTGGCTCAGCCCACCGGTTGCCAATGTTGTATTGTAAAGGGTATTGACGGGGGGTTGTGAATGTCTGAGTCCTGGACCAACCGAACCGGGCGGAGGGTTGCCGGCTGGTCCCACAGGACCGGGGGAAGTGTTACAGTACTCCGCCCTCGAAGGTCGACTCCCAGGCGGCCTAGCAGGCCCCCCGGGAACAGGGAGGGTGGGAGGGACGGAAGCTGCATCGGTGAAAAGGTGCGGGGGGAGGAAGGGGGTTCGAGGGACGGGGCTCGCGGGAACTGGGTTGGGAGGAGGGGGCTGACGAGGAGGACTGGAACAGGGAAGGATGGAGGGTAGAGGCGACGGCTCCGCAGTGGGACCTGGGGATGGGATCTCCTCGGCGGCGAGACCCACCGCCGAACCCCGAACCGGAGGCTCCCTGGCGGCAGGACGCGGTGCAGGACCCCCGACCGGGGTCCCTCCGGCAGCGGAATTCTGCGTCGTCCTCCAGGTCTGCCATGGTGGTGGCTCGTCCTCCGGAACCTCCCAGGGCTGAGGAGACCTCGACCAGGCCGGCGAGGAAGACCTGCGATCCTGGGAACCCCATCCCCTAGGGCTGTGGCGTCGGGATCCGCGCCCCTTCCCCGACGCTCCCCTGCGGACCAGACGACTCCCCACCCAGGGATCCAGCACAGGAGTGGCCGCGGCGCAAGCACCCGTTGTCATCGGCGCCGCTGGCCCGGCCACTCCGTCCCGCTGTGCCGAATCCCGAGCGGCCGCCTAGTCGGCACACAGGACCGAAGCACCCAGGATACCGAGCGTGAAGCTCGCTCCGTCTCTCCTCTCTGCAGGGTTCTGGTTTGGCTGGTTCATTCTGTTACGAGTGCGCTTACTCGGCATGGTGAACCCAGGTAGCAGAGTGAATACGAAGAGACGACGTGGTGACGATAACAGTGTTTACTCACAGAACAGGATACACGACTGACAAACACAGGTAACATTTAGACAATGAACCAGCAAGTCTCTGCTGGTCCAGACACTTAATATACAAACACTAATTAGAGACAAAAGGTAATTACAAACAGGACACAGGTGTGGTAACTAACAGAACACAAACATAAATGGCAGATGACAATGTTAATTAGGTGTGTGAGCTGATGCCAGATCTGCCACATCTGGCTCAGCCCACCGGTTGCCAATGTTGTATTGTGAAGGGTATTGACAGGGGGTTGTGAATGTCTGAGTCCTGGACCAACCGAACCGGGCGGAGGGTTGCCGGCTGGTCCCACAGGACCGGGGGAAGTGTTACAAAAAAGAATTGATGCATTTAATCGCATGATGATTTTTCTTTTTTGTGTAAGAATGTTACCTTTTAAAGGAGACCAGACTCATGCATGTGCTATAAGTATAAAGTATAATAAATCGCAAATAACTTTTTTTCTTAGTCTGGTTTGTTCATAAAAAAATTTAAATATGAGAAATTGAGATCAATCAAGAGTTTTTTTTATTCAATGGTCAACTGTTCTGGAATGTACTTTAAAGTACGGCGTTTAACTTTTACCTCGAAGGTGCTTGAGTTGAGTTTACAAAAGGTCCGACTCCTTTGTGCTATGTATATTATTCCTAAAATTGCTGCACTTTGTTAAAAATTGCATTGATCTGTTGGTCTGTGTAGTAGCTAATACAGGATTTTGCTGCTTAAACGTATGTATAATGTATATTCATTGATTCACTCGTATACCAAAATTAATTTGAATTGAAAAATGTTGCTTTTCGCATCAAATATTGAGATGCGATTAAAATGTGATTAATTTCGATTAATTAACTATAAAGTCTCGAATGAATTCGATAAAACATTTTTATCAAGTCCTACCACTAATAATTAGCAAACAGTGTAGCTTGACCTGTGTAACGTTACTTACAGCAGTACTTGTTGCTCTGTTGGGAAAGGCCCTTTATCACTGCATTGTTTATACAACTTGTAGAGGGATCCAAGAACATAAACATACCAACCACCCAGCTGGATGCCAAAGCTATGGGAGGCGGTTGGGGTCAAAAAGGGTAATGCGATTCATTGCCTAATAATTTTTTTCAAATGTACATATTTTAATATTGACATCCCTACTTTCTTAACACTTTCAGCGCCGGACCCGAGTATAGTCGGGTTAACTCGCCGAACGTTCGGCGCCAGACCCGAGTATAGTCGGGTTTTGGTCGTTATTTCTTTTATTCGCTATTTCCATTGATTATCCATCCAGGGACCCTGATGTTATCATTGGGAATGGGTCTGAGATCGCAAACGTCCAATACCGCCACCTGCCGCCGTGCAGCCGGTATTGCACATCCTTGGAAACTCTCTGGCTTGGGCTGTGCGTCGATCTAAAAAGTCTGGGTTTTCCTTGTCAGGCAGGACAAGCGTTTATAATGCATGGCTTGAGGAGAATCAAGCACTCCCGGTTCATGTTCAATGCTGGATTACGTTGGGAACACGATCGCGATCAGTACTTGGAATGGCGATCAGATAATTGGAATATTCTTTTTGCAGTACATCATAGACAAGATAAGGGCTATATGTTATCAATCTTGCGTTGATCCGATAATTGCTTCCCGTGATCGGAGCGCGTGTCTGTAATATACTGTGTAACATATTCCGTAACATATTCCGATCGAAGCATAGAAACCCCCTGCCCCCCACCCTTTCATGCATGCATGATGAAACATAATACCGATAATCTAGAGTTGATTTCAGATTGATTATTGATCCAGGCGAGGAGTCGCATGTTTTATAGTGAAATGCAGTAAAACACTGTCTGGCGGCGTTTCCTGGGATTACACAGAATTACTCTAAAACTATACTCATATTCACCACGGTATAAAACGGGAATGTATTGATGAAAAAATGATCTGTTTTTTGCATCTTGACCGGAAGAAACTCAATGACAATCGACTATATCATTAGATCCATAGCTATAATATTTAATATAGTTTTAGCACTGCAAACACCGGCGTGTACCCCCATTTCATTACAGCGCTGGCACACACAGCCCACAGCGACCTCTGGCGTCCAATGAGTTAATGATAACATCTCAGTTATCCACAATGTAAAGAAGAGGCATTTTCATGTCGTCCTTCATCAATAAACCAATGACAGCACAGTTTCCTACCACCTTTGAGAGCTGTGAAAGATTATTTTCTGTCCATATATCTCAGACAAGTCTAGTTGAGTTCAGGGACACAAAAATTTGTATCAAAGCTGGGCCCTGTTTCATGTACGTGGTTCAACTAAGTCGATCAAGATGTCCATTATCCAGCTTCAGTTAACCCGATGTTCGAAGCCGGGATTTTCCTGTTTCACAAAGGTGGATTCAGTCTCGTTAACTCAAGCCAGACTTGCGAGTCAGGCTAAATGCGCGCGGCCGTTTTAGGTGAAAAGCCAGCACGTATCGATGGCAGAGATCCTGATTCTCAACGGCATTGATTGATTAATTGATTTAAGACTTTATTGACAGATTGCAATACGGCTCAATCGCCTCGCCGACAAGTTAAATGCGTTATCTATAGGCTAATTCTAAGTCCCTCATTACCTCAATCAATCAGATTATATTTCTTTAAACTTGCCTGCTGGATTGAATAATCAAATGAGATCTTGCTAGCGAAAATTATTAGTTAACTGTTATACAGAATTACGATACGGCTCTCTTACCCATTGATTGATGTATAGTCAATCTTTTACTTATCTTCTCTGTGGTGTAACGGGTTCTTCTTCTGACTTTCACACGGACGACCCGGGTTCAAGACCCTAGTCTTTTCCTTCTTTTTGCAATATAGGAATAATTCAATTTGGTGCACGTTGAGAGCTATATAAAGAATGACATCCTCAATGCATGTAGATTTATAATATTTTAACTTAAAACCAGGCTACTTTGGCGTATAATCATTAATATTATATTCAAAAAAATCATATTGGAAACACCGGGATTTGAACCGTGGTCGATGGATTGGCAGGCATGAGCACTACCGCTGGGCCACTGGGCCAGATGGGTTAAATTCATTGTTTATACATTAATGAACGAGAGACCCGTGTTTAGAATATCCTTTGTTTTGAATGAAGTTTATCTCTTTATCCTCATTCATTAATGTGACGTCAACGGCTCATTCAATTTCTCAAATCCGTCAAACAGCGCATCTCATCAGACATCTTAATCCCAGTTACAATTAAAATAACCACATCATGTGTACATCGCACGAGCGAGCGCCACCGTCGCCACGGTATATATAACGTGCATTATTTAGGACAAAGTGAATTTAATATCAGCATTTTGGGTCTATTTTACATTTCAAAAGCCCCCTCTGGAAGAATGGAGCACAAAAACGTAATTCAGAATGGTATAATGCAGATCGTAGACTGTGGGAATAGTTTCAGGAAACGGGCTGTCACTTCTTTGCGGGGGCGTGGCGATAGTTCAGGCTAACTTGAACTTGAACTCTGCTTTCGACCAGGCTCAAACTTTTGGATATGTTGTCATGGTGATTTGGAAAAACCACGTACATGAAACCGGAAAGTCAGGCTAACCCAGTTATCCAGCTAAAGTTATCCGGCTAACTCAGTTATCCAGGTACAAGAAACAGGGCCCTGGTCTCTTGAAGATATACTATACAGAACCAGACAGTGTTGTTTGGTGTGATGATGTTTTCACACACGCTATTGCTACTACATGGCGTCAGCATTGGCCGGAACATCAAGGAGGGCGGTGATCGTTCAAGTCCTGGGTTCGGCATCTGATAGCAACATCAGCGAGACAAGCTGCTGTCCTCCCGGCTGACAGGGAGGTTACTTAGGATGCACTGCTGGAGGCTGACAGCTGTCTGCTCTCTGCCCCACCCCCTCCTCCCCCACCACACACACACACACACACACAAACCAACCATTCTCCAGCTCCCTCTCTGAGACGGAGGCCCCGGGAACCTGCTTCCCATCTGTCTGTCGACGGGGTGGAATTGGAGGCGGGGGTGGAGTGGGTGGATGAGCAGATGGAATACTTGTAGAATCTAACAGGTGAAGGGGGATATGAAGACACAGACAAGGTTGCGGACAGACGTGTAGAACACAGCGTGGTAAGGGGTGGGGTGGGGAGGATTCCCCTCGTGGTTACCTTACTCTCCCAGAGAGAAAGAAGTTTCAGCATGTTACTGTCATTTTCCTGCCCGAGTGAGCTCCTGACCAATCGCTGCTCCCAATGTCATGTAAGATTATCACTTTACTGAGGTGGCCAATGAGGATACCATATACACAACTATATATGTGTCTATGCACAGCGATTCATGCCACATATCTACATTTTCCAGATTATTTCAGATTGCGGAAAAGTACAGAATGTAAGCTTTCAAATTATGTCATATTTTGAAATCTGAGAATGTTTTGAAGATGATCTTGACCATTTAAATCTTGTAAAGCAGTCTGTTTTCTAGAACACTAAGGAGAGAAATTGCCTCTCAAAGATTTCACACTTCAGCCAGTTTGAGCTGGGCGTCAACAATACCCCCCCAAGCAACGCCCCTCACCTGAATAGCATTAACATAATTAAGTGATGTCACAGTAATGCTGTCATGACTGTGAAAAGTCTACATGACATTATCCCTCCTAGTTACACAGTTATCCCTCCTAGTGACACATACACACAGTCCTCATATCCCTCCTAGTTACAGTCTTCATATCCCTCCTAGTGACACATACACACAGTCCTCATAATGTGCCTTATTGAAACAGAACCACACATCAGTGCTCAAGTCCAAGTCGAGTCCAAATAGTAGCTTGGCTCGTCTTCTGCCAGCTTGTACAGACAGGAGCTTGACCTTGTTGACCTATGTGGAACTCCCATACCCCATTTTAACTCATTCACTGCCAATGACGAGTATACTCGTTATTGGGCACCAATCGTTGAACGCCAACAGCGAGTATACTCGTTATTTGATCGTTATTTCTTTTATTCGATATTTCTATTCATTACAGGCACACAGACTCTGGGTTAACATGGGGAATCATCATGAGAAGGTAAAAGTGCAATACCAGCCACATCACGCTAGACGGCGGTATCGAGCACCCTTTATACCCTTCTATCTTTCTCTGTGGGATGGCCACAGGTCTCCGGTTTCATGTTTCCCTGTCAGGCGAGGGCAGCCGTTCTGCCGGTTCCATCAAAGCACGTCAAATATCTCCAATCCATATGTTGTGGTGGATTATGCTGTCGACCAAATGGACATTGGATATACCAGATGGCGATCAAACAATTGGAATATTATTTTTGGAATACTCCCGATCACAGGTAAGGACGTTTTGCTGTCAATTTTTGCTTGAACCTGCAATGCTTTCATACCGATCGGGCTGATAACCGTTTTTAGTGTTCAATGCGAATGGCGTTACTGACAATCAAATAATCAGAAATGCCCCACCCCCCCCTTTCATGCATTCATGATGGGACATAATAGCTATGATATAGATTTGATTTCGGGATAATAGTGTATACAGGCAAGAAATGGCAACGTGTATGGTGGAATCGACGTATAGGGCTTTAACTCAGGATTTCATGAATTACACTAGACCGCTCTAAAGCCATACTTATATTCACCACGGTATAACACGGGAACGTATGGATGGAAAAATGTATTCTTTCTCACATATTGAATGATAGATATGTGATGTCAAATGGGCCATAGTATTGTATCCATAGCTATAATATAGAATATAGTTATAGCTCTACAAACAAGGTGACTCAGTCCTATATTTTAATGTGTGGCAATGCGACCACAGGGCCATGGCTAATCCCCGGCGCTGAATGAGTTAAAAAACAAAATGGGTCTGTTTTACTCAAATGTTTACAGACTTTACCAATGTAAACAAATTATCCAAAATAAAAGAAATAGTTTTAAAAACCCATATCTTGTCTACTGTAGTTTAACTGTTGGTCCTTGTATCGAGAGCTCGGTTTATCAACAACAATGAAAATATATCTCCCATTACTGTCCTACTGTTGGTTTCAGTTTTTTTGGATCACAGATTGGGCCTTTTGTCAGTTTTACTGTTTCAGAACAGTTTATGTGATGGTGAAGAGACACAGCAGAGCAGCTTGGAACCATAAACATCACGGCTCGAGGTCGGCTGGTACTGTAGAACCGTTCAATCCAAACCAGGCAGTGGCACTCAACTACATGACATTTACATTTAGTCATCTAGCTGATACTCTTATCCAAAGTGACTTACATGTTCTGTACAACAACTCTGGCAGCTAAGGGTAAGTTATATTGTTCATGAAACAGTGTTGAACTTGTGTTAAGTTTAAGTAAAGTTTATTTCTTTCTTTCTTACCCAGGGACAGTGCACATTAATCAACATCTTCAGTTTCCACATCAATGTAAATGTGCCAGAATTTGTGAGTGATGGACTCTTGAGTGCATAGACATTATTAGCATAGTAGGTTGTAGAATAGACCAGTTAGATTACTTAGTAGTAAAGTGGATAATAGTAAAAGACGGTATGAAGGTTAGTAGTTTCGGATATTAATTGAAGTTAGTTTTTAGTCAATGGCAGATATTTGTTCCCATTTCATAGTGCTGTAACACAGGGATTCAATGTCCCTGATGACATCACTGGGGGCCTTGAAACAGAACCACACATACTAATGTGAGGTTAGGGTTTACATAAGGCATACATGTTTTATTTTATAAAGTAGGGAGTCAAGGTTAGGGTTTACATTAGGTCAAGGTCACCTTTATTTATATAGCACCAAAGTGCTTAACACATTGACTGCCATGCTGTTTTCCCATCTTTGTACTAGTATAGGGATTTTCACTGTGCGTTGCGGTGTTTGCACGGCTATATCTATATTCTATATTATAGCTATGGAGACAATACTATGGCTCATTTGACATTAACACTTTAAGTGCCGAAAACGTGTTTAGGCGTCCTTCCCCGCCATGCTCAAGTTGCCGAGGACGCCGTAACTCGTCTTTAATATCAATATTTCAAAAATCTGTGATCGGAATCATATTTTCCATCCGCAGCCTTCACACACAGTTCTGAGCTCCTCTCAATCCTCTAGCGGTTCAAGAGCGCCATCTGGTGGCCGATCGGCAGAAGCGCCAAACAGGAAGTTATGTGGATGAAGTGCTGATCACCCATATTACTTCCGGGCACTCGCTATAGGTCCCGGGACTCCATCTTGATACACTGGACATCGATCGGTTGCAAATAACTCGATAAACAACATGATTTGGACGTATATAGTATTATACAACCTGGAAATCGACCGGGTATTTCGACATCCCATAATGGAAAACTGTCTACCCCACGCTGATCGCCCAACGGCCTGCGGAGACTGGGGTGAGTTTTAGCGTGTAATATTACCGTGTTCGACACTAACTGCTATGATGAACATTTGACCCACATTAGATGAATGGTATAACGCTGCCCACGGAATTATAAACGCCCCCTCGCCCATCCGGTCAACATCAGATGACGTATAGTAACTTCCAGAAGTCCGTCCAGTTGGATTTTTTTATATCGCGCCGATTGCTATCAAACTGTATTTGATCATCAATATAATGCATTTGGGGCTATAAATCACGTTCTGGAGAAAGCTGCAGAAAGAGATGAAAACATACTTATACTTTAGATCATATTTTAGTATGAATATGTGAATGAAAAAGTTTAACGTTCATACACCCTGAACAATACATATAGGACATTGAATGGGCCCTAATAATGGCAATTTAGCAATAGAATTTAAAAAGTTATAGCCCTGCAAAGAAGACAGACAAATAGAGCTGGCAAGGGATGGTATATCATGAATTTAGCCTTAGGCAATCAAAGTGTTAAACAATCCATCGTTCAACATGTGAAAAAGAAAAAAATATTTCATGTATACGTTTGCGTGTTATACCGTGGTGAATATTGTATAGTTTCAGAGTGATCCTGGCTAATTCCTGAAAACGGCGCTATGGAGCAATACGTTAATTTAGCTAAAAGTGTTGGCATTGCTCGCCTGTACACGCTACTGTTTCCAATTCAAAGGTACCTATTAGGTATTATATAAATGTTTTTTGATGCTTTGATTGCCAGTAACAGCATTCGTTTTGAATACTACATACGTTGATCGGCCGGATCGATATGAAATCATTGTAGGATCAAGGTGGCATTGATGTTATATAGTCCTTACCTTTACTAGGAGGTATCCCAAAAAGAATATTCCAATTGTCTGATCGTGATTTCCAGTATTGATGTCGAACGGGTCCCTGACACGAAATGGCATGGGATATGCCTCAAGTGTGCTGAACGCGTTTCGAAGTGCTCGCATGAAGCGATTCACTTGGCTTGGTCTAAATTCTGTGCCCGGACCATATACAATGTAACACAGAGTATGAAATAAGGTTTCAAATGGTGGGAGATACTGCCACCTAGCAGGATGCGGCCGGTATTGTGCTTTTGGGATTTCAGAATGATTTCCTATGGTAACACTGAGGTCCGTGAACCTGTAATGAATTAAAAAAATCAAATAAAAGAAAAAACTATCAAAACCCCAGAAATATCGGGTCTGGCACTCAACGCATGGCAAGTTAACCCCAGAAATCTCGGGTCTGGCAGCGAATGTGTTAAGCCTCTGGAGTCTAGACGGGTATGCTCCTCCTCCCTCCGAATTTTCACTTATTTTCTTTTACATAATATGAAACTACAGGTTCATACCTTCAAAATAAGCCATCAATTCTAAAATTCGAGCCGATAGTTTTCAATCAATATCCTATGAAACATTCTGCTAAAATCCTAACTAAATCCCAGTACAGGGCTTTGAAAGGAATCAAGTGAATTCAGCTATTTGATGAAAGGCCTACACTCCCAGAATGCAATGTGATCAATGTCACTCTAGACCAATTCACACGTGGAACAAAGGCCCAGTTTCTAGTCTGTCGTTCCTTTGTTATTCCAATGACTGGACCCAGGAGGCCTAGAGTGACACAGACAAGCTAGATAGATAGAAGTTTACCTGAATACATTACTATTATTATTATTATTATTATTATTATTATTATTATTATTATTATTATTATTATTATTATTATTATTATTATTATTATTATTATTATTATTATTATTATTATTATTATTATTATTATGGCTTTAGAAAGAAATGTACCTATGATGCAGAAAGAAAGAAAGAAAGAAAGTGTTAGGGTTTGTAACCGACCCCAAGCGCAACGGCACAGAGAGAGTTGTTTCAGAGTTAGCCAAAAACAAGGGCGTGTTTATTCACAGAGTCACAAGATTGAATTAGGTGGAGAACAGAACAAACGGGGAATCTGGCATGTGAAGAATGTTTGCGGCTCTGCAGATTCTCCCAGAAGGTGATGGTGAGGAGCCGCTCTGCAGATCCCCCCAGCATACACTCCAGGTGGAAGCGGAGAGAGAGAGAGAAATCCCAGTTAGCTCAGCGCACAATAGAAACAGAGAGGTGACTGATCCAAACAATATATCCAAGTGACTTGATCTTCGGTGTGATACACACAGTTAGCAGTGTCCAGAGAAAAAACAATACGGTAATCCAACGTGTAAATCCAACAACAAAAAATAGGTGAGAACAGTATAACAAAAACGGGATCTCTTCGGTGTTTCACAAACACACAAAAACGATTGATCCAAAAAGGACTGTTTCCAAAAACTCACCAGAGCGCAACGCGTAAAGCGGGCAGATAAACGAGGCGTAGCTTCGTACGGGGAATCAGGTTCTCCAAACAGGGATACTTCACGAGAGTCCTGGGGAGCAACAGACAGCGACGGGAAAGAAAGGCAGATGCAGGGAATATTCAAAACGATCCAACATCGATATTAGGGAGATCAGGGTATATAAAGCCACGGGGCGCTAATGACAAGCTGTGACAGCTGCGGGATGAAATTGATCATTGCTCCAGAAGCGTGTGGTGGGGAGAGCACCAATCAACACGGCATCTTACAGGAAAGAAGTGTGAGGCGGGAAATGCAATTGATTAACAAAAATACCTTAAAGGAACGGAGCGAGTGGGTGGGGAGCGGACAAAACCTCACAGAAAGAAAGAAAGAACGAAAGAAAGAAAGAAAGAAAGAAAGAAAGAAAGAAAGAAAGAAAGAAAGAAAGAAAGAAAGAAAGAAAGAAAGAAAGAAATAGAGAAATAGAGATACAGAGACAGAGATATAGACAGAGAGTGATATCCTCCTGATTAGCTGTTGTCATGTCATGTATACATGCAGGGGCGTAGCTGGGGGGGGGGTAGCTTAGGATGATTCCAAGGGCCCAGCACTGAGGGGGGGCCCCAACATTTTTTTTTTTTTGTTTTTTTTTTTTTACTAGACATCACTCAGGTGTATTATTGATGCTCTCATTGATACCATGTTTGTTTCTGAAGTGTGTGTGTGTGTGTGTGTGTGTGTGTGTGTGTGTGTGTGTGTGTGTGTGTGTGTGTGTGTGTGTGTGTGTGTGTGTGTGTGTGAGATATATAGAGAGAGAGGGGGGGCTTTGGTAGACTATTGCATTGGTCCATTCATTGAAGATGAACGCAATGAGACATCCTTTACTAGGCTCACCCACCAACAGTGCAGGTGCTGAACTGCTGATCCGAATGTATAGGTAAAAACCATATTATGCGTTTTTCGCTCGCGTTCACTGGGGGCCTACAAATACATTATTTCATGGGGCCCAGAATCTGGAGCTACACCCCTGAAATATAAAAACAATCGTTTTTTCGTAGTCATACTGGCCAGCAGCGTAACTAGTAAGACTAGGTAAGGGATATGTACAGATAAATATAGTAACTAGTAAGAGTAGGTAAGGGATATATACATTTACATTTAGTCATTTAGCTGACGCTTTTATCCAAAGCGACTTACAAGTTCTGTACGACAAGTCATCAGGAAGGACACAACTCTATCAGCTGAGTAACAATGTTCATTAAAGTGTTGAGTGCTACAGTGTAGGTTAGTTTATTAGGACAAGTGCATGACAGTAAGGTTAGTTAGGGTTAGATGTAAATAGATATAGTAACTAGTAAGAGTAGGTAAGGAATATGTACAGATATAGATATAGTAACTAGTAAGAGTAGGTAATGGATATGTACCGATATAGATATAGTAAGAGTAGGTAAGGGATATGTACAGATATAGATATAATAACTAGTAAGAGTAGGTAAGGATATGTATAGATATAGTACCTAGTAAGAGTAGGTAAGGGATATGTACAGATATAGATAGTAAGAGTAGGTAAGGGATATGTACATATATAGTAACTAGTAAGAGTAGGTAAGGGATATGTACAGATAGATATAGTAAGAGTAGTTAAGGGATATGTACAGATATAGATATAATAACTAGTAAGAGTAGGTAAGGATATGTACAGATATGGATAATAACTAGTAACAGTAGGTAAGGAATATGTACAGATATGTTCTAGTAAGAGTATAGGTAAGGGATATGTATAGATATAGATATAATCAGGGCCGCCTCAGGGGGTGTGCGAGCAGTGCGGTCGCACAGGGCCTCGCGGGAAGGGGGGCCTCGCACAAAAAAAAACAAAAAAAAATAAAATAAAAATATATTTTATTTATTATTTTTTTTATTATTTTTTTTTTTTTTTGCGAGGCCCCCCTTCCCGCGAGGCCCTTTTTCATCACAGACCTAAAATCTAGTTTTGCTTATATGCTTATATATTTCACATTAGACACGTTCCTGGCTCTGAGGCTCTGCAGGGAGCAGAATTGGTTTCAATGAGGGGAGGGGTTACAGCCAGGAGCATCTGTTGAGTTCATTGTGTGTGTCTGTGTGCGTGCCGGGGGGGGGGGGGGGCGTGAACCGACTCATTGCCAGACGTGAGCGATTCGACTCACGCTCACGGCAATGAATCGGCTCTTATGAACGAGTCGCTCATGACCGACCCATCACTAGCGTCTGACTATTTCGCGTGTGCAGCATTGGAGCTTATGCCAGCCAAGATGAAGAGGACATCGTTCGGCAGATGGACTGAAGATGAAAGTTGTTGCATGTTAGACAGTTCAGTCAGGCTAACCATCCCGGCTAAAGACAGGGACAGCTAGTTAGCTTTAGCTACGTTATAATATTAAGTGTGGTTCAGTCGGGATATAGCCATGATGATGTCGGCTAGTAGCTAGCTAGCGTTAGCTAACCTAGAGACAGCGCGTGCAGCCAAGATGAAGAGGATGGTCGTTCGGCAGATGAACTTCGTCAACTCCACGCGGTTGTCTCCATCCTCTTGGACGTTTGGTGAGTGGATCTCTCTCTCTCTCTCTCTCTCTGGAGCCAAACTGGCGACTAGCTGTTGTAGTACTAGTAGCTAACGGTGTGTGGCCTGGTGTCAGCACCTGTATTGCTTTTCTCATGTTGTACAGTTTTTCAGTGGTAGCCGCATAGCTTGCTTCTGCGTAAGCTAATGGTTAGCGATAGCCGGGTTGAGCTAACTGTTAGCCAGTTAGCTGTTTAGCTACGACGTTAGCTGCCGGCTGCGCACGTTAGTTTGATGCTATCAGTTAGCCTAGAGTTAGCTGTTAGCTTGTGCTACGACCATTGACATTAGCCGTGAGAATAGCAGGGGGTTCTGGCACTCTGACTACGACATCATCTTTGACAGAAGATGTAGTCGGGCCTGCACCATGACAAGGCTCCGGCCATAGCTTCTTTTTGTCCCGCCAGCGAGAGGCCTTTCGTCAACGTGGAGACCTGTGTTGCGGCCTTTCGCCCTGCGTTCCTTGGTGCAGGTAAGATGAATGAAAATGTAATGACATTACCCCACTCTTCCTTCCTTCCCCTCCCGAATGTTTTGTTAATAACGATGTTTTTTTCCAGGCAAAACATATGTTACTTCACAACATTTGGAGATACGACATGTGCTGTGTGTGAATTGTCTTGGTCGTTTGTGTATCTTGGGTAGCGTTGGGCCGTTGGCCAAAGCTGTGTGTGGCCTGGTGTCAGTACCTGGCTAGCCTATTTAGCTGATGTCGGCCATTGGCTCCTTGCTGCTTTGTTTTCACTGGTATAGACCCTCTTCTCTTTGGATTTAAGTGTTGATCTTTGTCCTTTTGGATCTATGTATATTCATGTTGCCTTTGTGAAGTTATCTTTTCCTTCTGTTTTGTTCTTCCATTAAAAGTTGAATATCTTTGCTTATCTCTCTCATACATGCTCTCTCTCTAACACACGCACACACACGACAAACACACATGCTCTCTCTCTCTGTCTAACACACACAGTCTGCCTATGGCGGCCTTTCTCGATGGCTAGGCTGTGCTCGCTGAGTCTGTACCTAGTCAAGGATCTTCAGTCACAGTGCTCAGGTATTCTGCCACTGTGTACTCTCTGTTTAGGGCCAAATAGCATTTCAATTTCTTTCCAATGTGTCTCTCTCTCTCTCTCTCTCTCTCTGTACACTGTATATTGACTGTAGAACGGGAGCTCTCTCTCGCTCTCTCTCTTGCTATATGTTGACTGTATCATGCCCAGCCTCGGGCAGCGCTATTATTTAAGAATATGTCAATTGGAAAGCAGTCCGTGTTTAGACAGCGGGTGACCAAAACACCAAACTCGTCACACAGCAGTGGCTGATACTGTAGTTCACGTAGCCCGCTTGAATGAACTGCGAGAGATAATTCATAACATAGTGTTATTGTTGTTATCGCTAGCTTCTAAAACAGGGGGTCGCGACCCCTAGCCGCTGCGCGCGGGGGGGGGGGGGGGGGGGTCGGCAGATAATTTTTTTTTTTTATGCAGTCAGGCCACTGAACTTAGAAGTAGGCCAGGCCAGTGTTTCTAGTTGCAGTGGCGCAATAGTGAGATATCCTTGGTGGGGAACAACCAGGAGATCACTGCAACTCACACAAGTTGGAGCACTGTCTCTCTCTCTCACACACACACACGGGAGCCGCATGTGATTGGTGGAGGCGGGACCCTCCACCAATGGCACGTTCAGCCGAACGCACAATTGGAGGGGGGCTTCCCACTCTCCAGAACATTTACAACAAGCGGTGCAGGGGTAAGGCTACTCCAGCCACCCAAACAACTGCCTCTTTGAACTGCTGCGGTCAGGCAAGTGATACCGGAGTATCATGGCAAGCACAGAAAGACTCAGAAGAAGCTTCTATCCCCAGGCCATCAGGTTGCTCAACGAACAATAACACTATGCAACAACCATCAAATGCACTCACAACACACACATCCACATGCACACACTCACTTTAAACAAACAACACACTGCAGCACCCACTCTCCACACTTTAGAACACTTAAACAAACTTTATATTGATTGGTAAAGGATTTGCACTACAACCCATACCTCAGTACACCTTACTGTAAATTGTACCTAAATTGTACCTCATCCCATTTCTGCTTTGCACTATATAGTATATTGTATATTAGTATATTGCATAGTATATTGTATATTGTAACTGCATTGAACATTGTACATATGTATATACTGAACACTGTGTCTACGTACGTGACTTCTATTTTTTACTTCTATTTTTACATGCTATACTATTTTATTTCATACTTATCTTGTGTCTAGCACAGTCTCTAGAGCGTAACAGAAAGAAGCATTTTGTATAAAAGTATTCTGTACTTCTGTATGACAACTAACCTGAACTTGAAACCCTTACAAAAAAACAAAAAATCCATCAAAATCAGTGTTGTTGCTAATCATTGACACATGCTAACCTGTAATAACCCCCCCCCCCAGAAAAATCTACTTTGCATTTGATATATTGCAAATATATGCCATCACATTAAGGGGTTAGAATTATAAAATGAATATGTGGTGTTATGATCATGGCTGAAGTTGAATAAAAGATTGTATTATTTTCAATCTGACATTACACAAAAACAGAAAATACATCAAAAGCAGTGTTGTTGGTACATATGCTAGCCTGTTTTTTTAACATCACAAACACTTGCATTTAAAGGGTAAAAAAAAAAATTCAGGAAATTAATTCTTTGTAACAAAAAAAATTCCCGGTGGGGGACCACCCCCCGCTTAAAAAGTGGCCTGACTGGGGCTATATTTCGCACTATATTTCCTGGCCTGAATGATTTCCCCAGTCCGGCCCTGGTTAAAAGCCTCCAATGCTTATTAGTGTGTGTGCATTTGAACGTTTGCATGTTTCAACCATACATTTCAATTTATAAAAAAATAATTATAATAAATAATTTTTTACCTCCTATCGCTGCTGGCGGGACAAAACCTCGTAACTCCAAAAACCCAACTTTTCAGCAGATGAAAAAAACGAACATAGTTTTGAGGGCAAATAGAGTTACGAGGTTTAGACAGATGATTGGTTTAATGCTTTCCCATTGTGTAGACTTTGTAAAACCACACACACATGGAGGATGATCTACTGAGTTGATAAAAAAAATAAAAATAGAGTTACAAGGTTTTGTCCCGCCAGCAGCGCTATAATAGTGGGGGTCGCGGCTCTTTGACACCGTTATTTTGTGGGTCGCGGCCTGAAAACGCTGGGAACCCCTGTTCTAAAAGACAGGAGGGAAAAACCGCGGCTCACATGAGCTGCTTGTATACACACATGCACATTCAGCATGCATCTGGGCCCTATTCCCCGTACCTGGTTCAAATAAGTCGATCAAGAGTCCCATTATCCAGATTAACCCGATGTTTGAATCCGGGATTTTCCTGTTCCTCGAAGGTGGATTCAGTCTCGTTCATTTGAACCAGACTTGAGACTCAGGATAATTGCGCGCGCCCGCCTCAGCTGAAAAGACAGCAAGTGTCGATAGCAGAAATCCTGATTTTCTAACGGCATTGATTGATTGATTTAAAACTTTATTAACAGATTGCAGAATGGGTACAAATTACAATGCAGTACGGCTCAATAGCCTCGCCGACAAGTTAAATGCATAATCTATAGGCTAATTTTAAATCCCTCATTACCCCAATCAATCAGATTATATTTCTTTAAAAGTGCCTGCTGGCAGTATAGGCTTATGGAATGAATAATCAAATGAGATCTTGCTAGCGAAAATAATTAGTTCAGCTCTTTCAGAATAACGATAAAAACAAGCCCAAATAGTATATCTAATTGATACGAATTATATTATGAGGATATCTGTATGTGCTTAGGTATTATGTACTATATAAATACATGGTTTCCAAAGAGAGGCTTGGAGGGAGGCTTGCAGTTACACTATTAATCAGGTTTTAATCTGTTTCGGACCTAATCCATACATGCATTGAATTGATTACCATTTGGTTTATACCAGTGACACCCCATGTTCATCATCAGATAACAGTGCTTGAAAAGATAAATGCATTTTCTCAAATTCATTCATCAAAAACGTCAAAGGCTCATTCAATTTATCAAGTCACGTCACGTCATCAAATCCATCAAACAGCGCATCTCCTCATATATTTTAATCCCAGTTACAATATCACAATAACGTGTGACACTGTCACAGTGATACAATTAAATACTCCACAGATTCAGATTCCTCATAATTCATATCCACAATCCGTGCATAGACGCTTCAGCTTGAATGAAACGCATCCGGGTGCTCCGTTAAGCAAATACACAGCGAAGAATATTAAACTAATCAGAGCCAAACACCGATAGGTTTCATTCATTAAAAATATCCCAGCGGGATTCACATTTGCAATGATCCGTTTAGTCCGTTATTAAAATAACTGTGTGTGTCGCGACTCGCGAGTGCCGTATCCGTATAAATATGACGTGCGGTGCATTATATAGGACAAAGTAAATTCATAGGCTGAATATGATTTATTATCAGCGTTACTGCAGACCTATTATTTTACATGTCAAATGAATCACAAAAACATAATTCAGAATGGCATAATGGGATCTAGACTGTGAGAAATATTTCAGGAAGGGAGCTGGGATTTATTTGCGAGGGCGTGGCCATAGTTCATCCAGCTAACTGAACTTAACCCTGCCCTCGACCAGGTTCAAACTTTTTGATCTGTTGTCATAGTGATTTAGACAATCGAGCGTCGGGGAATGGAAAGGTCTGGCTTAAGTCAAGCTATGCTGAAAATTATCCGGCTAACTCAGTTAGCCAGGTACGGGGAACGGGGCCCTGAACCATATGCGACAGCGACAATGTGAGAAACACACTATCCCTCCTCTCTCGCTCTGAATGATTTGCACGGAATGCATTTCTATCAGTGATCAAGTAAATAAAACGTCCAACTCACGCAATGACTGCAAAAAGTCGAGTCCCATGGATATTATTGCAAGAGATAATTCATACATATTATGAAAAGCCAATGTGTTGTTTAGAATTCGGAGGGGGGTAGCGAGTCTGATAAGTCTCTGTGGGGGTCTAACACTAACACCTATTCAACCGCACACACCGCTCTGTGTGTGTGCGCGAGTGTGTGTGCGCGATGTAAAACGGGGATAATTACAACCATACCATCTAGCAAGAATTAAACATATTTACAAGTCGTATTAAGTTTAGCAAGTAAGGAGACATAACATCTCAAAGCACTCGAAAATGTAATTTTTCTATTTTTACCGATTTCTGAAAATAGCGACTTTCTGAGCATTTCTGAGAAATTCTAAATCCCTTTGTTCCCCGCTGGCGGGTGCAAACAGCGTGAGCAGACTTGAGAGGGTCAAGCTAAAATTAAATAGAATAGAATATAGTCTTTATTGTCATTATACAGACAGCATTATATAGCTCAACAGTGCACAATTAACACTTTCGCGACCACTGGGCTGAGTCTAATTAATGGCAAGAGGACCGGGGAATGTAAACAGACGTGTGGCTTTTTGTAGAGCTAAATCTATACTTTATAGTATTGCTATCTGTCCATTCTCATTGTCAGTCCATAAATCGTCCCTTCAAAATGGCTTAATCTGTAGACCGTTTTCGCCTAAAGGTACATGCCTAAGTAAATGGAAGATTTGCTCCACTTCTGCAAGGTCAATTTGCATGTTCTTGGTATCTAGGGACCTGGGGGTATGTATCCAGTGTGAGAAATATTGTGTCTGTTACTAGAGTAAATTGTAATGAATAAATTAATTATGATTAATTATGATTTATGATTTTGATGATGATGATCAAAAATGTATACAGGGCACGAGAAAATGCTCACTGAGCTCATTCACCACCTTATTGATTGATTATAAATTCATATTTGACCTTGAACTTGACCTTGACCTTATTATGGCCAAATCATACATCTATGGATAGGGAAAATGCTCCTCTTTCCAATGGCAGGGTTGAATCTGGATTTAGTCATTTCTTGTGTTTTCTACGATAATTAGGATATTCCGATACATTTGTATTTCCGATAAAACATATAAAACATCGGTAAAAATGAAAATATACACTTTGACTACTGTTTTTGATAGGGTTATGGTCTTTATGGTATTTTTTTTAATACAGTATATAGATAGAATTAAAGCCCTATTTGTTGCCTGACGATTGCCCTTTCAGGTGACAAAATCCGTTCAGCGGTTCTCGAGTTACATGCCGATATGTGAGGCGTGCCCCAAAGTACGCAAAAGTACACATTACCACCCCCGACTCCCGGGGCTCTAGCTCCGTCAATCATTTGGCGATCTCGAAAATCTTTGCACAGGGTTGTAGCCAATGAGTGTGGCTTTCCAATGATATCCCATGATATGATAATTGGGGATCTAATACGGTCTCTATTGATCGATTTATGGTAAAGAAAAGCTATAGGGGTCCTATAGGGGGACCTTAACCCATTTAATCCTAATGGTCACATTTGTGATACTTTTATTTTTTTACTTCTAGAAGCTCTAGAACAGGGGTGGCCAACCAGTCAGAGACTAAGAGCCACAAAAAAATGACTGTGGTACCACAAAGAGCCACACCATATACCAGCGTTTCTCAACCTTTTTTTTCAGTCACGGCACCCTTCATGTGTTTATAGGTCTCACCCTCTGGCCTCTGAAGTTGCTAATGTCTTTTTTATTTGGGCCTCACAGGGTTAAAAGTACCCTGTGAGACCCACGGTTGCAAAATTACAAAATCACTTTTAGCCATTTAAAAAAATAATGTTTATTTAAAAAATGTTAAAGGGGAACTATTTTACTATTTCTTTCACTATTTGGGCACTTTTACACAATTCCTGTGAGTCTATGGAACACCTAGGTTTTATTTTTTTTAAATGCATTGTTTTGTATTTCTAATCAAGTACTAAAAACCGCATTTTTCTACCTCAAGCCGTTTTGAGGCTGGGCTCCAACCACTGTGTGGCCTGGTGCCAACTGCCACATCAACTGCCACATTATTATGCAGCTGAGAAATCTCTGACATCACAGATATGCACATTTTCAGATGACTCAGTTCAGTGAGGGTGAATATTGTGAGAGGAGAATTGGAAGAATTCGCCAATATGAGAATTAGAGACATATATCCTATTAATATAAGTCCACATAGCTAAGAAACAATGGTAAACACTGAAAAAGCCATTTATAAGATAGTTCCCCTTTAAGCACATGTATAGTCAATTGGTCCTGTTGTTCAGCCTCACAATGCTATTTGATAGTAAATGTGTTTATATGTCCCACCCTCTGGCCTCTGAAGTTGCTAATTTCTTTTTAATTTGGGCCTCACAGGGTTAACCTCTAAAGCCCGAGATATACAGTAAAAGTGTATATTTTCAGCATTATGTTTGTTTACCAATTATTTTAACTGTTAGTGAAATATAAGATTATAGAAATCTCAGGGCATTGAGTCGGAAACCGGCACATATTGACAGGAGGAAGTGGCACAGCCAAAAGTGAGTGTAGTCTTTTGAAGGAAGAGACTCAGGGCTTTCAAATTTCGAAAAACTACCCTACCCAGCCCCTGTCAATCATCTGACTTCTGGATTTACTTTTTAATTTCTCTTATTTTTTGGGATTATCTCCCACAAACCTGAACGTTATTGCCATAAAACAGAACGCAGTTAGTTTCTCTACCTTTCTGTGAACGTCTTGCAAAAAACGGTGTTGCAATATGATGAAGAATGGTGGAGAAATTTACATTATAAAAAAGATGGCAGAATTCAGTACTGTATCTACAAAACCTTCTGTTTAATCATCTTCCCTTTATTCATTTGCTTAGATTTTTCAGGTCTGGTCAATTTTAGCATGGTGTTATTTACAGTCAAAGATATATATTTTTTTTAAATAGAATTGATATTCTCCTTTGGTTCATTACAATTTACTCAAGCCTAGTAACAGACACACTATTTCTGACACTGATCCATATATGTCCCTAGATTCAGATACCAAGAACATGCAAATGGACCATTTAAAAAAAAATTGTAAATGTTTATTCTACGTCCTTATGGAATGAGTGACATAAAAAAAAAAAAAGTAAAAAAAAAAAAAAAAAGTAAAAAAAAAGATTTTTTATTTTTTTTTTTTATGGATGGAAGAGCCGCACATTGACGGGCAAAGAGCCGCATGCGGCTCGCGAGCCGCGGGTTGGCCACCCCTGCTCTAGAAGCATGGTAGTTTGCTC
Source organism: Notolepis coatsorum (assembly GCF_963971535.1). Classification (NCBI taxonomy): domain Eukaryota; kingdom Metazoa; phylum Chordata; class Actinopteri; order Aulopiformes; family Paralepididae; genus Notolepis; species Notolepis coatsorum. Next base: position 152,121,372 of record NC_140167.1, on the reverse strand, counting down.
TGGATAAAAAAATACACTTTCACAAGAAACAACATGTTGTCTACTTTCAAATTGTATAAAGGTCATGTGATTAGCTTGAATCATCACATGACTCAGTCTACTTCCTGTTTGTCCATGCAGCACAAAATGGCTGCCAGAACACCCCACAAAAAGAAGTAAGTACAACATCTTACTTTACAGATTAAACTATAGTATGTTGTATATATACTAATTAAAGGGTCTTCTACTGATATGTAATGAGAATGATATGCATGCATATTTTAACCTCAAGAGGTGGAAATGTAACCATGGTCACAAAAGTGACCATTAGGATAAAACATAGTCCGAAATTGGCGATTTTGAAGATTTTTCTTATTCATCCACATTTTTTGATGACCACCCAGACTACACATGATGACCACCCAGACTACATGATGACCACCCAGACTACACATAATGACCACCCAGACTACACATAATGACCACCCAGACTACATAATGACCACCCAGACTACATAATGACCACCCAGACTACACATAATGACCACCCAGACTACACATGATGACCACCCACACTACATGATGACCACCCAGACTACACATAATGACCACCCAGACTACACATAATGACCACCCAGACTACATAATGACCACCCAGACTACACATAATGACCACCCAGACTACATAATGACCACCCAGACTACACATAATGACCACCCAGACTACACATGATGACCACCCAGACTACACATAATGACCACCGAGACTACATAATGATGACCCAGACTACACATAATGACCACCGAGACTATACATAATGACCACCCAGACTACATAATGACCACCCAGCCTACACATAATGACCACCCAGACTACATAATGACCACCCAGACTACACATAATGACCACCCAGACTACACATAATGACCACCCAGACTACATAATGACCACCCAGACTACACATAATGACCACCCAGACTACACATAATGACCACCCAGACTACATGATGACCACCCAGACTACATGATGACCACCCAGACTACATAATGACCACCCAGACTACACATAATGACCACCCAGACTACATGATGACCACCCAGACTACATGATGACCACCCAGACTACATAATGACCACCCAGACTACATAATGACCACCCTTCTTCACTCTGCTGCCCTCCGGGAGGAGAATGAGGAGCCTCCGAGCTGCAGGACCAGCAGACTAAGGGGGCTTTCACACTCAGCCTTTTGTATCGAATCACCGTCCCGGAGCACGGGGGGCAGTGTTCTCACTCACCCCTCTTGGGGTGCGAGACGGCGCTGAATCGTTTCACCCCCCGCTGAATGGGATCAGCTGGCAGAGGTGGTCTCGGGGTCGGTCCCGGGAGAACGGGGGATGTGGCTTTGCGAGCTTGTACCTTTTCACGGGCGTGGCGCCTGGTGCTGACATAACGTCATACATTTTGTTTGCCATTGCTATGTCTATACATTGTTCGAATGCATTTATTAGACCAGTGGTGCCCAACCAGTCGGCCGTGGTCGACCAGTAGATCGCTCAAAACGCTCAAAAGGGGACTCTACAACACCATCCATTCGTGATAAAATGGGGTGGGTTATATTGACATGGCTTGACAACAGAAGTTCAAATATAACTTCATATTTATTGGCAATTTGTTCATTTTATATCAACATCCAGAGTCCGCAGTCGTGTTAAGACATTCCCGTTTACATTTTCGGTCGACCAGTAGATCAATGACATTCAATATAATCGACGCGAGCGATGTTACTAGTATGTTGCATGTAGTAACGTTAGCGTTAGCCGTTAGCTTAGCGTTATTGTTAACCCTGCAAAACGATCAAAAGCGGACTCTACAACAGAGTTCCATTCGTGAGAAAAGGGGGGTGGGTTATATTGACAAGGCTTGACAACAGAGGTTCAAATATAACTTCATATTTATTAGTTATTTGTTCTTTATATCAACATCTATTCTCCAGTCTCCGTGTTAACACACTTCCTGTGTTTACATTTCGAGCGTGACATCATCGACTACGGCAAGCTTACAAGCTCAAAACGCAAACCGTAAACAAAACCCAGAGCGCACCCAGACTGAAGTGTGTACACAAACTAGAGGGGGGAGAGTGGGGGGGGGAGTTCAAATCAGATCTCGAAACGGGCAGAACGGATAGGGTGAGTGAGAAAAGGCCCTAAGAGACAGCTTCATTCACCAGGCTGTTAGGAAGCTGAACTCTCTCCCAGCCCCCCCCCACACACACACACCCAGCTCCCCCCCCCTCTCTTACCTGCCTCCACAGAACCTGGACTAACCCCCCCCCACACACACCCAGCTCCCCCCCCCTCTCTTACCTGCCTCCACAGAACCTGGACTAACCCCCCCCCCCCCCCCGCCACACACCCAGCTCCCCCCCCTCTCTTACCTGCCTCCACATAACCTGGACTAACCCCCACACACACACACCCAGCCCCCCCCCTCTCTTACCTGCCTCCACAGAACCTGGACTAAACCTCCCCCCACACACACACACAGCTCCCTCCCTCTCTTACCTGCCTCCACATAACCTGGACTAACCCCCCCCCCCCCCCACACACACACCCAGCTCCCCCCCTCTCTTACCTGCCTCCACAGAACATGGACTAAACACCCCCCCCCCCCACTGACACACACACCCAGCTCCCCCCCCCCCTCTCTTACCTGCCACCACAGAACCTGGACTAACCCCCCCCAACACACACACACACACCCAGCCCCCCCCCCCTCTCTTACCTGCCTCCACAGAATCTGGACTCCTCTCTTACTCTGCCCCCCCCCCCCCCCGCCACATACTCTGGACTACTCCCCCCCCACTGACACACACACTGCCACTTTACTTTACTGCCATTATTTAGTTTATTTATAAAAAATTTGACTATGTTAGATCCCAATGGTCACTATTGTGACCAAGCATAAAACTAACATTTTAACCAACTTAACCATCATAAAATTAAAAAATAAATACAGATCATCTGTTAGGGAGGTCTAAGGAACAAAATGCAAGCACTTAAATTGCAAGAACAAATTTGGGATTAAATGGGTTAAGGCTTAACAGGTTAAAGAAAAAAATGCATCAATAGGTTCTCATTTTATAGCGCCGTGAATATAAGCTTTAAATTATAGCTGATTTGGTCTCGTATATTTTCTGGAAGGCTAGATAAATGGCTAATAGCTGCTAACGTTATATCCAATGCATATGATCGGGACTGTCCCAAAGCATGTATGCATGAAAGGGGGGTGGCGGGGGACGTCGTTTATTATTATTGATTAACAATAGCAGTGTTCGTCTAACTAGCCACATACGCTGGTCGGCTGGTTGAGTGTCATATCAAGCTCTGATCGGGCTGTAATTTACGTGAAGGGGATCTTACCGTGGTCGGGGCTGATCCCCCTGAGCATTTCCCCGTTATCGCCATCTGGTAGATCGATATGTCCATTGGCTGATGATAAATCCCCTTATTGCATGGTGAAATCTGCAATCCGAAACGTATCCTGTGCAACAGACAATAGCTATCGCTTCAGATGAGTAGAAAACTACATTAGAGATCAAAAAAAAAAAAAAGACAACTTCTGCCACAAGGAACATTCTATTATCGCGATAGCGCCCCTAAGAGGATCTGGCCGGTATTGCACCTTCTCGAATTCACAGACTAGGGTAGATCTGCAGTGCCGGTCGGCGACCTTGAACAGGTTATTAAAATGGAATAAAAGCAATAACTTAACTTTCCACATATTTATACGTGATTCTGTCCACAACGCATGGATTCGAAACACGTATAAATACGTGCTTCGTCCCGAGTGTGTTAATAAACATAAATGAAAATGAGGAAGATACAATAAAATAGTCCATTTCTATGGCTGTGGAGTGGCCCCTAGAATGTGCAAATGAGCTGAACCTGTTTTTCAACAGATCGACCTGACAAGCCCCCCCTACCCCTCCCCCATCCCAAGCACCTCTACCACAGACAGCAGCAGGAATGTGAAGCTATGACACCCGAATTTCCCCAAGGGGATTAATAAAGGATCATCTTATCTTAGTAGGTAACATCACAATAAAAAGTTAAATTAGGAAGATAAAATAAAAGTTCATTTATACAGAAAGTGTATGAATCTTAACCCTTTGGGTGCCGTTCACGTAGAACTACGTTTCTGTCACCTGACGGTTGAGTGCCGGAAACGTAGATATTTTATTCGCTATTGCCATTCATAATTCAGCGGGGCACCTTGTGCATACTGTTCTGAATGTGTCTGAGCTGGCAGACTGTCTTATACCGCCCTCTAACGCCTTCGGCCGCTACTGCACTCCATTAGAAACGGTGTAGTTTCTTTTCTCTACCGAGCTGCGGCGTGGCGGCAGGTCCTAAACACTCCGGCAAATAATGCACTTGTAAGGATGGCTTGGACAACTGACCTCGCCCGCCCGTTCATGTGCAATGCCCAATAACGTCGGAGACAGGATCGCTGTGGATAACTGGAATGGCGATCAGATAATTGGATAATTTTCTTTGCATTACATAAGAGACCAGGTAAGGACTCTATAATGTCCAATCTTGTGTTGATCTGATATTTCTTTCTCCCACGATTGAAGCTATCTGTGTGTGCTGTGTGTGGCTGTTTACCGTTGGGTGCAGGAGGGGAGGGGGGGAGCGCCGCGCTCCAGGGCCCATTTCATGTATGCATGAGGAGACATAATAATGATAATCTAGCGTTGATTTCAGGAAGATTCGATAATCAGGCGAAAAATTACAAAGTGATAAGTGAATTACACAAAAACGCTATTATCGCGTCTTTTTCCTGGAATTACTCAGAAGCACCCAAACTATATTCATATTCAAAACGGTATAAAACGAAAATGTTTTAATGAAAAAAGTATCTGTTTTTTGCACGTTGACTCGAAGCAACTCACTGACAATCGACAGCGCTATTAGACCCATAGCTATAATATAAAATATAGGTTTAGCTCTACAAACAAGGTGAGCGATTACATGGGGTTAATGGACGGCAAGGCCAGATGGACTTCCCGGAAGGGGCGTGGCACTCAATGTGTTAGGGTGCAGGGTCCATGTGCCTTATGTGTGTGTGTGTGATAGACAGGCAGTGAAAGCAGCTCTCCGCCTTTCTATCTGAACCACTGACACCATTATCAACCTAATGTTATTATGTAGCTCTCCACCTTGCTATCTGAAACATATAGCTATCAATATAACGTTAGCTACCAACTTTAACTTACATGCCTGTGCGGCTAGCTAGCTATAGCTAATGTTAATGTAGCGGGGCTCGTAATAACACAAGATGGCTTTTGAAAAGTGACATGGTTGGACATGCGGTCGGCAGAAACTCTCTGTGTAGTTTTATCAAATATAGACGCAGAATTGTAAGAGGTTATGATGCCGTTTCAATTCGGTTACAGTAACGTTATTTGAATGCTACTTTACACAAACATTCTAAATACACTTAGCCATAAAGACGCATGAAGACAGATCCTCCAGTTTATCGAAATCCACTTGAGAACAGCTGTGTAACAAAGTCCAATGTACTTGTTCATTAGATCTGATGCATCAATTGCTGTTCCTTGAGTGTAACGTTACGTTAGCTGCTAGTTTGTGCATCCAGCGTTTGTAAACAAAGCAGCACAAGCCGTCATTCAAATGTATCTGTCCACCGTTAAAACAGCCATATTATCTCCGACCGATCTCATCGTTAATTCCGTTGAATAGCCCGGTGTGTTCGTCATCTGAAGAGCTCACCGGCATTAATTAATCCAATGGAAAGTGTATCAACAGAAGCCATGTGCGTCGCGCTAACACTCCCCCAATGGCAGCAAAAGCTTGTCTTGATTCACATGCAAATTTAATTACGCCCCCATGCAATGGACTAAATCACACTGAAACAGCCTATTTTAAACAAAGGATTGTTACTATTATAGATATTATAACTGTTCGCATTTATTAATCATGTTTTTATACATTCAAATTGTAATACTATGGAAAAAAAAGATAAAAGAAACGTTATTTTCAGCCCACGCAAATTTTAATTGTTGTGAAGCGTGTTGTATAACATTGTAGCCTTTGTTTATTGGAAGGTTATATATATGGGAAATTATACTTTATATTCTATTATGCATGTGCAATTTATGTTCATTTAGATGTAATTATATTTGCAGTTATTTACATACTGTATTGTGTATGGTCAGTATTTTGGTTTCTACCCGGCTACTTCTAGGGGAGCGCTTATTAGAGATGGACCTGTGCTTTTAGTTGTTCTCAACATCTGTTGTGGGTGCACAGTTGATTTTATAGCCATTTTGGCAGAGAATGAAGAAGGTTTATTGTCCACCGCCCAGAAGAGACTGCGGCAGGAAGGAAGCACTAGGGTTGCAACATCTAGGAGCAGTTATGGGTTAAGTGTCAGGAGCAGTTCGTTCTGGGTTACATTTCAGGAGCAGTTAGGGGTTTAGTGCCTTGTTTGGAGCAGTTAGGGGTTAAATGTCATGAGCAGTTATATATTCGTATTGGCCAATCGCGTCTCGCTCTTCGCCATATTGAGATATACCTCATCTCCAGTACCTACTGTACTTCATGAACGAAAACAATGCACCCATGCACTTGACCAGGCCCCGCCCCAGTGTCCCCCTATAAGACACCGGTCACACTCGCCCTTCCTCTTTTTCGTTTTCCATCATGGACGTGCAGTGCATTCCATGAACTAGCTGTTGATGAAATGCAGAGAGTAATTGAACAATGTTGGGTTTTCGCCGGAGATTTGCCAGCGCCTGGAATCTTCTCTGCACGTTCCAACGGTGCGCCGGCCCTGTCCTGGGGTTTCCTCGTCTTCTGACAGCGGATCGAGGGACATCGCGCGGCGGCTAGCTGTCGTGGCTAGGTCGCGCCCAGGTAGGGTCTGCGCCACTAGGCATAACAATGCTGACGTTAGTGATGCTGCTCGTTGTCCCGTGAGACAACCGGGTTGTGTATTGGCGCAAGGGGCAGGATATCTGGGTAAACGTTGTCATTTTCCCGGTTATCCTGGAGCGTGCGGCTAACGCTATGCTACGATGCTGGGTTACTGTTCTGTTTGCTTCCCCGCTGAGGGCTGTCTTTTTAAAAAAGGTCTTCCCTCCTCTTAACCATTCATGCTGACGGTCAATCGGTGTCTACTGTTGGGAGTGTTGACAGGGGCTTGTTTACCTTTTTCATGGGTGAATGGGCTGAGGCCTAGGGCTGGTGTGCTTTTTGTGAATTTATGAATGGTGTGCCGGACTGGTGTTTCTCTGGTCTGCATCCCCTTAACGTTGTGTGTATGGGCTAGCCCATTCTGCAGTGTGTTGGTGGAGATTTAGTTAATTTATTCATTAACCCCTTCATGGGTGCACACCACAGTGGAGGTTGCTAGTTGCAACCACCACTGGTGCTCCATGCTTGTGAAGCAGGTGGCATCAGTCCTTTGCCTCTGGCATGTTGGAACAGTGCCCCGCCCGGCCGACGCCATTAGGTGTGTCGGCCCGGCGGGTGGCTGGTGGGCTGTTAAGCTTATACCGCCACGGTATAGAATTAGCAGCGATTAGTAACTTTGTTCGAATTGCTGTTTTTTCTGTCAAAAATGGTGGCCTGGTGGCGGGGCCTTGAAGGCCAGCCGACGTCGAAACATCGCGCAAGATTTTGACGTTATTAGCTTTGACCTAGCCGCAAGCTATAACCGCAGGGAGGGCTAGGATGCTGTCAACGCTTGTTTACAGACATCTTGGTTGGATTAGTCTCCCTTTGAGGGGGTGAGATGTTTTTTTCCCTAAAAAAACGTCGCCATCTAGCTGTGTGCAGCTCGCTCTCCGGTCACTCCCCCCCCAACACCAGCGGGATAAGGGCTCTGATTTGTTTCCTTTGGTTGCGGGTCGCGTGTCTTCAATGAAGCGCAAGCGGCCCCATGTTTCGCTTCTCATGGGGACAGGGGCTGACACCCAGTTGATGGCTGAGACTGGGTCTGTCCGTGAGAATGTTGTGCTGTCAAGCGGCTCCCACGCCACACGTTCTGCGTCTGTGTTTGGTTGAGCCTGGTGTTACGTCTGTCAACTACAAAGGTTGTCAGCAGGGGGGCTCGATACCTCTTGAGGCAAACAGTGCGGGTTCCCCCGACCTCGCCTTCGCCAGGCTGGGTATCACGTTAGTGCCTCCCACTCCCGGAAGGCCGGCAGTGGTCTGGCAGGCGCGCGTGATTTGGGTGGTAGTAATATCACTGCAGGGCTACTGTGTGTATAGGAACCCACCCTATCGGGCAGTGTGGGGGCCTCACACCTTGCATGTCCAGCTGTAGAACAACTCCTCAGCTGTCCATACTGGAGGGGTGTTCAGTGGGGGAGATTTTGTCACCTAGAATGATGTCAGCTTCCCCCGTATCAAACCGGCCCTTTCTGTCGGGGTCCCCCCTTGGGTGCGATTGCCTCGTGGGTAGTGTCAGGGTCCGATGTCCCGACTCCATGGAACACTCTGCTCGCTCGGTTAGCGGGTCCAGGGTTGGCTACGCACAGCGGGCGGGACCCGGCCGCCTATCTACAGTTCCTAGCGGACCAGCGCCAAATGGCGGCGGGTGCATTTTGGGAGTATCATCACATATGGCTACAGCAGTACCATATGTCGAGGTGGATGGAGATAACGCTGAGGTGGGGACTTGTGTTTACACAACCCCACCCGTTTTCAGGTTTGGTACAGACCCTATTGTCAGGGTCACCAGCAGTGACAGCTCTGGCCAACGAGATCCAATCTCTGTGGGCGAAGCAAGCCATCGCTATGGTCCCAAAGGAGGACGTGATGCGTGGCGTTTCCTCCTGGTATTCTCTGGTGCCCGAGAAATCAGGAGGGGGTTGTCAAACCCATGCTGGACCTGTCCCATGGAAGGTTCAGCATTTTGGACCATCTCCCACCTGTTGAATGCTGTCAGGTGGGGGCCTGGTTCTCCTCCATAGACCTGTAGGATGCGTATTCGCATCCCCGATCTTCCATCCTAGGGCTTACCTACGCTTCCTTTGCAGGGTTTAGCGTATGAGTACCAGAGGCTGCCGTTCGGCTATTCTCTGGCTCCCCGCATCTTCATCAAGTGCGTGGAGACCGCACTTGGGCCTCTGCGTCGTCAGGGGTTACGAAGTGTATTCTGCCCTGGACGACGTTCTGGTCCTTGGTGGTTAAGGTAGATCGTCAGGTCTCATACCAGGCAGGTGGTGGAATTTCTCACCAGCCTGGTGTTTGCTGTAGACTGGAAGTAGAGTACTCCTCTTCCCAGTCAACGGGGTGGAGTACTTGGGCTTATTCTAAGCTCAAGGTCTATATGGGCATCCCTCTCAGAGCATGTTATCGACACGCTCGGGAGGTTCCGTCCTAGGATGGTTACGGCACTGTCCGTGATGCGCCTGCTCGGTATGATGGCATCTGCTCATTCCGTGGTCCCTCTTGGCCTTCTCTTCACCTCATGAGGAGGATACAGAGGTGGTTTTCCAGTATGGAAATAGACCCGGTGAGAGGCAAGTGGAAGCGGCTACGGTTCCCATGTCAGTACTGGGGGACCTCGCCCTCTGGGGAGGGCCTGGGGCCCTCACCAGGGGGGTCCCCATGGGCAGCAGGATGTCACACGTCACGGTCTTCACCGATGCCTCCCTCACAGGGGGGGGGGGGGGGGGGGGAGAGTCGGGCCAATGCAGTAGGGGGCAGCTGGCAAGACCATGCTGCCCGGTCTGCGCTACATTCAATGTGTTGGAATTGAAGGCAGTCCTTCTGGTCCTCAAACAGTGTTTGGATCAGGACGGACAACATGACGTCAGCGTCGTATATCGACAGACAGGGAGGAGTAGGCTCCCCCCGTTTGCACCGGCCGGCGGTCGGCTGGCTATGGGCGTTCTCCATCTGTCACGGGGCGGTCCTCACCCTGACGAGTGGGGATTACATCCGGACATAGTCGGGCAGGTCTGGGACCGATTCCGTGGCCGCCTGGGATTCTGTATGTTTTTCCCCCCATACATCTGATAGGTCAGTTGTTGGTGCGTATACGTCGGGAGCGCAGGACCTTGATCCTGATCGCGCCGGACCGGGGCACAGCTGTGTGATTCCTGGTCCTGATCCAGCTCTTGATAGCCCCGCCGTGGCCTGTTCCTTGGTCGTTGCGGGCCCTCTCTCAGGCGCACGGGTCTCTGTGGCAGTTCCCTGTGCTGGGCCAGCCGCTGATGGTTTGGCTGTTGAGAGGGTGAGTCTGGAGGGGATGGACCCTTCTGTGGTCGACACCATCCGGAACGCGCATGCTCCCTCCACTATCGCGGTTTACTCGGGTAGGTGGCGTATTTTCCAAGAGTGGTGTAGAGTGGGGGGCTTGGACCCGGTGTCCTGCCCCCTGGACGCTGTCCTTTCCTTACTTCAGTCTATTTTGGATAGACTGTCGGCTTCGACGGTGAGGGTATATGCCGCGGCTATATCCTCTTGTCATGTGGGGTTTGAGGGTGTTACGTTGTTCAGCCACCCTCTTGTGAAGCGTTTCCTGCTTGGCGCTCGCCGCCTTAAGCCGGTGGAACGTTCTCTGTCTCCGAGTTGGGACCTCCAACTGGTCCTCGGCCGGTAGTCTGAGGCCCCGTTTGAGCCTCTTGAGCAGGCGTCTTTGGAACAGCTGTCTTTCAAGACTGCATTCCTGCTGGCCATCACCTCCGCTAAGCGCGTGGGTGAGCTTTGTGCTCTCTCGGTGCGGCCTGAGTGCTTGTCTATTCGTGTCAATAGCGGTGCGACTCTGAGGCCTAATCCAGTCTTCGTGCCAAAAAATATCCGGAGCTCTTTTCGCTCCAGGGATATTTCAGGCGTTTCATCCGCCTCCTCACGCTGGTCAGTTAGAGGCAAGCCTTCACCTGTCGTGTCCAGTCCGGGCTTTGGGGGTTTACCTCAGCCGGACTCAGGGCCTCAGGGCTACCAATCAGCTTTGTTTGTTACGGTGGCTCTCGCGCTGGTAAGGCACTGTCCAAACAGCGCCTGTCACATTGTTTGTGCGAGGGCATTGCCCTTTGCTACACGTTGGCTGGGCTGGCCCCCCCCTGGGGGTGTCAGGGCGCACTCCACTCGTGGGGTGGCGGCCTCTGCCGCCTTGTTAGGGGGGGCCTCGGTGGAGGACATCTGTGCTGCGGCCTCCTGGTCCTCCCCGGGTCCCTTCGTTAGGTTTTACCTCATGGACATGACTGGGGGTTCTGTCTCCCAGGCGGTTCTGAGGTCTGGGACCTCCACTGCGTCACGCCCTTCGGTGGGTTAGCAGGGGTGTGTGGGTGTGTGCCACGAGGTGATGTGTCACACGTGGTCCCGCCTGTGCTGTGCATTTTTAGGGGTCTCTAGTTCCCTCTTTTTCGCACTTTGGTGGAGTTGACTGCCACCCTCTGATGGAGGCGCAGTGTTCAGGGTAACATAGCATGAGGTGAGGCGGACCTTTAAAAAAGTGAATATCAGGAAGGCAGCAGGTCCAGACGGCATCCCCGGCCGCGTCCTAAAAGTCTGTGCCGACCAACTGGCCCCAGTATTCACTGACATATTTAACCTGTCCTTAGAACAGGCTGTCATCCCCACCTGCCTGAAGAAGTCCACTATTATCCCTGTACCCAAAAAATCCAAGCCTGCTTGCCTCAACGACTACCGCCCTGTAGCTCTCACCTCCATAGCCATGAAGTGCTTCGAGAAGCTAGTAAAGGGCTACATCTGCTCCTCCCTCCCCATCAACATGGACCCCCTGCAATTTGCATACCGCCCCAACAGGTCCACGGAGGACGCCATATCCCATGTGCTGCACACAGCAGCATCACACCTGGACAAGAGGCAGGGGAACTATGTGAGAATGCTATTCATCGACTACAGCTCGGCATTCAATACCATAGTCCCCTCCATACTCATAGCCAAGCTCAGGGACCTGGGCTTGGGCTATGACCTCTGCCAGTGGGTCTTGGACTTCCTGACTGGCAGACCCCAGGTGGTGAGAGCAGGCAACTGCACCTCCTCATCCATCACCCTCAACATAGGGGCCCCCCAGGGCTGTGTTCTGAGTCCCCTCCTCTACTCCCTGTACACACACGACTGTGTGGCTCAGCGGAGTAGCAATACAATCGTCAAATTAGCTGACGACACAGTGGTGGTGGGCCTGATCTCTGCCAACGACGAGAGGGCCTACCTGGAAGAGGTCAAGGTCCTGGCGGGATGGTGCCAGGAAAACAGCCTCTCCCTGAACGTCAGCAAAACAAAGGAGATGATTGTGGACTTCAGGAGGTCGGGGGTCAAGGACTACAGCCCCCTCAGCATCGACGGGGCACCGGTTGAGAGAGTCAACAGCTTTAAGTACCTCGGAGCCTACATATCCGAGGACTTGACATGGACCACACACATTAACAGTGTTGTGAAGAAGGCACGACAACGCCTCTACTTCCTCAGGCGCCTAAGGAAGTTCCAAGTCAGCCAGAAGATCCTTAAGAACTTCTACTCATGTACAATAGAGAGCATCTTGACCGGCAACATCACCTCCTGGTTTGGGAATAGCACTGCACAAGACCAAAGCAGACTACAAAGAGTGACACGTTCAGCCGAACGCACAATTGGAGGGGGGCTCCCCACCCTCCAGAACATTTACTACAAGCGTTGCAAGGGCAAGGCTAAGAGAATCATTAAAGACTCCAGTCACCCGAACAACTGCCTCTTTGAACTGCTGCGGTCAGGCAAGCGATACAGGAGTCTCAAGGCGAGCACAGAAAGACTCAGAAGAAGCTTCTATCCCCAGGCCATCAGGCTGCTAAACGAACAATGAATGAACACTACACAACAACAACCACCAAACGCACATAGCACACACATCCACACGCACACACTCACTTTAAACAAACACACTGTAGCACCCACTCCACACACTTATAGCACACACCCACTTTAAACAAACACACTGTAGCACCCACTCCCCACACTTTATATTTATGGATGAAGGATTGCACTACAACTCGTACACCTTACTGTAAATTGTACCTAAAATTGTACCTCATCCCATTTCTGCTTTGCACTAGATAGTACTGTACATTAGTACACTGCATAGTATTGTGTATTGTATATTATATGGTAACTCAGAACATTGTACATATGTCTATACCGAACACTGTGACCTCATTTTCTTCTTCTAAATTCATGCTATATTATGTTATTATGTTATTTGATACTATCTTGTCTAGCACAGTCTCTGGAGCGTAACAGTAAGAAGCATTTTGTATGAAAGTATTCTGTACTTCTGTATGACAACTATTAAAGAACTTGAACTTGAACTTGAACCCCCTCTTCACTAGTAAGGGCAGGTGGACGGGACTCCCCTCCCCCCTGGTGGTAGGGCTTGCGGGTCCTCAGCGGGTAAATTTTTCGGGCCACGCGTCTGCTCTGCCCCATATCTCAAAATGGCGAATAGCGAGACGCGATTGGCCAGTACGAATATATAACGAAATATGTTCTAGTAGTTATATGAGTACTGGCTGAGCGTCTCGCTCTTAGCGCGCCCTGAGGTCCCTTGGTTGGGTTTTTCTATGATGGAAAACTTTTTCCAGAGGAAGGGCGAGTGTGACCATGTCCGGTGTCTTATAGGGGGACACTGGGGCGGGGCCTGGTCGAGTGCATGGGTGCATTGTTTTCGTTAATGAAGTACAGTAGGTACTGGAGATGAGGTATATCTCAATATGGCGAAGAGCGAGACGCTCAGCCAGTACTCATATAACTAGGTTATATACATAACCTTTCGTTAAGTGCCTTGTTGGGAGCAGTTTTGGGGTTAAGTGTCAGGAGCAGTTAGAGGTTAAGTCTCTTGTTTGGAGCAGTTAGGGACAGGGTTAAGTTCCTTGTCAGGAGCAGTTAGGGGATACATGTCAGAATCAGTTAGGGGTTAAGTGTCTTGTCTGGAGAACCTAGGGGTTACGTGCCTTGTCTGGAGTAGTTCGGGGTAAAGTGTCTTGTCTGAAGAACCTAGGGGTTACGTGACTTGTCTGGAGTAGTTAGGGGTTAAGTGTCTTGTCTGAAGAACCTAGGGATTACGTGACTGGTCTGGAGTAGTTAGGGGTTAAGTGTCTTGTCTGGAGAACCTAGGGGTTACGTGACTTGTCTGGTGTAGTTAGGGGTTAAGTGTCAGGAGTAGTTAGGAGTTAAGAGCGCTGTTTGGAGAAGATGGGGGTTAACACTTTTTAACACTAACACTACACCATATCTTATCTATTTATTACTAAAAGATTTACACTACCTCTCTAATTTTAGCATTTTGTACTTTAGTGTTTGGTCTTTATAATTGTTTTACTGTATGAAGCACAATCCTAGGAGGCTCATACAGAACCAAGCATTTCACTATAATGTACATGTACCTTATATGTGACAAATAAAACTAAACTTGAAATTTAAAGTGTCAGGAGCAGTTAGGGGTTAAGTGCATTGCTCAATGACACTTTGACATGAAGGGAGGAACCAGGGCCCTCATTCATCAACGTGTGCGTAGAACATGTTCTATTTCCACACGTAAGCACAGAATTTAGAATGAGTGTACGCACAGGAAAGTCGGGATTCATCAACCGTGCGTACACAGGTCCTATGCTCCTCCGTGTTGATGAATACCACTTTGTTCTACCGTCAATGCTCGTGCATGATTATCCATATATGGTCATGAAAGTGAGGAAACACCCCCCATGGGATGTGAAATAATGGACTGACCCGAGCGGAACTCTGAGAAACTCCACGGAGATTGTTCACTGCTGTCGAACCAAGAAGACACTATCGCGTATTATGGGATAAATAAAAGGCGGACCTGTAAACGGTGATGTCAGATATCAACGGCTCCCTAAGACCATTGCTGCAATTCTGCCTGGACAGCTCAAAATACTAATAAAGACCGCGCTGGAATATGACTGCCTTTTCCAGTGTTGTTTGATTCATACCCAGGGATTAAAGTTCTCCTCAATTTTATTCCAAATCGCGATGGATCTCCCGTCAATTTTCTACCTGCTGCATATGATTTCTATTGGCATACTACAATCTATTTTGATGTCAGTATTGGGTAGCCTATATAAACAATAATACGAGAGCATATACAAGAACAATGAATCTTACTGCCATGTATGATGTAGCAGATACGCCATGTGTAGCCTGCCTATATGTGATCAATACAAACATGAACTTGAATTCCATCATGTCTGTGTGCGGGTCACTGCGGGAACTCACAAGGCTGTTGTCACAATGTAAATAAGAATGTGCACTGAAAAGTTACAGTATGTAGTTGGTTGATTATTTGTATGACAGTCAGTAAACCCTTGCAAAAAGTATCCGTTTTATTTAATGAATTGAAAACATTCAGCATCGCCTTCCTCCCGGCATCCAGCAATAACATGTATCAGGCAAATGCGCATCGCAACATTGACTGAGTGGAATCCCTTTCTATTCACATAACTGCATTTGTGATGGAGCTTTGACAGCTACAGTAACAGTCTATTGCTCGATCCATCTCCAATATCACGATGGACCGTGCCGGTGGCAAAGACCCGAGGGTGGAGAGGATCTTGAATGAATTCCATCATCATATATATATGTTGTGTGTCTGTCCACTATGTTTGTTACTTTGTTATCCCCCCCCCCTATCTATGTAAAGCGACCTTGGGTCTCTTGAAAGGCGCTATATAAAATGAAGCTATTATTATTATTGTTATTATTAT
Organism: Notolepis coatsorum; assembly: GCF_963971535.1. Taxonomy (NCBI): domain Eukaryota; kingdom Metazoa; phylum Chordata; class Actinopteri; order Aulopiformes; family Paralepididae; genus Notolepis; species Notolepis coatsorum. The sequence goes on along the minus strand of NC_140167.1, from coordinate 152,105,634 downwards.
TATCATCACATCTGTGCGGGAGCTCACAAATAGACTGTTAGTCTCAGTGAAGTTTCAACGGAGGTCATCTATTCTAACCAACAATTGAAGTAGAAAGCATTTCGTGACCAATCTTATTTGGAAACATGACACACAAAATAATTAGCTTTTTATTTGAAACAATATCTAATCGCGTTTGGAGGTTGGTGTTTTGCGTCTGCCCCCCCGTGCCAAACAAGCAGGCCAACCTCTTGTTCGCGTACGAGCCCGTTATAATTACACTACTGTCGCTATTTTACAATGAACTATAATGAATTACGGGTCATACAGAAGTTGAACACGAATGCACGGAAGCTTATTTCCGCCTTGAAACTAATGCAGAACTGAGGAGTGCTTATGCGTAGTAACGATATTCTACCACTGGGCGTCAGCTAAGTGTGCTCTGACCTGTGCGTAGACGTAAGCACGGAGTCAAATTCAAGTTGAAATTGATGAATCCCACTCTTTGCTTAGAAATGATCGTACGCACAGGGTAAGCACAAATCTGTGCGTAGAACACGTTGATGAATGAGGGCCCAGGACTAACCCTGAACCACTGCCTAATAACAGCAGCTGGATTTTTGAGTAGTGAAAGATTGTCAGATGTGTTGTAATGATGATGGTAATGATGAAGTTGGTGGTGATGATGGTGCCGGTGGAAATGGTAATGATGATGATAATAGAATGGATATCTTTTTTTTATATCAATTTATATGTTCTCTACAGTTTCAGTAGAAGTCAGACCGCCTGTACATGCTGTACATTATGTCCTGGTAATTTCTACAAGATTATTTGCTGAGTGAAACATCCATATGTTCAGGAGTCTGTGTTGAATGAATGTACTGGACTACAACTTGTCAGAGCTGTTAACCCTTTGGTTGCCGTTCACAAGAATTCTCGTTTCTGTGGCCCAGCGGTTGCGTGCCGGAAATGAAGATTCTCGTTTCTGTGTCGTTTTTCCTTTTTTTCGATATTAATATCCTATTCCATGTCACAGAGCTGTATTTTGTCTGGAAAAGGCATATTGAGACTCCGAAGGTGCAGTACCGGCCAGATCCTGGTAGTGGTGCTGTCTCGAGAATGCAGTAACCCCTGTTGCAGACCTGGTGTCACACTGACAACGCTCCGGGTGAACTTTTCTGTTAGCCTGAAGCGAGGGCTTCACCAGATCGCATGGAATACTTTTTGGGACGCTGGATTCATTATGCTGTATAGCGTTATGGCGTGTGCCAAATGGACTTATGATCTACCAGATGGCAATCAAATAATTGGACAATTCTTTTTGGAATCCAACCGGCCAAAGGTAAGAGCAATTTGACGTCAATTTCAGCTTGATCGTGCAAGGATTTCATAGCCATACCCCAGTTCAGTGTATGTTGTGGTAATAACGAATGCCGTTATTGGCAATCAATTAATCACAAATGACCCCCCCCCCCCCATTTCATGCATTCATGATGGAACATAATACCGATCATATGCATTTGGATTTTTAACTGTAGTGTGTGTAGGGACGAAACGCCAATGGATTTAACGTTATTAGCATTGCGCCTTATAAATAGCCTCACAGGAATTATCCCAGATCATTCCGATATAACACTCATATTCACCACGGTATAAAACAGGAACGTATCGATGGAATTTTTCTTTCTTTATGGCATATTGAACGGAAGGTTCATACTGTCAATTGACAATGATATTGGATCCATAGCTATAATATAAAATATAGGTTTAGCTCTACAAACAAGGTGACCGATTACATGAGGTTAATGGGTGACATGAGCCTATGCAATTCCCGGAAGGGGCATGGCACCCAATGTGTTAAAGCGCAGTACACTCACTATAGACATGTTCGCTGTTTACAAACATACCGTGTTCAAGCCAATCAGCAATACCAACTGAGTCACGGACCTGCGCAAGCTTCTGCGCTAAAATAATACGACAGGGCTCTATGGAGAAACCATGGCACTCCCCTGACTAAAAGTTGTTTCAAACTAAATGGCTGGATGTCATTTCACCTTTTACATACAGTATATAACTTTGGCATGGATTGATTGTTTAGATTGCTAGCGTGGCTAACAAATGCAAATAATTGTAGTCTGCCCCGTTGTTCTGACCAGGATTACGTTCCTTTTTGCCCCGGTGATGCGCGTGCACACTGAGTCTGAAGGCCTCTACATGCTACAGCAACTTCAAAGCAACTTCAACACAACATCAGCACGATTTCAGCACGGTTGTTGTTTAGGGTCTTGTAGACTGTGTTGCGAGGATGCTGCGTACATGTCTCCAAAATCTAACCTAAACAACCGTTGCGTTGATATTGCGTAGCAGTGATTGGTTGGTTAGCGAACGGGGGCGGGGCTGTCATAGAATAATATTGGTCTTGCAGAGAATACCATCCGCCATTGTTGTAGCCAGCCAGCGTTGATGCTAAATAATTAGCGTCACATAGCTGGCCTTTTTCTGAAAACCCAAGCACATATTGTTCCATAGCATACGCCTTCAGTTGATCATGACAAATCCTCTCTTACCTTGACGATTAAAAAGCCTCCATAATTTAGTAAATAAAGCTGTAGCCAGCCAGCTAGCATTGGTGCTATACAAAATGCTATCCACATTAGCTACATAGCTAACCAACTAAATACAATGGTATCCTGAGGTAACTTTAACGTTAAATACAACGTTTGCTAGTCGAAATGACTGGACACACACAGGGACAAGTTAAACATCAATCAATTAATTTATTCCAATAGGTAGTTTGAGCTGCATGTGAGCCGAGGTCCTCTCCATTGGAAACTAATGACGTTACGGTAACGTTAGCTCGAAAAGCACAGAAAGTTAAGCTGCTAGCAACAGACACTATAACACTTCCGGTCGGGGGATTTCAAAATAAAAGAGCAACGTCTAAAATCACCGGAAATACTTTTATTTTGTACATTATCTAACGTTAACACAAACCTAAACTAACTTTAGTTAAACTAACTTTGCGCGTCGATGTTGCAGAAGCATAAAGGCAGAGTGTCTAAAACACTGTTGCTTTGTCGATGTTGTGTTGCAGTTGCTTTGAAGTTTCTGTAGCATGCAGAGGCCTTTAGGGGGAGCATGTGATAGATATTTCATTAATATAATCATTAATATCTAATATCTTCTAAGCTCTTCTATCTAAGCTCCTCTGGTGAGAGCATAATCTCCCCCACTGTGCCAATGGGTCGAGTGACAACGCCAGCCAGGAACCTAAAATACCTTGACATGTGTGACCTCTGTATCCGGCCACAGGCCACTGAGTGTTGTGTAAACCTCGTACTCTTTAGTTCACATAAAAATAACGAGACAGAGAGCGTGTGTTCAGGTTTACTGTTTACTAGCCTCCCCACCAGGAAGTACTGTGCCACCTATATACCTGTCCGTGTAGCAACACGAGCCAATACCTTACATGACATCTTCCCCTTTTAGTAAGAAACATCTCCCCGTCCCTTAATAACAAATCATAATAATAATAATAATAATAATAATAATAATAATAATAATAATAATAATAATAATAATAATAATAATAATAATAATAATAATAATAATAAATCTTACACCACAATAGGCATCCAATATTTGCATAACATTTTCAAACAACAAATCACATCATCTTTCCTCTCTCTTCCCATCTTTTTTTTTTCTCTTTTTTTTTTTCAGAAACATTTCACATTCTCCGATCATCACAATACTTCATTTACTGTTTTTTTTTTCTTTTTTTCAAACAGTCTTTCACATATCCAATCTAACTGGAGGATGTGACACCCTGCCAGAGAAAGTCACATAGGGCACTTTGGTGTTATCAGAATGTCTGTCATTTCTAATGTCACTGCCACATTGAGCTGGCTGGCATGTGTGTGTGTTTGAGTTACCTTGTTCCACAGTCGGCTCAGGTACCTCAGGTGTTGTTGTCTGTGGAGCCGGTTGTTGACGAGTGCACAGGTGAGCACGATTCCTTCTCAACTGTCCTTCGTTCGTCTGCACGCTGTACGACAGACCCTCCTCCGTCCGCTTTGGAAAGCCACACCTTTTGGCCACACTGCAGCGTAGGTAAGGGACGGGCTCCCTGACGCAGATTGTAGCGACATCGTCGCTCTTCTGCCTGCATCTCCCTGAGGTTTGGCCCGCGAGGGAGTTGAGACCTTGAGAGTTGTGGTATGTTGGAGCGAATCTGTCTCCCCATGAGGAGCTCTGCAGGAGAATAACCGCTCTCCAGGGGCGTGGCGCGGTACACCAGCAGCGCCTTTGCCTTGTCGCCTCCCCCTTTCCACAGTCTTTTCACCATAGCCACGGCCCTCTCAGCCTCTCCGTTTGCCTGCGGATATTGTGGACTGCTGGTCACATGGGTGAAACCATACTCACTAGCAAAGTTCCGGAAGGGCAACCCACTGTATTGGGCCTGATTGTCCGAAACCAGTGTCTGTGGGGTCCCGTTACGGCTGAATACGTCCTTCAATGCAGCCACAACCGTCTCAGCTGAAGCTACCTTAAGATGGGCAACCTCCATGTAATGTGAGAAAAAATCCACAACCACAATATAAGTATTCTTCTCCCATAAGAACAAGTCTGTAGCGACCCGCTGCCAGGGCCTTTCTCGCACTGGTGTGGGGACTAAGGGCTCTCTGCGGTCTTCCCTGTGTTGTGAACATGTGCCACACAGTTCCGCGCTCACCGTCTCTCGCAGGGGCAAGGGACGTGGACTTGACAGGCCGTATGGGACAGCATCGAGCCCTAGCCCAATTTTGTAGGCCCCGTTTAGCTTCCCTAAGCCTGAGAATACTTTGGGGTATTGAACCTTGACATCACCTCGCTGGGCTGATACTGTGTGCAGCCGCTTTATGAGTCCAAGCGCCTCTATTGCAGGAAGGCCTAGAAGGGGCCTGGTTAGTTCTTCTACAACATAGATTAATTGTGCTGTTGTTCTCTTCCTAATGGTCAGTTCACCACTGAAGCAGCCTCTTGTATTTAACTTGTATTTTCCTGGTCCATACAGTACTTTTTTTGGTGGCTGTATAATATGACCATGTTTTTCAACTGAGTGCATGCTACTTGGCACCGCTGTGACCTGGGCACCTGTATCCAGCTTGAATATGGCCTCCTGTCCATTCAACTCTAACAGTTCCAGCCATTCATCTTCAGGTTCCTCTAGGTTTACTACATTCAGGAACGCAAAGTCTTCTTCCTCATCTTGAGAAGGCACATCTGGAGAAGCCCCTGTGTGTGCCAGTGTGATGTCATGGACCCGTTTCTCTGTCCTGCATGTTTTTGCAAAGTGTCCTATTTTATGACACACCCTACACACAGCATCACGGGCAGGGCATTCTCTCCACATATGTCTTCTAACATTTCCACATCTGCCACATCCAGGAGACTGTGTATCAGTCCTGTACTGCTGTACCTTCTGCCATTCATATTTTTGTATGGCCTCTACATGTGCAGCTGCCTGCTGTTCCGTGCCTCTTAAGACGGGCTGTTGTTCCTTTATTGCTGCACTCTGCTTCACCTTAGTCATTGCCTTTTCCAGAGTCAAATCTGCATCCATTTGCAGGTTTTCTGATAGCTTGGCATCTCTTATGCCTACTACAATTCTGTCCCTTATCAAGTCTTCTCTAAGGGTTCCAAATTGACAATGTTCAGCCAGTGTGTGTACAGCAGTGATAAAGGATTCAACATTCTCACCTGGTTCTTGGTTCCGTCTGTCAAAACATGCTCTATCAAATATGACGTTCCTCTTACTGACACAATGTGCATTGAAAGCATCCGTGACATCCTTGTATTTGTTTTTCTGTTCCTCTGTGAGCGGCAAAACACTTAATATGTCTTCAGCGTCGTCTCCCGCCGCATACATGAAGGCATTTACTTGAAATTCTTCTGACTGTCTATCCAATCCAGACGCTATTCTATAACGTCCAAATCGCTTCATCCATTTTGTCCAGTCATTAATATTATTGTTGAAATCAAACCTGCCTGGCGGAGCCAGCTGTGGCAGCGACGGCAACTGGGCTGCTTTGTCTCCCATCCTGTCGTCGTCTTTTACTTTCTTCTTGGCCGCTGGCTTCTTTGCTGGTTTTCTTGCTTTAACCTCAGCCTTCTTGTTGATCCTGAAAGAGCCGGAGGCTCCGGTACCCGTGACTTGGACCAAGGTTCCCTTTTTCACCAGACACTTGACGGCAGTCCTCACACGCGTCTTGTTTTTATCCACGTCGTAGCCACCGGCAGCGAGAGCCTTCTTTATGGCAGCAAGTGACACCCCGCTCCTCTTTTTAGAAGCAGATACTGCCTCGACGACCAGGTCACAGACACTGAGACCTGCTTTCTTGAGTCTGGGAGCTGCCTTCTTCTTGGCGGCCGGCGTGGCGGGAGCTGGATCGACTGCTTCCATTATCCTCTCGTTCCCTGCTGCGACACATCTTTTTTTTTCTCTCGTCTCCGTATATTAAGTTATCCCACTTCTGACACCATGTTGTGTAAACCTCGTACTCTTTAGTTCACATAATAATAACGAGACGGAGAGCATGTGTTCAGGTTTACTGTTTACTAGCCTCCCCACCAGGAAGTACTGTGCCACCTATATACCTGTCCGTGTAGCAACACGAGCCAATACCTTACATGACACTGAGTGAGAGGAGCAAAGATGGACATATTATCAGATTCAGCAACAGCTCACATATAACCCCACATATGACCATATATGACCAAGCCTGTCTGATCATCTATTTATTAACCAGTGGCTCGCTAAATTTGGAACCCACATAGTATTTAAGCCATGATTGTGTCATCATTCTGGAGCCACACAGCCCCCATGGAGGGCTGTGGTCTCCAGGACTGTTCCTCGTTCTGTGTGTTCCTGTGTCAATAAATACCATCGATTGACTTCACCTTTGTTTCCTGGCTCATCATATCAATCCAAAGAACTCAGTTTTATACTATCACATGTCTATGTTCCGCGGGTCCTATGTTCCCCGGATCCTATGTTCCCCGGATCCTATGTTCCCCGGTAGCGATAACCCTAACCCTAACTCTAACTCTAATTAACACATTCATGGCCATTTGGATCCGTCTAAAATCACTGTAGACGGCCAGCATTTCTAAACAGACTTGCATAGTCCGTGGGGCTGTTTGTAGAGCTAAATACTTTATAGTATTGCTATCTGTCCATTCTCATTGTCAATTGAGACCATAAACCGTCCCTTCAAAATGGCTTAAAGAAATAATTTTTTCATCAATACGTTCTCATTTTATAGCGTCTTGAATATAAGCGGTATAAGGGATTTCGGCTGGGATATTTCCTGGAACGCGAGATACAGGGCTAATAGCTACTAACGTTAAATCCAATGGCATTTCGGATATACAGAAGCTACAGTTAAAACTCAAACTGCATATGATCGGTATGATGGTCCACCACGTATGCATGAAAGGGGGGGGGGGGCAGGAGACGTCGTTTCTGATTATTGATAACCAATAACCGCGTTAGCCTCATTCGCTGATCGGGTGGTTGGCTATCATAACAAGCCCTGATCAGCATGTAATTTATGTGAAAAATATCTTACCGTGGGCCGGTTGGATCCCCCAAAGCATTTCCCAGTTATCGATCGCCATCTGGTAGATCCATATGTCCATTGGCTGATGATATATTTCTTTACTGCATAGTGAATTCGGCGCCGCAAAAGGTTTTCCAAGCTACAGGCTGCACATCCAGAATCCAGCTAACTGGAAACTCCATTGAAAGTAAAAAAAAAAAAGTGCACCGTTCTGCCACAGGGCACACTGCATTATCGAGACAGTGCCCCTAAGAGGATCTGGCCGGTAATGCACTTTTCAGAACTCGGAGTCCACCAGATCCGTGACGCAGCACGGTTTTCCCCGACGCAGAAATAGCGCCGAGATATGCGGTGAGCTACTGGAGCTCCCCCCAACCGATGTACTTTCTAAGAGCTTTATTTATCATTTATAGTATTGCTATCTGTCCATTCTCATTGTCACTTGAGTGCATAAACCGTGCCTTCATAATGGCTTAAAGAAAATAAAAATCCATCGGTTGGTTGTCATTTTATAGCGTTGTGAATATAAGGTATATCGCGCTTTTCGCCTAGGCTTTTCTGCAGGAGGCTGCAAAAAAGGCTAAACTTCTTCTTCTTCTTCTTCTTCTTCTTCTTCTTCTTCTTCTTCTTCTTCTTCTTCTTCTTCTTCTTCTTCTTCTTCTAGTCTATCACGTTAGGTTATAAAACAATGTCCAATCCAGCTGTAATTTGGGGTAATATTATCCTACCATCAGGCCATGTGATCGCCGGCAGCATTTCCTCACCAGTCATAGGATTCTGGTAGATCGATATGCACATTGGCTAATCATAAATCCCATTATTCCACGCTGTAAAATACGTTCGGCAAGCTGATAAAAGATGGAGGGTCTTCGTTTGGAATCAAGGCTCTATGATCCGCCCACAGGACTATAAAAGCAATTTTTTTTTAAATACCCTAAATGATACTGCAGTGGAGCGATGGCGCCCCTAAGCGGATCTGGCCGGTACTGCATGTTTCGCAAATCAAATATGTGGAAAGATCCTGCAAGTCGATTGGGGACCTAATAAGCGTTATAAATATAGAATAAAACAATAACAACTTGTCACGAGTATACTCCTGGCTCTGGTCCACAACGCATGGAATCGAATCACGAGTTAACTCGTGGACGGTCCACATAGTGTTAATAGCCTATTTTGATTGGCTATTATTTATTATTTATTTATTCCTGGGTCAACCTGTGCAGCCATCTGCACGAATATTTACTGCAGTCATTACTGCAGTCAGAGATGTCAATTTTGGCCATTTTTGAAGAAAAAGATAATTCACTGGCATTTTTTTTACAGAGGAAAACATTTCTAATAAAATAAAATAAATAATAATAATATTAATAATAATTATGAATTATGAGTGAATTTGTGTTTCATATAAGTGCAGAGACAAATAAATGTTAATTCAAGTTCATAAATTTGGTCTCATTTTTCAAATTAAATTGTTGTATTTTATCAGATGCAAAATGCAAATAAGTAAATATGACATTATATATCAGAGGTGAGTAAGAAAATGAAGAAATATTGATGGTTAAGAATGAGCCTGAATAATGACATCACACAATAGTCTAATGATTAGAATGTTGTGTGATGTCATTATTACTTAGTATTAGACTAATCCTAATGAGATATTCCTCTAAATATGACTTCGAAAACGGCCACAATTCCAGGAAGAAAAATAGTAAAAAAAAAAATTCAGGGGGCCCCCATAGCTCTCAGGTGATAATTCGAACCCTGGGTGGGATGATAACTGTCACCCCGTAGTAAAGTGTTTCTGTCAGTAGGTTTGCGAAATAAATCAGTATGTATAGTATTCCCCTCCTTGGCTCCTTGATAACCAAAACATCTAAGAAACTGATGCTGCTAGAGCTGGCCTCCAGAGTGAAGTTCAAATTGGAGTTAGCTGCGTTGAGATATTTATGAAATGCCTCGAGTGACTCTTCACTCCCTGTCCAAATAATGAAAATGTCATCAATGTAGCGCTGATATATCAATATGTCTGGGAATTTTTTTTTAACAACAGGGTCCAATATTGATTCTCAAACTGACCCATGTACAGATTAGCATAGTTGGGGGCCATAGTACTCCCCATGGCCGTACCCTTGGTTTGAAGATAGTGATCTGATTTGAACTTAAAGTAATTGTTGGTCAGTACAGTTTCCATTAGGTCACATATGCAGGTAGTACTGGGTTTATCAGTGTCGGGTCTGAGGCTCAGAAAGGTACGTGCCGCTTCAATCCCACCATCATGTGGGATGTTGGTGTATAGACTAGTCACATCTAAAGTGACAAACGTAGCATTGTCTGGTAGTACAGTGGCCTTTAGTTTGTTAATGAGATCAATGGAATCCTGTGTATATGAGGGAAGGGAGGTCACCCATGGCTTGAGACAGTGGTCCACAAAAGTGGAGATGTTGGTGGTCAGAGATCCGATACCACTCACAATGGGTCTGCCAGGAAGGGGGGTTGGGAACACTATAGACGGTGTGCAGACTTTTTTTCCACAACATTGCAGAATATTTTAACCCCTGTCTCTGTCTCTGAGTGAATTTATCGATCTAGACATTCCAGTGACATTCTACCTCATACTGGACATGAGCACCACCGGTCCAATGGAACTGCTGAATACCGCCTTCTGTCTGGTCTGCAGCATTGCAGCTTACCTGCTCTGCCTTGACCTATTCTGAGTGGTTTATCCTGCCCCCCAGGTCATATGGCCCTGAGCCATCGTCTTGTATCTCATCCTGTTTACATATGCTTGCAGTAGTTCTTAGTTCTATCCATTACTTAAATTTCACAATTCTCTTATATACTTTGATTCTATTGTCACCATGCATGCATGCCTGTTCATTGCTGGGTTAAGTACTTATATTCTATTCACATATATGCTTAGTAATACATGTTTCTATTCTATTCACATACATGCTTACTACTTGTATATATTGCTATGTCCGCTCATCACAAACACGCAAACTATCTAACGCCTGTCCCCGTCTCCCTGTGAGAGGTTGTCTCGGTGTGATGACCGGAGTGGTGGACGTCCCGTGATGATGGCTGGGAGGATGCAATCCCCTCTACGCCGCCCCCATACCTCAAGTGGATCCGTCATCAGCTCTATTTTAAATCTTTCAAAATGTGCTTATACCCTAGTTGCTATTGCATGTACTTGTTTGTGTTTCATGATGGCCGGGAGGATGCAATCCTCTCTACGCCACCCCCATACCTCAAGTGGATCCGTCATCAGCTCTATTTTCAATTGTTCAAAATGTTCTTATATACCCTAGTTGCTATTGCATGCACTTATTTGTGTTTCATTACACGTATATGTGCATGCTTACCAACTGTTTCACCTGTTTTATTCTACTATCACCGACATCTAAGAATGAAGATCCCCCTTGAACGGCCCTTCTAAGGTTTCTCCCTTCCACATTGCCTGTGTGCTTTTTCCCCCTATTGCTAGGTTTTTAGTGAGTTTTTCCTTACCTTCACGTGGGGTATGTCTGGGAGTGTTGCATTAATTCACTTTATTTGGACTTCATGGTGTTTTTGTTTTGTTCTTGATGTATTGTGATGTTTCTTCTTGACTTGTTTAAAAAAGACGTGTCCAGCCCATGGGGACATTAACGTGTGTTGTCGGGCCTTACAAATAAATTTGATTTGATTAGGCTGCCCGTAAGAGGAAGAAACATTTTACAAAGACCACAAAAGGTTTGTAGACTTTGTATCAAATGCAATTTACTTTAAACATATGATACATGATTAATGTATTTTATTTTACTGGACTGGCCCTGTAATTTCCCCTGGTTTTGGTTCTGTAATCAATATGGGTGTAAGAGATGTGTATTAATCATGTAATAGGGGCACAGCATCTATGAGTCAAGGTCAGATCACAAATGTTGATTTTGTGATGTGTAACAATGCAGGGGTGTCAAGGGCCCCTGGAGAGAGCTGTGTGAGAGTGGTACCTGGACAGCTTCTGTGAGAGGATGTCCTTATCCCCCATGTTCAAAAGTTGAGCTCTGCAGATTAGCCTGGCCCCACTTCTATCCAGAACAATATATAAGGGGGCTGCACGTTGTTTATTCACTGTGCTGTTTACCATGGCCTCTCATTCAATCATGATATAATTTTTTTTGGAAAGGACCTGTATAAGTGCAGTTGCCACTCTGATAATGGTTCTGGATATGGAGTCACCTCAAGAGCTCAATCTTGAGCAAGATTACGATAGACCCCTCAGGCTAGGTTAGATTAGGCCTAGCCGACAGTGGCGGCCGCTGGGTACTTCGCCACTAGGGGCGCTATACCAAACATTTTGCAAATGTTTGGTAAAAAAAGCCCAACACAAACACGCACAGCTCTCTCTCTCTCGCTCTCTCTCTCTCTCTCAGATGATGTCAGATCCATTCAATAATAAACACATTTGTAAAGCTCGTTATTTTAAACAAGTTACCATTCATTGTCTGAGTGGTTATGTCCCACATGCGGCGAAATTAGAGAGAGAGAGAGAGAGCGAGAGCGAGAGCGAGAGCGAGAGAGAGAGAGAGAGAGAGCATTTTAGTAAAGTTACATTTTCAACAAGATTGCTGCTATTTAAACACTTCATGGAAACGGGGTAACGTTAACCTTATGTCGACTGTAGTATTGTATGACCTCGACATAACGTTTAAACGTTAACGTTACTCCGTTTCCATGAAGTAATTATAAAAGTGGCCAGCTAAGATGACGGAGCTAACAGCTAGCAGTAGCTGTAACGTTACAACGTTATGCGGCATCAGTAGACAACGTATCATGTATTAAACTAGAGTTAAGATCGCTAATCTACCTTGTTGTTGGCTTGTTGATAAAGTATATCCACTCCATGGCATTGTCCATCCAGCCTGTGTTGATGTCCATCCATTGTCCGCATCCATATAGCTTGTTGTTAGCCAACAAGCTGTGTGAGTGAAGAGCTGTGTCTTTGTCCATTTCCGCCTCGAACAGCCTGCAAACTACCTGGCGTTCTATCGCCATGCTCTAAGACAAACTCTAACCTTAACCAACTTTGAAAGAGTGCCTAAGCTCAGTGTAGTTGCTGTTGTTGTTGACGAGTCGACTGAACTGCTGTTGCTGTGTTGCATTCTCTCTCTAAGCCAACCCGAGAAATGCGGCTATGGAAAAAAACTGGCATCGCGTCGGCCAATCAGAGAGCGTCTCCACGAAAATGCGGCTATGGAAATTGTTCACGGAAGTTCACGCTGCTGCCTAGACCGCTTCAAATCGCGCTCGGATTCCAACATAATAGTCATATTTCAACGCACAGCGCCGTATGCACTGATTGGCTGTGACGGAGACAGCGATCAAACTGTGACGCGCACTCAGAGCGCTATCGCTTCTAGCCCGGGCGAGAAATACAAAAAAATTAAAAAAAACGTCACTTCCTGCTCATGAAAACGATGTTTTTTTTATTTAGATAATAACGTTATATTGTGCATTGGAAATACAAACATACTTAAAATGAGTAAATATTATTCATTTTAAACATGTTTATATTATTTATAGGGCTATAAAACACAAAAACGAAAAAGTTTTATTGTCTTCTTCTCTGATTTAACAGCAGCTGGCCAGCAGGTGGGTCGGCGCCCTTGCGCCCCTAGTGGCGAGCCGCCACTGCTAGCCGATATCTACAGTATAGTGTGGTGCAGGGTTGAGCATCTGGGGAAACAGAAAAACAATCAATACATTTTGGCTAGTATTCATTGCCCACACTTTGCCATGTGTAATCTCTGAAGCCAAAATGTACTGCATATAAACTGCTGATGACTTCTAACATCCTATCACATTTTAATAATGCTTACAGAGTGCAGAACAAAGTCCACTGTTGTCAACACACCGGAGGCGATATTTACTTCCTAGTTCCTGAGCTGGAGGAATACCATTGGGAGACATCAAGTCACTTGACGTTGTAACAAGTTTTGATTGCAGCCCCTAGGTTCCGAGGTTACCGCCCCTTTGCAGCAGTGTCTGTTGCGTTTAGCCATCAAAACATTAGTTTTCATAAAACTATGACCCAAAAAAAAACGGTTCCCAACAAACAGAAATGTGTTAATATAGCATATATGTAGTTCATATTAAAATATATCCTCTCTACACCCAGATCAATTATTTCACTAACAAAGGCCTCTAGCAATCTTCGGCCCGCCGTCTAATAAGGGTCAACATGAACCAGATGCAATTGATAGCATCTCCTTATAAGGAGCTGGCGGGGCGTTTCTGTATGCAAATTAAGGTGTTTTTACGAAGATAGTTATGAATATACTTACGAAAATGTTTGAGAATGAGGTTCAATGTAGGTAAAGATGTGCAAAGACAGAACAGCCCAACAAAATGGATGCTGCTTTTGTTTCTGCATGGCACATCCTTTTGCACTTTGTGTTGGAATAACAACAATATGAGTATCATCCGATTCAACAGATTGTGAAATTAAGATTCAAATTCCTCATATCAACTTCATTCCATTAGACCTAATTCCTTTTCAATTTGCACTCTGCCAAGACTCACTCCGGTGTAAATATGTGATATGGTGTACGCAGCATGGTGAAATGTCACCTTAATTTTGGAAAGGAATACATTGGGAGAAAAGAGTAATGCTTTGTGACAAAGCCGGACTGTTAGCACTTCCCTAACAGCATTATTTCACAGAGAAAGGAGATGAAAGAAGCCATGTGAGTTTCTTTGATGCGGCAGACAGTCTTTTTAATTTAATTTACTGTAGCTGACATGTATTATTCTGATTGGAGTGTGCACTTTAAGTAGAACAATCACAGAGACGCATTTTTTTATTATTTTATTTTATCATACCCCTTGGTCTCTCTTGAGTGTATCCTGCCTAACACTCTGCAAGCTAATAGTACTAAGTATTTTTCAAACCAATTCATCACGCCACTCAAAATTTTTAGCAAAAACAGAACTGAACAGGGTCAAATGGTAGCTGAAATTCCAGCTTGCTAGACCATTACCCTACTACAGGGGTCGGCAATTAGATTTGCTCACGGGCCAGATTTTCCCCAAGCCATTGAATGGCGGGCCAAGACCAAAAACAATGGCTAATTTAATATAATGATAGTGAACATTTTTTAACTCTGTCAAAATAAACGAGCTGCATAGGCATAATAAACTGTAAGCGACATATACATGTTTGCACTGTATTTTTTCTATTATAAAGTGCCTCTCGGGTGCATAACACATGAACAGATCAGTCATTTGATTTTAATGCAGGTGCTCGCATTATAAATCGAATGTATTATTATTATTAAAACACATGAACAGATCAGTAGGGTGGGCATTTGATTTGCAGCACCACGGCGGGTGTATTATAAATCGAATGTATTATTATTATTATTATTATAACACATGAACAGATCAGTAGGGTGGGCATTTAATTTGCAGCACCGTGGCGGGTGTATTATAAATCGAATGTATTATTATTATTATAACACATGAACAGATCAGTAGGGTGGGCATTTGATTTGCAGCACCGCGGCGGGTGTATTATAAATCAAATGTATTATTATTATTAAAACACAACTCACCATAATGCAGCCCTGCCCTGGGCTTATTATTGTTTCTGTTTCGGTCCTCCAAAATCCCTGCTAATGTTTGAAACATGTCAAATGTCCACTCGCGTTGAATGCAACTACTTTATCTTCTGCCAACTTGAACACAGTTGCTTCATTGCCTCGTGTTGCCATGTCAACACGCGAGAGTCACCTGTTGCGATAAACCCGTATTTTAAGTATGACTCCTGTTTATTAAAATAAGCTTTATGTGTCTTGGAGGTCGTAGGCTCCTCTTCTGGCTCCTCAGTTGGTATTTGCCCGTTGCAAAGAAGCTATCCAAAGACGTTTGTTTTGTTTTTTTGAACACATTTTTGCAAACGTTAGTCGCTCGCATGATCGCATCCCAAACGCGGAAGTGAAAGTTTATTTAACTTAACCTAGCCATTTTGAAAATGAAATTTAACAACTGAATATATTGGAATGATGATGATCCAAATAAAATGGCTAGGTTAAGTTATGAAAGCTGGAGGGAAAACAACATTGAATTTGAAGTTACTGCACTTTGCCTGTACATTACCTGTATAATTATTTAAGGAAATCGTGCAGTATCTGCTTTTTTGGGATTAATTAAAATAATTACGTCATATTTTTGTATGCCTAAAGATTACTTCATTAATACATGTTAAATCTGGGTACTATCATCTATCTACCTATAACACATTTTGGATGGCAAGTCAAAAAACTTTAAAGCCATTTTTCTCAGTTTCACTGTTTGGAAGTTACTGCGGTCTGCCTGGATTTTGAGTGTGATTTTGTAGTTACTGCAGTTTTTAAAACCCCATATCTCCAAAACTGAGCGACATTAACATCTGAAACTTGGTCACAAGATAAAACATTTATTGACAAGTCACTTTCACTCATAACTCAATTTTGACTTTTTTTCGAGTTGCGGTTAGCCTTGACAGGGCAGTGCTGTCTACATGGCTTGCATGCTTGCTATAGCTTTGGTTGGCTAATGCTAGCAACCAAGCTACCACGCGCCAACAGTAAAAAAAAAAAAAGATGCTCGCCTGACATAGCGTCATGTAACTCGAGAACCGAGGCACGGGAATTGGTCGAGTGAGGCTGCATTAGAACGGCTAACCAGTTATTGCTAACTAGCTATCGTGCTAGCTAAGCAGTAACGTTATCAGCCACAACACTGTGTAATTTCCCTTTTTAAATTTTTTTGTGAACATGCAAATATTTATTGTAGAAGTGGCACAATCTTCCATTTACTTGGGTATGTAAATTAATAATTGTTGTCCTTATCTTAGGCTTGGACTATGAGATGGAACTGTAAGATCTGGCTTGGACGAGATGGAACTGTAAGATCTGGCTTGGACTATGAGATGGAACTGCAAGATCTGGCTTGGACTATGAGATGGAACTGTAAGATCTGGCTTGGACTATGAGATGGAACTGTACGATCTGCAAATCATTGTCTACTACAAGGAGGAATCTACTGAAGCATTACAGACTACAACACGCATTCGGTAGAGCACAACCCCAGCCATGTCTACATGACGGTTGTCCTTGCACATTCAAAACACAGGGTGCCCTTCGCACACATTTATCCAGATACCATGCAGCAGGAGAAAGTTCAAGGCCAGGAATTATCACTACTTTTAAGTGTTTAGTTTGCAGTCGCCATTGTCCTACAGTGAAGGACTACTTTCAGCATATTGGAAGGCATCTGAAGAGCCACGAAACTGTCTTTTGTCTATTTAAAGGTTGTGACTTTTGCACAAATATATACAATACATTTCTCAAACACAAAAACAGAAGCCATATAGGCTATTCTTTTAGTGATTTTAAGCAAGACGTGTTTGCGAGTCACCATAATCAGACTGTTGACCATTCTGATTTAGGCCTAGAGGCCAGTGATGGTGAGGAGTTGGACATAAGTTTAGATTGTGATCCGGAAAGTGCATCATGAATCGTTTTTCAAAGAATTGGCTTACTTCTGCTTAAGCTAGAAAGCATCTATAATGTCTCAGTGAAGTGCATTGATGCTTTGGTTGAAGACCTTCAGTTCATTGCATCTTCCGCATCTCTTGCAGTCGTTAGAAACATACTTGATTCAACATTGAAGTCTAACAAATGCATTGTTGACCAGGCCATCATAACTGACTTGGCAGAACAATTGTGCAACTTCCACCCCATTAGCACAGCACTAGGAGCAAGTGGTCCACTTGGTTCGGCTTTTTTCTTTAACTTACATTTTTATTAAACATTTATAGACATACATCACAACATATACAATGACATCAACAGTTATAAACGATAAAGACAAAAACAATACGAATTTTAATACTCAAAAATGTAAATAAAAAAACACACTGACTTAAGCAAAATTCCCACATACATAAATAATAAAATGTAAAAACATAAAACAGTTGTCGTACCTTATACAAAAATGAAAATAGAAAACATTAAGTGTGTGACATGGGTTCAGAGACCCTCCTTGAACCTCTTTCCTCCTTTACCCTTCACCCCCTCTTGTGTTCCATTTGTTCCTTCCTCTGTGATGTCGTTTTTGTTCCCTTTATAATCCTCCCACTTTCCCCATCTTTCCCCAAATGTCTCTTCCTGTAGCCTCAGCATGTGCGTTATCCTCTCCATATCCTGTATCTCCTCTACTATTCCTACCCATTGTGCTATTGTCGGTGGGTCTTCTTTGTACCACAGCCTCGTTATTGCTTTTCTGGCCGATATCAACATTATCTTTATTAAATACTTGTCCCCCCCTTGTATTCCCTCGTGTGTCAGGTCCCCTAAGTAAAGCACCAGTCCCGTTTGTGGTAACCCGTAACCTAATATTCTGATCATTGCCTCCCCTATCTCCTCCCAATACCCCTTCAGCTTCTGACATCCCCAGAATATGTGTGTGGTTTGCCCCCTCCTTCCCACACATCCTCCAGCATGCCCTTTGCGTTGGTGCATATTTTCCCTTCAACTCTGGGGTTATAAAGAATCTGATTATGTTTTTCCATCCAAACTCTTTCCATATCCTCGATCCTGTTGTTGAATGTTGTACCTCGCATATGTTGCCCCATTCCTTCTCTGTTATACCTATCTCTAGTTCTCTCTCCCATTTCTCCCTTATGTAATCGGTCGTGTGTCCCTTGCTGTTCATTATAGCCCGGTATATTGCTGATATTACTCTTCCTTGCCCCCCTTCGTATGCCCATACTATCATCTCGATTATTCCATTCTGTTCTTCGTCTTTGGCCCCCCTTATTTCTTTGTTGTAGTAGTCTCTAACCTGTAGATATCTGAAGTGGTCCCTGTTTTCTAGTCCAAATTTCTCCTTTAATTTTTGTAGTGTCTGCATTTCCCCCTTCTCTATCATTTTGCATATCGCTGTTGCCCCCCCCCCTCTCCCACCTTCTGAATCCATGGTCTAACCTCCCTGGTTTGAATCTCTTGTCATGTGCTACCCATCTCAGAACCCCTGACTGCTTCTCCAATTTGTGTGTTTTTACTACTCTGTTCCATATGGTCAAGGTGCATTTGGTGATTGGATCTAATAGTCCCTCTTTTTCTTTGAATAGTTCCCTATCTCCCACCAGAGCTTGTACCTTGTATCCCTCCCCTTTTTTTTCAATGTCTTTCCATCTTGCCTCATATCTGTCGTTACACCAGCACGTCACTGCTCTCAGTTGTGCTGCATAATAATAATCTTGTAGGCTGGATACTGCCATCCCTCCCTCTTCCTTTGGTAGTTGTAGTGTTTTATATCTGACCCATGGTCTTCTCCCCGCCCATATGAACCTCGATATCAGTCTGTCCCACTCCCTGAATTGATTCTGTGGTGTTTGTATCGGTAGTGACTGGAACAGGTACAGTAACCTTGATAGTATGTTCATTTTGATGACCTCTATTCTTGAATTGAAGTCCAAGGGCATTACTGTCCATCTCTCTAAGTCTCTCTTGATGTTCTGATTTATCTGTGTATAGTTCGCCTCAAACAGTTTCCCCACCCCTCTCGTGATGTTCACCCCTAAGTAGGGGTGGACGGTATAAACGGTATACGGTATAAACGGTATTAATTTGCTCTACGGTATGGATTTTGACTATACCGTGTAACCGGTAGAGTAGCTCTAAAATAGCAATGACGTCATGTAACCACAGCGCGACTATTTCAATCGCATTTGCCCCTAAAAATAGATAGAATTAGTCATAGATAATAGATATGTGCAAACTGGAAAAAGTTATTTAGGAGGCTTCGCGCAGTGGGCGTGTCAACACGCAATTGTCAATTGAGGTTTGAGGCTGTGAATAAAAACACCAGCCTACAAACCACGGCAATGGGGGGGGGGGGGGGTCTGCTGATGGAGACTCAGTGTTCAGGGTAACAGAGCATGAGGTGAGACGGATCTTTAAAAAAGTGAATATCAGGAAGGCAGCAGGACCGGACGGCATCCCCGGCCGCGTCCTAAAAGTCTGTGCCGACCAACTGGCCCCGGTATTCACTGACATCTTCAACCTGTCCTTGGAACAGGCTGTCATCCCCACCTGTCTGAAGAAGTCCACCATCATCCCTGTACCCAAAACATCTACGCCCGCTTGCCTCAACGACAACCGCCCTGTAGCCCTCACCTCCATAGCCATGAAGTGCTTTGAGAAGCTAGTGAAGGGCTACATCTGTTCCTCCCTCCCCATCAACCTGGACCCTCTGCAATTTGCATATCGCCCCAACAGGTCCACGGAGGACGCCATAGCCCATGTGCTGCACACAGCAGCATCACACCTGGACAAGAGGCAGGGGAACTATGTGAGAATGCTGTTCATCGACTACAGCTCAGCATTCAATACCATAGTCCCCTCCAAACTCATAGCCAAGCTCAGGGACCTGGGCTTGAACTATGACCTCTGCCAGTGGGTCTTGGACTTCCTGACGGGCAGACCCCAGGTGGTAAGAGCAGGCAACTGCACCTCCTCATCCATCATGCTCAACATAGGGGCCCCCCAGGGCTGTGTTCTGAGCCCCCTCCTCTACTCCCTGTACACACATGACTGCGTAGCACAGCGGAACAACAACACCATCATCAAATTTGCAGTAGTGGTGGGCCTGATCTCTGCCAACGATGAAAGGGCCTACCTGGAAGAGGTAGAGAACCTGTCACAGTGGTGTCAGGAGAACTGCCTCTCCCTGAACGTCAGCAAAACAAAAGAGATGATTGTGGACTTCAGGAGGTCGGGGGTCAAGGACTACAGCCCCCTCAGCATCGAAGGGGCACCGGTTGAGAGAGTGAACAGTTTCAAGTACCTCGGAGCCCACATATCCGAGGATTTGACATGGACCACACACATTGACAGCAGTGTGCGATCCATAGCATCGCCGGGGGCGGAAAAAGACTCAGAGCGTGTTTTTATAGTCACATATTTGTCATGTGTAGGTGGGTTTTCCAGCAAACTCACCACTCTCGCTGCCGTTGAATTCGTAAGGGCTGCTACCACATAGTAGTACTTGGTGGCATCCGCGGTAATATTCCTGAGATCGAATAGGGCTTCGGCTTGCGCGAACCAAGCGTTGGCACTCTGCGCAGCTTGAGTGAAACTGCGTTCAAAGTTCTGCATTCAACTTTCACTGTCTCTCTTTAACTACGTCATCCCCCGCTAAGGGTCATGGGAGATGTAGTAAACACCACAAAAGGCTAGAATGCCGTGAATTGTGTCCCAGTAAGTAGCCACTACACGCAAATCATTAATCATACATCCAAAATAGCATACGTTTATTATTATACACGATGATGATACAGCTCCCAGGGGAGCTTTAGAGACCCCCAGGGGAGCTGATGTCTGATCTAGGGGAGCTATAGCTCCCCGGGCTCCCCTCTTGGATCGCACCCTGATTGACAGTGTTGTGAAGAAGGCACGACAACGCCTCTACTTCCTCAGGCGCCTAAGGAAGTTCCAAGTCAGTCAGAAGATCCTTAGGAACTTCTACTCATGTACAATAGAGAGCATCCTGACTGCCAAACATCACCTCCTGGTTTGGGAATAGCACTGCACAAGACCGTAGCAGACTACAAAGAGTGACACGTTCAGCCGAACGCACAATTGGAGGGGGGCTTCCCACCCTCCAGAACATTTACAACAAGGGGTGCAAGGGGAAGGCTAAGAGAATTATTAAGGACTCGAGCCACCCGAACAACTGCCTCTTTGAACTGCTGCGGTCAGGCAAGCGATACCGGAGTCTTAAGGCGAGCACAGAAAGACTCAGAAGAAGCTTCTATCCCCAGGCCATCAGGCTGCTAAACGAACAATAAACACTATGCAACAACCATCAAATGCACACAGCACACACACCCACTCACTTAAACAAACAACACACTGCAGCACCCACTCTCCACACTTTAGATCACACAAACACACTTTATATTTATTAATAAAGAATTTGCACTACAACTCGTACACCTACTGTAAATTGTACCTAAATTGCACCTCATCCTATTTCTGCCTTGCACTATATAGTATTGTATATTAGTACACTACACAGTATTGTATATTATATGGTAACTCAGTTACGTCTACTCTGCTTCGAACATTGTACATATGTCTATACTGAACACTGTGACCTCATTTTTTACTTCTAATTTACATGCTATACTATGTTATTTTATTTCATACTTATCTTGTCTTGCACAGTCTCTGGAGCATAACAGTAAGAAGCATTTTGTATAAAAGTATTCTGTACTTCTGTATGACAACTATTAAAGAAACTTGAAACTTTCATAATAAACACATATCACCGCGGCGCACAGCAAGTTTCAATTTCAGCTCCTGGCATTTTTAACCAGTGGAGAAAGGTAAGAGATGTCCCTATCGTTTTTCTTATATGAATTACTCTACGTTAATAAAACATACCTGGTGATCAACTACAGTTTGCTGTAAACATTATGATATGCGTGTAGTGTTATGATAACGACGGCTGCAGCGGGAGCCGGGAGGACGGCTGCAGCAGTGGATTTGCGAATAGCATGCAGCTGCAGAGCCACAGAGCCAGCGGCGCTTTCAGGTCAGGTCCGCTCAACAGCGCCCCCCCACCCAACGGCTGAAAGCTGTGACCAGACCTGAAAGCGCCGCTGGATCTGCGGCTCTGCAGCTACATATGCTTCTAGCAAAATCCAGCATCCAGCCCGGCTGTTTGCAATGGGAGCAGTGGCGGCTCTACCACTAGGGGCGCTAGGGCGCCGACCCACCTGCTGGCCAGCTGCTGTTAAATCAGAGAAGAAGACAATAAAACTTTTTCGTTTTTGTGTTTTATAGCCCTATAAATAATATAAACATGTTTAAAATTAATAATATTTACTCATTTTAAGTATGTTTGTATTTCCAATGCACAATATAACGTTATTATCTAAATTAAAAAAAGCATCGTTTTCCAGAGCAGGAAGTGACATCACGTTTTTTTTTTTTTTTTTTTTTTTTGTATTTCTCGGCCCGGGCTATACGCGATAGCGCTCTGAGTGCGCGTCACAGTTTGATCGTTGTCTCCGTCACAGCCAATCAGTGCATACGGCGTTGTGCGTTGAAATATGACTATTATGTTGGAATCCGAGCGCGATTTGAAGCGGTCTAGAAAGCAGCGTGAACTTCCGTGAAGAATTTCCATAGCCGCATTTTGCGGAGACGCTCTCTGATTGGCCGACGCCAGTATTTTTTTCCATGGCAGAATTTCACAGAGACGATCTCTGATTGGCCGAATCCAATTTCTAATGTTCCAATTCTAGCTTCTAGCTTGGTTCCTAGGTTGGTCTAGGACTGTTGTTTGTCTTAGAGCGTGCCGTGCCGTGACTGCAAGTTCTTTAGACTGTTAAGCTTAGGCACTCTTTCAAAGTTGGTTAAGGTTAGAGTTTGTCTTAGAGCATGGCGATAGAACGCCAGGTAGTTTGCAGTCTGTTCGAGCGGAAATGGACAAAGGAATGTACTTGTTGAGTGCTGTGCTAACGTCGACGA
Organism: Notolepis coatsorum; assembly: GCF_963971535.1. Lineage (NCBI taxonomy): Eukaryota > Metazoa > Chordata > Actinopteri > Aulopiformes > Paralepididae > Notolepis > Notolepis coatsorum. The sequence goes on along the minus strand of NC_140167.1, from coordinate 152,082,482 downwards.
GCTCAGCTGAGCTAACACTTGGCTAACAAGCTATATGGCGGATTATACACGTTTATCAAGCTCTCCTGCCCTGGACGTTTCAACTAAACAGTGAGTCTCTCTCTCTCTCTCTCTCTCTCTCTCTCTCTCTCTCTCTCTCTCTCTCTCTCTCTCTCTGTGCTTAACGTTAACGTTTGTAAATAGTTTTTTTAGGAGCAGTACTGTTAGGCTACTGCTGTGCTGGCCATTCATGAAGCGAGACATTGCTGATTGTTTATTTATTTTATAACACAAGACTATGACTACCAACTGCCTAGCCAGCCGTGTATCAATCTTGGATGCAATAATAACGTTACTTACCACACTGACTATGTCGATGGCTCATTGATTTAACTACTGCAGCTCTCTCGGATTGAAAATACGTGGATTATGGCTTGTTCAATATCGTCTATGTTTGAATGAATGAATGAATGAGAACTGATTGCAGAATGGGTACAATTGCAGAATGGGTACAATACAGTACGGCTCAATACACACAATTGTTAAGGGGATGCAGACCAGAGAAAGACGTTTGTCTTGTTTACATCAGGGTCCCAGATTTTCTATTCATATCGATAGTTTAATAGCTAGCCTTGGCTCGTTTAACAATATGCAAAATATGTGTACAGCCCTGTACTCATACTGAAGTTATTCTTGGTATATAATTGGTCTGATTGTGTAACGAATCGATTCCACGTCGCGCTGTGTGTGAGAGAGAGAAGGAGAGAGGGAGAGATCTGCCTGTGTTTGGAGACGGGCGAGTTTTGTTTCTAACTTTTCTATTTATATTGTGTTTCAAGTTGTGAATTAGAGTCTAGACTATACTTTATTTGACTGGTTGTGTGTTGTTGTAGTAACAGCTGAGCGACTCGTTCATAAGAGCCGATTCATTGCCGTGAGCGTGAGTCGAATCGCTCACGTCTTGCCATGAGTCTTACGTGGTACAGTACTGTACTGTACAAAATATTTGGTATAGCGCCCCTAGTGGCGAAGTACCCACCGGCCGCCACTGAATGGGAGCAGCACGGACTCGGGACTTATTTTATTTGGAATATAATGACTTTATATGCAAAAGTAGCCTAGTTTTAAGTTAAAATATTATAAATTTACATGCCTTGAGGATGTCATTCTTTATATAGCCTGCCTATCAGGCAAAAAAAATTATTCTAATGGAAACACTGATACCGTGATATATACCTTTACCGTCTATGCTTCAAATTATACCGTGATATAAATTTTAGACCATACTGTCCACCCCTACCCCTAAGTATTTAATCTTGTCCATGTCCCATCTTATCCCGTACTGTTCCCTAATTTCCGTTGTTGGGGTATAGTTCCATGCTAAGGTCTTTGTCACGTTTAGTTTGTATCCTGAGTAGTGGCCATATTCCTTCAGTAGATCCATCAGTGCCGGGAAGCTCTTGTCTGGTTGCCTCATGTATACTATCACGTCGTCCGCAAATAGGCCTAGTTTATATTCCGTTCCCTTTATCCTTACTCCCTTAATGTCCTCGGTCTGTCTGATCAGTTGTGCCAGTGGTTCTATGAAAACGGCGAAGAGCGTCGGTGAGAGACAACATCCCTGTCTGGTAGCCCTCTCTAATCTGATTCTATCCGTCAGGCTGCCATTCACCTTAACCCTCGCTGTCGGTTCTTGATATAGCGCCTTGATCATCTTCATTGCCCTCCCGTTGAGTCAGAACCTCATCAATGTTTTATATAAAAATTTCCAACTCACACTGTCGAATGCTTTTTCTGCATCTAGGCTAATCAGTACCGCACTACCACCTTGTTTTTGTATCTCCTCCACTATGTGTAATGTCTTGCTCACGTTGTCCTGTGTCTGTCTCCCTTTAATAAATCCAGTTTGATCTTCATCTATAATGTCTGGCATAAACGTCTCGAATCTCTTTGATATTATTGATGTATACATCTTGTAATCCACGTTGAGTATGGACACAGGTCTGAAACTACTACATAATTCTCTATCCCTCCCTTCCTTCGGTATCGTGGTGATTACGGCTTCATTCCACGAGGGGGGCATTTTGCCCTCTTCCATCGTGTGTCTGAATGCCGCCCCTAACATGGGTGCTAATTCTGTTCTAAATGTCTTGTAGAATTCCGATGGGAATCCGTCGCTCCCCGGAGATTTGTTGTTTTTAGCTCTACTAATTGCCTCTTCCAGTTCCCGTTCCGTAATTATTTTATTTAATTCTTCATTCTGTTCTTTCCCTATCGATGGTAACTCTAGCTTCTCCAGATAAGCTTCTATTTCCTCTTCTCCCGCTGCCTTTGGCTGTGTGTATAGATTCTCATAGTATTCTCTAAATGCCCTCTCTATTCCAGCTGGGTCCCTCAATATTTCATTAGTCTTTGATTGTGTGTATCGTGTTTAACTTCTGTTGCATCCTGATTCTCCTAGCCAACAGTCTGGTCGCTTTTGGCCCCCCTTCATAGTACGTTTGTTTCATAAACCTCGCTTTCTTTTCTATTTCCGTCAATAATTCCCTATTTATCCTGGCCTTTACTTCTTTGATTTCTCCGAGCGTTTCCTGTTCTTTTGATATCTGGTGTCTCCCCTCTAGATCCTTCAGCTTCCCTATCAGATTGTGATATGTCTCCGTTCTGGCTTTCTTCAGCATTGCTGTCTTCTCCATCAATTTCCCCCTTATCACCACCTTCAGTGTGTCCCATAGAATGTTCGGGTCTTCCTTATACCTGGCTATCTCCTCCTTGATCTGACTCACCACCCCCTTGTTATTCAGTATTCCTACATTTAGTCTCCAGATCGTGTTCCTCCGTCTCCCTTCTAGATCTACTGTCAGATATATGGCACTGTGATCCGATATGTCCGCTACTCCTATTCTGCTCTCCCGTACCCTGTAACTGTCCCCCGTCGTCATCAAAAAAATTGTCTATTCTCGCATATGTCACGTGTGGGTGTGAGTAATGTGTGTATTCCCTGTCCATGGCGTGTATCCCCCTCCAAACGTCTGTAATTCCCATTTCCGTCATTTGAATATTCATATATCTGGTGATTTGTGGCCGTCCTTTCCTAGTACTTGTGGTGTCTAAGTCGTGATTCAGTACCACATTAAAATCTCCCATGCATATCAATATCCCTTCTAGTTCCACCACTATCATATCAAAAATGGTCTCATATAAATTCCTCTCACTCTCTGGGGGTGCATACACATTCACTAACGTAACCATTTGACCCTCCATTTTCCCGTTCACCAGAACAAATCTCCCCTCCTTGTCTCTTACTTCTTTGATCAATTCAAATTTGACTGTGTTCCTGATTAACGTGGCTACTCCTCTCCTCAGGGTCTGTTTAAAGGAACTATAGTATGCATTTTCATATCCAAATCTTTTCAGTTTCTCATGATCCTGTGCTATCAAATGTGTCTCCTACAAAAAAATCACTTGCATCTCACTTTTTCTACATTTCAACATAACTTTGCCCCTCTTTATCGGATTATTCATTCCATTAACGTTTAACGACATCATTTTTATACCTTTAACCTTTGTCATCTTTCTTCTTCTTTCGTCTGTCAGTCCCCCCCATGTCACATATATTTCCCCCTCCGGTTGTAGCCTCCGCTCTCTTCACCGAATACATATAATGATTAACATAAATAAAAAACATAAACTCTACATAAAGTGCTCCCAAGGCGTTCGGGGGTCCCTGTGTCCCCCCCTGTCCCCTGCTGGTGGGTGAGGAGTAACTGCTCTCCTAGTGAGAGGCCTAAGAAATAAGACAACATTTCAGTAGCGGTAAGGTAAACATACTATGTTTCTCAGAAACTAAACTGGACTCATCAGTAACAGACCCGGAAATTGAATTAGAGAACTATTCTTTAGTCCGCAACGACAGGAACAGGCATGGAGGAGGTGTCTGTATGTACATCCATAAAGACACCAAATTATTAACCGTACAGACCTAGATCATGAGGCTATTGAAACTGTTTTTGTAGAAATTCTATTTGAAAGGGCTAAATCTGTTCTAGTCGGCACAATTTACAGACCGCCAGACCAAAATGGCTTTTATGATGTGTTGGATGCGTGCTTAGCTGGAGCTGAGGATACAGAAATGATTCTTATTGGGGATTGGAACACGGATATGCAACAAAAAGATGCACCCGTCTTCAAATCCTACAATAGGTTTTGTGATCTGCACGGCCTCGGCCAGCTAATCACACAACCCACACGTGTGTGTGAGTCAACTCAGACTACCATTGACCTCATCCTGACCTCTGACAAGTCCAAGATCGCCAATAAAGGGGTTATAGCATGCGGGTTAAGTGATCATTATATGATATTCTGTACGCGCAAAAAGCTAAAACAAAAGGCTGGCTGTCACAAAACAGTCACATCTAGAGACCTCAAAACCTACTCTAGCGAGGCCTTTAACCTTGAACTGGAGGGTCTGGACTGGTCAGATGAGCTCAATGGTACACTGGTTGAAGAAACATGGCTTGGCTTCAAAACCAAATTTTCAACGATACTAAACAACATGGCCCCCCTAAGAACCACCAGGGTAAAAGATCGCGCGGAGCCGTGGATGCACGCTGAAATACTGACCGCTATGAAAATCAGAGACAAAAAATGCTCTGAGTTTCGTAAAAGTCAGTCAAAGCTTACCATAAGCACGAGCAGTGAACTCCAAGCCCACGTGACTGAACTCAAACTGGAAAGAAACAGACTAAGAAATGATGTAAACTCCATGATCAAAACAGCAAAAAAAAAAATCACCAATGACAAAACCGAGGAAAACAAAAACAAACCATGTGAACTTTGGAAATTACTCAATAACCAACTAGGCTGCAGTAAAAAACTTAAAACCAGATTCTCAAACATAAACATAAAGACGGACAACACGCTCATCACAGAAAAGCTGGACGTAGCCAATTACTTAAATAGTTTCTTCACAAACATAGCCACAACACTGGTACACAACAAACTACCCTCCCACTCAGGGCATTATGGGGTAGAACACATAGTAGCATACTACAAGAATCTAGGGGTCCACAAAGATGACTTCAAACTGGAAATGGTAACAACAGATGAGGTACTCAAAAAACTGAGCGCCCTCCAACCTAACAAGGCCACTGGCCATGACAACATCCCCTCCAAATTCCTCAGAGACTCAGCAGCCGCCATCACCCCAGTCATCACACACATAATAAACCTCTCCATAAAACAGGGACACGTCCCCAAGGACTTCAAAATTGCGATAGTGACCCCTCTGCACAAAAAAGGCAGTAAATTAGACCCAGGCAACTACCGCCCTGTTTCTATCCTTACCTCCATCTCGAAAGTCATGGAAAAAATTGTATACGAACAGGTCGAAAAATACCTTGTGGAAAAAAATCTAATCTACGAATTCCAATCTGGCTTCAGAACATCCCACTCCACTGACACATGCCTTCTCTATTTAAACGACCACATCAAACAAGAGGTGGACGCGGGCAAATACTGCGGCATGGTCATGCTGGACCTACAAAAGGCCTTCGACACTGTCAATCACACCATTCTGATTGACAAGCTAAAAGCAATTGGTTTTGATAGTCTATCAGTGAGCTGGATGCAATGCTACCTGGAGGGGAGAGAGCAGATGGTGGAGGTAAACGGTACCCTATCCCCCCCCCCTCACAGTAAGCTGTGGTGTTCCACAAGGAAGCATACTAGGTCCGCTACTGTTCCTAATTTATGCAAATGACATGTCGTCAGCTTGTGACTGCAACTTGTTCCTGTTTGCGGACGACTCAGCCCTGCTGGTCTCTGACAAGAACAAGTTACAGGTTGAAAAAACCCTCAGCTCAGAACTAGGCAAAATCTGCATATGGCTCGCTGATAACAAACTATCATTACACATGGGCAAAACAGAGTCCATTCTCTTCGGTTCAAATAACAAACTCAGCAAGACCGACGGCTTCTCAGTTACAGTGGGTGACAATATTGTCACAAGGAAAGAAGATATTACCTCCCTGGGTTCCATCCTAGAGGCAAATCTTTCCTGTGACAAAATGGCATCCAATGTAATAAAAAAAGTCAACCAACGAACTCGATTCTTGTACCGGATCTCCTCACTGGTAAACAAGAATACCCTGAAGACTCTAGCAGGAGCACTCATTCAAGGGTACTACGACTATGCTTGCACCTCATGGTACCAAAGCACCTCAAAGGCGCTAAAAACAAAATTACAAACATCTCAAAACAAACTGGTCAGACTACTGCTTGACCTTACTCCTAGAACCCACCTCGCCCCTGCCCACTTTGACAACCTAGGATGGCTTAGAGTAGACGACAGAGTACAGCAACTTGCAATGGGCCTGGTCTACAAGATACACTACACAACCAAGGTACCCATGTACATGTCAAAATACTTCCCAAAGGTCAGTGAATACCACGATCACAACACCAGAGGGAGCTCCACAAATCATGTTAAACCCAGATTCGGCTCAAACAAGGGACTAAACACGTTTCGCAATTATGCCACATCAATGTGGAACGCCCTACCCAAAGCTGTAAAGGAATGTGAATCACTACCCACTTTCAAAAACACTCTCAAAAAACACCTAAGGGAGACTGCAACTCGAAACTGGCCCCTGTAAATGTCCGAACACAACCCCCTCCAATGTACAGTAAATTACCAAGTATGGTATTGTCAATAATCCAATGTACAGTTTTGTTTGTACAGTTGTACAGTGTCCCCCCCCCACCCCTCCTACCCAACCCCCCCCCACCCACCCAACCACCTCCAATGTACAGTCCCCCCCCACCCCCACCTACCCAATCCAATCTACAGTTTCTACGTCAAATGTATATACTCTTTTTTTCTGGACTCTTTGTATCACAAACAGTACTGTAATTGCAAATCTGGTATGTCATAAATGTATAGATGTAGCAGTACTGTCTATCTGTATGTCATGTATGTCATATATGTTACGATTAATTGAAAATGGGGGACCCTGATGTAAACAAGATGAAAGTCTTTCTCTGGTCTGCATCCCCTTAACAATTGTATGTATTGAGCTGTACTGTACTGTACCCATTCTGCAATCTGTTAATAAAGTTTTCAATCAATCAATCAATCTCCTCCTGACGGCTTGGGGGTCTGAAACCCTTGCCCCCAACCGCTCGTCATATTTGTCCAGCCTTCTTGCTGTTTTTAGTGCTGTCGAGCTCCTGGTCAAAAGCGCTCTGTGTCCTTCTTTCCTGTCCAAAGATCCCCATTTCCTAGGTCTCTCTCAATGTGGCTCACATGTTCCAATGTCCCTCCTTCCTCCCAAACAAGTGTGTGGTGTCCCCTGTGTACCCCTCTTACTTTCTTTTCCTCCCCTCTATTCTCTATGTGATGTTTATTTATCCCCTTAATTCCTTCCAACTGTGCTACTCGCAGCGTGTGTCTATGTATTTGTTTCAATATATTTTGTGTTCCGTCTATTATACCTAATTATATTTCCCTTTATTTCCTTCATCAGCATTTGTATTGCATGTCCATGCATATGTTATGTCTGTTCCTATACCTTGTATCTACATGGGAATGTGTGTTTATGTATATGTTATTTCAGTTTCTATATTTTGTCTCTATTTGGGTAGTTTTTTCAATCTCTTGTGCGTGTGCTCATCCGTTCGTCTCCTCCCGCCTCCTGTCCCCTCCTTCTCCGTCTCTGGCCTCCTCGTCTGTCTCCGCCCTCGGTCTGTCACGTCTCACCTCGGCCTTCTTCTCTCTCCTCCCTCCTCTCCCGGGTTCCGATCTCCTACTCTGGTCCACCTGCATGCTTTCTCCAATCTCTGCTGCAGGCTCAGCGTCTGGTCCTCCTGTCTCCTTCCGTCTCCGTCCTCCGCCGTCTGCATCCCCCGTCGCCTCATCTCTCCCGCCGCCTCCCGCGCCGTCGCGTATATCACCGTCCCTTCCTTCCAGTGGATCCTTAGCGAGGTCATGGGTGATTGGAATTTCATTCCATTTTCTTTCAGAATTCTCTTCAGTCCCGCGTAAGACCTGCGTGTTATTGCCACCGCTGTCGAGTAGTCGTGATCAAACGACAGTCTTTTCCCCTCGATTTCTATCTTCTTGGTCCACGCGGTTCTGAGTACCAATTCCTTAACCTCGAATCTTAGAAAGTTAATAATCACTGCCCTCGGGGGTCTGTCCGGTTGTGGTCTCGGTGCCAGCGCTCTGTGGGCCCTCTGTATCTCCATTTTTTCCAGTCCCGTCTCCTTCAGTTGTTCTTTGATAAGCTTTTCCACATATAGGGTCACCGATTCCCCTTCGACTCCTTCTTTCAATCCCCATATTCTGATGTTATTTCTCCGTGACCTCCCCTCCATGTCCGACATCTTTGTCTCCATCTTTTCTTGTTGTTGAATCGCTTTTGTTAATACCTCGTGTATCTCTGTATTCCATTCTTCTGCTTGCGCCACTCTTGTTTGTAGCTCGGTTACATTTCTATCCTGATCCGCCATCTTCTCATCCACCATTTTGAGTTCTGTATTTATTTCGCCTCTGAAGTCCTCCTGTTCCTTCCTCAATTCCTCCCGTAGCTTCCCAATATCGTTCCTTATCGTGTCCGTGTTCATTTGTATGGTCGCCTGCATCGTGTCCGTGTTCAATTTAATGGTCGCCAATATTCCGGCCTGCATGACCACGGCCCATCCTGGCATTCCCGTGTCTGTCTCAGCCGAACCTCCCCCTTCCTCCGCCTATCCCTTCTCAGCCTCGTTTCGGGGGCTCTGTTCCTTCAAATTCTGCTCTTTTCGTGAGTCCTCCATTTCTCTTTCCTTCGCAATTGTTGTCTCCTCCTTACTTCTCGTGTGCATCTTTATTTTTAATCACTTTTCGGGTCTTTATTTATCCGTTTTTTCGCTCATTTGACCAGGAGCTCTACCGCATGTTTGCTACCCGTCTGCTCTCATACCGGAAGCCCCTGAAGCTTTTCTTGACGACCTTGGTTCGGCTTTTAAGAGAAGAAAGTATTTTAAGGAGAATTTCCAGTCTGTTGATCCTGTTGAATATATCCTTGATTCTCAAAAGAACAAGTGCTTTCAATATGTGCCTATTTTCAAGACGTTGCAGGTAGTCTTGAAGAACAAAGATATTGCAAAGAGAACCTTGTCGAGACATTCAAACAGTACTGGACATATTAAGTCAATTCGTGATGGTACATTTTTTAAGCAAAGTGACTTCTATGCTGGAGAAGAAATAAGACTCTCTCTAATCCTTTATGTTGATGACTTTGAGGTGTGTAACCCACTAGGAACTTCGAGAAGAAAAATCACAAAATAACAGCTGTTTATTGGCTTTTGGCTAATGTGCCATCCAAGTTGCAATCTGCATTGACGTCAATATACCTAGCTTTACTTTGCAAAGCTGTTGATGTAAAACAGTTTGGATACAAAGTCGTTTTGAAACCACTCTTGAAGGATCTGGCCACTCTAGAACAGGAAGACATTTTCATTGCCAGTGTGGGAAAAAATATTAAAGGGACAGTACACTGTGTTGTGGCTGATAATCTTGGTGCACATTCCATTTCTGGATTTGTTGAAAGTTTCACTGGACCATACATTTGTAGATTTTGTCTTGGACATTCTTCAGAGTACCAGACACACGAAGTGCGGACTGGAGTGTTTCCACCTCGGACAAAGGAGGACTATAATTTGCATGTGCAAACAGTGAGAGAAAATCCAACTTTAAAACATTGTTTTGGCTTTAAGCGCTCATGTCCATTGACTGATAGATTGAATCACTTTTACTTTGTCTATTTTCACCAAGAAGAAGTACTTTAATTTGACGGTACTCAATGACTTAATCAGAGATTTTGCCTATAAGGGCTCGGACAAAGCCAACAGTCCTCAAGCAATCCCACAAAGCTACATTGTTCGCAAAACTGTAGGTGGAAATGCACATGAAAATTGGGCCCTAATACGGTTGTTGCCGCTCATTGTTGGTTCGCGGGTACCTCAGGGTGATTCTGCATGGCAAGTTCTTCTGACTTTAAAAGACATAGTTGAATTGGTGGTTGCCCCTGTTCACACAGTTGAAAGTATTGCGTACCTTGATTGTAAAATATCTGAACATCGTGACAGGTTCTTACAAGTGTTTCCTGAAGAGAAGCTGATACCCAAACACCATTTTTTGGAACACTATCCTGCATTGATAGAAAAATATGGGCCTCTGGTTGATGTGTGGACAATGCGCTTCGAAGCTAAGCACAGCTTTTTTTAAACAAGTTGTGAGGCACACAAACAACTTCCGAAATGTAGTGTTCAGCCTTGCTACAAGACATCAGATGATGATGGCATACCACATGCATGGGACATCAGATGTGGGAAAACCAGCCTTGTGTGTCACAAAAATATCAGTGATGCCTTTAGATGTGCTGCATTCAGACATACAGGAAACTTTAAGAGAAATGTCACCACTTCTGTCTAGTGTGCAGTTGGCCACTTCTGTTGCCTACTATGGAACCAGGTATACTGTTGGGATGATCTTGTCCTATGGCTCTACTGGCGGACTACCTGACTTCGCTGAGATTATTCAGATAGCCATTTTGGACAACTGTGTACATTTCATTGTGAAGTTACTCGCTGCATGGTATGAAGAGCATCTGAGATATTTTCAACTGGTGGACACTGGAAAAATGACACTCCTGGAGCAGCAGAAACTCGGTGATGTGTACCCCTTGGCTGCGTACAGTGTTGGAGGAAAACGCTTTGTTACACTGAAACGTCACATTTGCTGTGCATTTTAGGTAATTGGAATACATTATGTTAACACTTAATCACAATATTTATATCTCAGCCCATTTATCTGGTAATATAATTTGTGCTTTTTTCATGACTTTTTAGTAGGGATGCACAGATGGCAATTTTCTTGGCCGATTTCAGAGTCTGATCTGCCGTTTACGATTTTGGCCGTTTATGAAATTCTTTCTAAGAACTATGATTGACAGCATACACAAACATCTAACTTTTCTTTTTATGGTTAGATTTTTTTTTAATTCATATTTAATAAAAATTTTGTTGAACTATCCCACTTTTTTTTTTGCAATTGCATGACTCATAATGATGGCATGCATGCACTGTCTGGTCTCATCTATAAAATACTTATGATGCTATTGTACTTTTGTCTATTTACATTCTTAACAGGCTGGGAAAGATGGAGGCGAAGATCCGAGTAGTGATGGATGATCGGATCGAGAATTTGGTCCTTCCATTGGGAATCCCCCCCACTGTGGAGGAGCTGAAAGACATTGTAAAGGAGACCTTTTCTATTCCTCTCGACTTCACCCTTCAGTATCTGGACTTTGAATTCAACGAGTACTTTACTCTTAAGAAAAGTGACCAAATCAAACACAAAGACACTATAAAGCTTGTTCACAGCGCCCCGATTGTTCTTAACCTTTCTGATGTAAGTTTGCTTAGTTCCTCTGGAACTGAAACTGACTGTGACTGTGAGTCTGCATGTTGTTCAGACTGTACTGCAGCAAATGCAGAGTCTGGATCGTCTACCTCCCACGACACCATTATTCTGCCTAAGCGAAGTACCACAGAACGAAGTCAGCCATGGCCAAAGCAGTTCTCCATTCCACAGTTTGCATTCGAAACTCAGATATGTCTTGAAAAAGCCACTGAAGACTACAAAAAGAATGGAACGCTTCTAACTACCTCAAAGGTCAAGGCAGACGTACTTGAAAAGTTGTCTGAAACCATATATACATATACAGCCTATCCATCAAGTGCACAGATAAGTGCTGTTGCTGAAGCGCTTGTCACACAATATCCTTGTCTCAAGGAACCCGGCTCCTTCTCGGGTTACTATGGCTGGCAACAAAGCATCAAATACAAGATGGCAAATTATCGCACCAAGCTCAGAGGCTTTGGTGTTCCTGAGGTGATGTGCAATGCACTGAAACGCAAGAGCCCTGCTGACCAGAAGTCGTCTGCAAATAATGTAAAAAAGCACCGAAAAGCGGAGGTAAACTACCTCCCCCCTTATCCGGCAGGAGAGGATGAAGAAAGTCAAGAACAACTGAGGATTCAGTTACTCACTGAAGTAACAAAAAGGAACAACGGCAAAGTGATAAAAGAAGAAATGGCCAAAACCTTTGCACACAGAAGAAATGAAATCGTCAACCAGTCACCCAGTGTAGAAGACATCAAAGCCAGATGGCCCGCTCTATTTGAGCCATCTCATGTCAGTTACAAGTGCATGCTGATTAGATATATATTCCTAGTCCATTGTGAAGGACTGCACTGGTGGTTTTGCATATTTAGCTCTTAAATTCAAAATGTGTACTCTCAACTATTTTCAAAATAATATCCGGATCAAGTTTCAGAATCATTTTGTGTTTTTATTTATTTCATGGTTATACAGTTTTTAGAAATGCACTTGTACAGGTGGCTAAGTGACGCAGTGGGCAAGGCGCTCGCCAATAATGCAGGAGATGCATGGGTTCGATCCCAGCTCTCGGCATTGCTACCAGCTTGGCTGGGCGTTCATACTAACGCAATTGGCAGTGTTAGGGGTGGGAAGCTGGTGGGTGGGGATCAGACGTTGTGGACAGCGACTCCTACAGGTCGGTTGGTGCGCCTGCGCAGCAGAATCAGGAAGCAACGGGGGCGGCGTGACCCTCCCACGCAGACCCTCGCCGCTGAGAGATTGCGCTGTGCAGGTGCAAAGATGCGATGGTTGCCTCCTCGTGTACCGGAGGGGACACGTGATGCAAGGCTTCGTCCACATTGCAGCCGGCCTGTGGGAGGCATGGCCTAACAGCGTTCGAGACAGGGGAGGGTAAAATTGAACAATACGAAATTGGGATGGGAGAAAAAATTGAAAATGGGAGAAAAAGTAGATAAAAAATAAGAGAAATGTACTTGTACCATTTGAGGCTTCAATTCTATGTTCCTTTTTGTCTTTCAGCTCCAGGATGAGTTTCAAAGAATCACAATGGTGCACCTTGAATCACAGTTCATGTCCAAGCTGGATGAATACACTCCCAAGCTGTTGGCCCTCTTCCAGTCCAAGGGTGGTGCCGTGGGGATGAGGTTGAAGGCTATCCTTGAGGTATTCTTCAATTACTTTTCTGTTTGCTAATATTTTCACGGATGTTGTGGTCAAACTGCTGGAATATCATTGCTTATATGAAATACACACTAGGTATTGTTAGCTTGTCATTCTCTCTACAAAGAGTATGAAATAGTTGCAGACCTTTTAAATACACAGTTGGCGGCTGGTTAATGTGGGGCACCTGGTTGGAAAATAGTTTTCAAATTGTATCTGGTTAATTTCTGTTTATTTTGAGATGGACTCTTATTTGACCAGCTTATTGAGAACTCCACAAAGTTTTGGTGTTTTGAGTTCTAATAATAATTACTGGACCATGGACGGTAATTACACACAACACACATGTGTGCGTGAGGCGACAAAAAACACAAACTCATGCATATATTTTACAATGGTCGATGGGGAATTTTAAGCGCATAGAATCTTGTATAAACTATAGCTATTATAATTATGCCTACAAAATATGCATGGTTTAGTAATGACAATGTTTTGGGGATCATTTCATAATTATGTACTCTGAAATATGGTACATATAATATAGTATGGGGGGTTATGGTGTTGAAAGCTGAACTAGTCAATGAACAGTAAGGAAGTAGGTAATGGCGTCCATAGGCCCACAGTTGATGCAGTTGCTCACATCCTCCACACTGCAATATACTAAAGAATAATGATTATTTGTGCCATTTCAGGCTCCAAGCAATCCGAGCATCAACATCACGAGAGATGTTGCCATTCACGGCTTGGTGATGTACCTTGAGGAATCTACAGATCAGCTCTTAAAAGAGTATGATGTAAGTTGAAGCACATGTTAAAAGAGAAAAGGGTTGGGGGCAACTTTAAGCCTAAGGATGTTTTGTGAATACGGCCATTGGTTTTCTTGTCCAAAGGTTGGAAGGAAGGAATTTGGGAGATGTTCAATTATAGGACCTTCTCCTGTGGCTGTGCCCTTTCAGGATGCTGATGGAGATGGTGTGTCGCAGGACCTTGCTGTACAAACAACAAAAATATACACAATCAAGAAGGAAACATCAGAGGGTCCCGACGACATCGGTATCGTCATAGAGGGCGTGAAAGTTCTGACTGCTCTGGGTAATTTCCCAAGGGCTTGCTCCATGCTAGTTGGGTTGGCATATGCAGTGAATCTTGCCTATCCCAAGGAACTAAGGTACACAGAATTAAAGGCCTTTACATTTTTCTAACCTACCTTGAGTGAACCTGGATAATTTATGCAATTTACTTTGGTTTTCTTCCTCTCTTTGATCTCAGGTACACATTCGAAGTCTTCCAGAAACTCTTCCTGGAGCTGGATTGTACAAGGCTGTCTCCAAAAGTGACCAACCTCAAGAATAAGATACTGGTAAGAAAGGTGACCCTTGCAGAGTGAAAGGGAAAAGTCACTGTCAAAAATAACATTGTTTCCTTCAAGTTTTGGTTAAATGTGAGTTTCAGTTATCCGGATACTGTAAGTATAATTGTTTCAGCTCAGATTTGTCCAAATAGCCATACTAATTTGAGCGGAGAGGCTTCATGGTTTTGAATATTGGCACAGAACAGTTTGTTTATAATGTGCACCTTGTTAGGTGGTCGAGCGGAGATTGCGTTCGTCACCAGCCCCGGAGCTGTGAGCTTGGTTCGCCTGTTCGAATCCAGCTCACAGCTCCGGGGTTGTCACCAGCTTGGCTGGCCATCTGCACTGATACAATTGGCTGTATCAGAGGGTGGGAGAAGCTGGCGGGGTGGGTCCGGGTCGTTGTAAACAGCGACTCCTACAGTTCGGTCGGGGCGCCTGCTAAGCGCGGATTGGACGTGAGGGGGATAGTGTGGTCCTCCCACACGCTACGCCCTCTCAATGAGAATCCGCGCTGCCAGGTGAAAAGAAGCGGTGATTGGCTGGACGTGTGTCGGAGGAAGCACGTGGTAGCCTCCACTCTCCCAAATGATCTGACTGTGGGGGGTAAAGCGCAGCGACCAGGAAGGGACTGGGAATTGGCATACGACTAACATTGGGATGGGAGAAAATCGGAGGAAAATGGAGGGGGAAAAAGACCAATAAAAAAAAAATAATAATAAATGTGCACCTTGTGTACACTTTACCTTGCGGGGCGAGGCAAGGTCAAGTGTTGGGGCATTTACAATGTTGTGAGACTGTTGTCCATTTCATTTTAAGCCCCTAACATTGGTTTTCTTCCTCTCTTTGGTCTCAGGTACACATTCGAAGTCTTCCATGAACTCTTCCTCGAGCTGGATTGTACAAGGCTGTCTCCAAAAGTGAGGCAATATCAAGTGTTGGGGTGAGGGGAGGCAAGTCAAGTGGGGTGGGGGGGAGGCAAGTTCAAGTGGGGGGGGGGGGTGGGGTTATGTTGTGCTTCATTTGTAACATTTACAAGTGAGGATGATTTGTTTGAATTTTTGAATGAAGGCAATCCTGTTTGATTACTTAATCAGTACGGTTAGTTACCAATGCAGGTATTCATAATGCTTATGTATTTCCTTTTGGTGAATGCTTTTATCCCGGGCATCTTACCATATATTGTACATCCTTAGCATGGTTGGCCTGGAGGCGTCTATACTTTAAGTAAGTGGCTTGTCCTATTTCCGGGTCTAACAGCCTGCAAACTACCTAACGCCTAGTTTATCACTGGTTAAGCTTAGGCGACTCTTTCGCAATTGGTTAAGGTTTGGAATCAGGGCAGGCGTTCTATTGCCATGCTCTAAGACAAACTAACCTTAACCAACTTCGAAAGAGCGCCTAAGCTTAACCGTCCAAAAACTTGCCGTCCCACGATTGGCGCACATGTCACATGACCAGAAACGCGCGTGGCCAATCAGAGCGCAAAACGGGAACGCGGAAGGACAAGCCACTTACTTAAAAAGTGTAGACGCGGCCTGGAGTAGGAATAAACCCCAAACCCTGGCAGTGTGTTAAGGGCCACACAAGACTACTTATTCCACTTCTAGACAGATGTCACACATGTTTGCCAGTCAGCCTGAAACCGCAATATTTGTCAAAGTGATTGCAGTGGGGGTAACGTGGTCTGCGGGTGGCTCAGTTGGATGGCGTGCTGGGAGGGGGTGGTGGGGGCGTAGGTGGGACGGTGATCTTAAGGGTATGTGTGTTGGGGTGGGGGCGAGGTCAAGTGAGGGGAGGCAAGGTCAAGTGAGCTGTGTGACCTCTGTGCATGCATGGCTCTCTCTCCGCCCGTTTATATGTTTAAGATAATACCATTACTGTCAGACTGGTGCACGCGAGTTGCATTGTTTACCCAGCGCCAGTAACTTTGATAGAGCTCCGGATGCTGCTTGTGCATTCAGAGGGAATAGCAAGTGAACGTGGCACATACTGCACTGTCAGAGAGGGGGAGGAGGAGGGGGGGAAGTAGCCAATTTTGGAGGGGTAATTATTTTTTACACGGTTATTGCAACAAGCACTGCTCAAAACCAGTTATCTGAGATGAATATCCGCGCCACATGCACGGCGTTGGTGGGAAAATTATATATAAAATAGTGGATTAGTCGATGCATATCATTGAGTTTATTCAGCATCACACATTGGGCCCCATCATTCATGTAAATAATAAAGCATTTAATTCCAGGATAATATGAGATAATAAGCGTTAGAGAGATATAGCTCCATGCTCTGAATGGGAGCTTCTACGTTAATGAGGTCATCGGTGTGTGCACTGTTGTGCAAAACCTGCTGTTTTGAGGAAACCATGAAATAGAATCGCCCCATGCTCTGAATGGGAGCTTCTACGTTAATGAGGTCATTATAGTGTGTGCACTGTTGTGCAAAACGTGCTGTTGTTTTGAGGAAACCGTGCAATAAAATCGCCCCATGCTCTGAATGGGAGCTTCTACGTTAATGAGGTCATTATAGTGTGTGCACTGTTGTTGTGCAAAACCTGCTGTTGTTTTGACGAAACCGTGCAATAAAATCGCCCCATGCTCTGAATGGGAGCTTCTACGTTAATGAGGTCATTATAGTGTGTGCACTGTGTGCAAAACCTGCTGTTGTTTTGAGGAAACCATGCAATAAAATCGCCCCATGCTCTGAATGGGAGCTTCTACGTTAATGAGGTCATTATAGTGTGTGCACTGTTGTGCAAAACCTGCTGTTGTTTTGAGGAAACCGTGCAATAAAATCGCCCCATGCTCTGAATGGGAGCTTCTACATTAATGAGGTCATTATAGTGTGTGCACTGTTGTGCAAAACCTGCTGTTGTTTTGACGAAACCGTGCAATAAAATCGCCCCGTGGTGTGGGGTTATGTTGTGCTTAATCTTTATGTTTAAACTTGCAATAAAATGTTTTGATTTAGCATAAATCCATGTTTACCTGGTATTCTTTTTAATGCAACCTGGTATGCATGTTGACCCAATTCAAGTAAACCAAGCACCGCAAGAATATTGGGTATAGAAATGAAGAAATTATGGGAACAGTGACATTCCGTGTTATTGAATAGATGTAAAGTCCTATAATGCCAATTAAAACACATTTGCATTATTCATAGCAGGTAAATAAGAATTGCCATGTGTTGTAAATAATGTGTATAGTGTTTACTTAAAAAAATTAAGTTAACTAAGGGAAACGTCATATAATTGAATATATTTACTTAAAAAAATTAAGGCAACAAAGGGACACGTCATATAATTGAATAGATTTTAATCACATAAATTTGATTAAAATTGATTGAATAAGTGAACTAAATTTAAATCAAAAACTTAAGTGCATGTTATTAATAATAACAGTTAAGATGTGTTGGATTTAGTAATAACATGCCAAATCATGAGTTAATATAGCCCAATTTAATTTTGCAAGTACAACTCAATTTCACAAGGGAAATTGATTTAAATTTACTTTAAAATGTTGGGCTATATTAACTCATGATTTGGCATGTTATTACTAAATCCAACACATTTGAACTGTTATTATTATTAACATGCACTTAAGTTTTTGGTTAAAATTTTGTTCACTTATTCAATACATTTTAATCAAATGTATGTGATTAAAATCTATTAAATTATATGACGTGTCCCTTTGTTGCCTTAATTTTTTTAAGTAAACACTAGTCACATTATTTACAGTGCATTGGTTCTCCCAGTCCACGTGACCATTTCTAGCATTTCAATTGGCTATAGTGACAGACATAGATATGATGAATAGATAGATACAGCTTCACAAAGACACTCTGGCGTCACAAGTGAATATTTCCTGCGCGTAAAATAAACATCATATTCTCAAAATAAACTGACGGGCCAGAAATTATTGCTGGCAGGCCCATTTCGGCCCGCGGGCCGCCTATTGCCGACCCCTGCCCTACTACATCTTAGCTGTATAGTGGGTCTATCGCAATTAACTATAGCCTATTTGTCTGTGTAAACAACACCACGCAAAGTGGTTTACCAGTACATTCCACTTTACTTCACTTACAATCTATTCAAACGTCACTCTGTATAACTCAGCGCTTTCCGAGGGTCGAGCTTGCTCTGAGCGAGTCGAGCTAATATACATCTTTATATTAGGGCCTTTGAAACTTTGGCAGTGTTTAAAAGGGGGCATATTTGCGGGCCTTTCAGCTGCTCATTGCCCTTAGAAGCTCAATCTTCCATGTTGTGTGTTGTTTATCCAGAGAATCCTCTTGGCACAACCCCCCACTGAGCTGTAGCGCTAAGTCAAGGACTGGAATACAGACATATCGTTTTTTCTTTATTCTTTTCTTCCCCCTAGTGGTGTGAATTACCCACTTATGCTAATAGACATCCCTTTGGAAGCATTTGTTGTTGGCAGGACATGGTAAGGTACTGTAGGTCTCCAATTCTGAGGTTGTCACGCATCTCTCAAAAGTTGGAGCTAACTTTTGTTATTTATACCCGTCACAAAGGTCTATAAATATACATGTACCTGAACCGGGTTGTTGTGAACCTCCAACCCGTTCAGTGAGTGCATTAGCACCGGTCCCGGTAGGAGGAAGTAATAAAACGTTCTCAAAAGTAAATGATATTTATTAACATAAGCGGAATGAAACCCACCCACATAATTTAGCACAAGGGAAGGGAGAACAAAACAGGAATATACAATATGACAAACAACATAAAGGGGTAAACACTAACAAACAAGTAATCAAAATGTCACAGGACCATCACATTGTTTTGGGGTAGTTGGACTGGAAAGGTGAGTGGTGTGGTTGGTCTGTTCTGTGGGGGGTTTGGGGGTGGTGAAGGGGTAGACAGAACTTGGTTATTGGGGGACAATGGGCTGTCTGTCAGGGAGGGGCTAATTACAATTTGGGATGGCGGGGGAGATACAGTTATTCCACAGCGGAAACAGCCGGAGGTAAATCAGTACTGGCATGAATCACCCCCATACAGTTCAAAAGTTAGGCGATACTGCCACCTGGCGAGATTCGATCGTAATTGCAATTCCAACGTAGGCAAATGTGCCGGGGATACCTAGGGAGCTCCGGCTGAGTGTCTAGAACGGGGATCAAACGATCATTCTCGGGTTCTGGCTCTCAACCGCTGGCAGCGAAACACGACTTTTCTCGGGTTTGCCGCAGAAAGGGTTAACTCATTCACTGCCAACGACGATTATACTCGTTATTGGCCGCCAATCGTTGAACACCAACAACGAGTATACTCGTTATTTCTTTTATTCGATATTTCTATTCATCACAGGCCCACTGACTTGGGGTTAACATTGGGAATCGCATTGAGAATGCCTAGGTGCAATATCGGCCACATTACGCTAGACGGCGGTATCGAGCACCCTTTCTAACGTTGTATCCTGGGCTGTGGGATGGGCAAAGGTTTCGGGTTACATTTTACCTTGTCGGGCAAGACGAACGGTTCTGTCGGTTACATTGAAGCCCGTCAAATATGCCCGATCCATATTATATTATATTATATTATGGTGGATTATGCCATCGAGCAAATGGACATTGGATGTACCAGATGGCGATCAAGAAATTGGAATATTGTTTTTGGAATACTCCCGGTCGCAAGTAAGGACGATTTGACGTAAATTTTAGCTTGATCCTGCAAGGCTTTTGTACCGATCAGGCTGATAAGCGTTTTTAGTGTTGAATACGAATGCCGCTACCGACAATCAAATAATCTGAAACGACCCCCCCCCCCCCCCCCTTCATGCCTTCATGATGGAACATAATACCTATGATGTAGATCTGATTCCGGAACAATAGCGGGTTCAGGCAAGAAATGGCAACGTCTACAATGGAATCGACGTATACTGCCATAACTAAGCATTTCATGAATTACCCTAAACCGCTCTAAAACCATACTTATATTCACCACGGTATAACACCGGAACTTATGGATGGAAAAAAATTCTCTTTTTTGCATCTTGACCGGAAGAAACTCAATGACTATAGTATTGTATCCATGGCTATAATATAGAATTTTGATTTAGCTCTACAAACAAGGTGACTAACTCCCATCGTTTACAGCGTGGCAATACTACCACAGGATAAGGCTAATCTCCGGCGGTCAATGAGTTAAGGGAGAATGCCACCCATGTGCTTTCCTGTGCCCCAGGACAGTTCAGTCAATATTTGTGAACACACACTCATAAAGCTATAAATGAGAGATTTCTATGGAGAGAACCCTCCAGTCAAACTTTATGAGTCATAAAATGAGAGCTAGCATGGAGGGGGGTGGTTCTGGGATGTAGGAACTAACTATTGCGCCTTCCTGAGGTGTTGGGGGCCTAACTTGACAGAGGTGCTCACTTGATAACCCTGGTGATATGCTTGGTCTCACTGCCTATCTATCTACATGTTGACTTGTGGTAGCCATTACGAGCAATGTGGGGTAGGGTATGTAGCATTGGCATTGTCAATACCTGTAGCTCAAATCAAAGGGGCGCAGGTCAGTTGAAGTTGGCAATGCTGTTTGGGGGGCATTATGGGTCACGTAATACAATCAGTGTGCGAACCATACCATGGTCTTCGGGGGAGCTATTATTTTGGGGGGGGGCAGTAGCGCTGCGCGAGGACTTTACTCTGGCGCTTGCTGTATATGCGTAACGTTACAGAACCACACATAGTCCACACAAGTCTGCATGCATGATGAAGACGCACATATTGAAATACACATGCTCAGATTATCCCCTCTGATCCAACACAAAAAGACACGAAACAAGCGCAGCTGCGCATGTAACCAACGCACAATAACCATACTGTAGAAGCCAAAACCGGCATATTGGAAATTGTATTATTTATAGAAATGGTATTGTATTTATGTTTTGAACACTAGGGGCACACACCACCTCTTAACACTTTGAATGCCAGCCACGAGAAAACTTGTTAGTTCATGCCATGCGTTGAGTGCCAACCGACGAGAAATCTAGTTTTTAAACGTTATTTTTTTGTATTATCGATTTCCATAAATTTTTCATCAATCTAGCCTCACATTACCAGTGGGGATCTGTCTGAGCTCGAACAGGGAAAATACCGCCCCCTATCGTCTCTCCGGATGGTATTGCACCCCATTGGATTGGACTGAATGAGCTGTTTTCACCTATATATCAACATGTCCCATATGTGTGTGTGTGGCTGTGAGTGTGTGTGTGTGTGTGCTGATCAGGAAATAAGATAATCGATTTTTCAGCCCGCTTCTATAGCGTGCATAAGTACACATATACTATCGATAATCTAGCGTTTATTTGAAAACAATTCATAAATTGTAACGTTCGGGAGCCTATCCTCCTGGGTCACTTCCTGTTGTTTTGGGTTCACCTTGTATGTCACCACTGAATTGCTGTCATCACTAATTGTCTGTCACACCTGGGTGCTGTCATTGGTTGTCAGACTGCTGTCACTCATTGACAGCGTGGAATGTTTGGTATGTGCCTATTTAACGTTTGCTCTATCCTTTGTCATTTGCTAGAGCTTCACCTAAACTACGGACAAGATACAGAATGGAACAAGCACTGACCTAACATCTTTATCACTGTACTTGCATATACTCTTATCCCTGGTAATAAACAGTACACCTGTTTTGGAAGAGTAAACCTATCTCTGTCTCGTTCTTCTTCGACAACTTGGAAGTCACTTACCCCGTTCGTAACAGAAGCTCTAGCCAATCATGACTTCCAACGAGGAGATACGGGACGAAATGGTGAGCCTACGGGACCAGCTCCAAATCATGATGGAGCGGCAGATGGCAGTCGGGGTCGAGCTGGGTCGACTGGGAGATGTTTCCCTGTCTTCTCAGGAGACGGCGGAGACAGCGTTGGCGGCGGTGAACCAGGCTCGCTCTGCAGCCGCTGGGACGACACCAGCGATGAGATCTGCAGCCGGAGCATCATCGATCGGCGGGGAAGGCGAGCGGGGGTATCCGGTAGATCGGGAGGAGTACCGAGAGCCACGCCTGCCGCCGCCGGATCGCTATGGAGGGGCTTCGACCGGCTGTCGTGAGTTCATCGCCCAGTGCTCTCTCATTTTTCAATTGCAGCCGCGTACTTTCCCCAGTGATGTGGCTCGGGTATCGTACATTATAACTCTCCTCACGGGTCGTGCTCTCTCTTGGGCCACAGCGGAGTGGGAGAGTGGGTCTGTGGTCTGCCGCGACGCGGATGCCTTCACCCTGGAGTTACGTTGTGTATTTGATACCTCCAGGGTGATTTCCATTTACGAGGCCGGCAGGCAACTTATGTCCTGCCGGCAGGGCATTCGCGCCGTAGCAGACTACGCCATTTATTTCTGCATTGTGGCTTGAGAGGCGGACTGGCCTGAGATTCCCTGCTGTGTCCACTTCTTGCATGGTCTCTCCACTCGCATGGAGGATGACATGGCTACACGGGAGCTACCCGAGCGCCTGGATCTGCTGATCAACATGGCTATTCGATTGGATAATCGTCACCGGGAGAGGGGGCGCGAGAGGGAGGCTTCGTCACAGGTACTCTTCCGCCCCTCTCCTAGTGTCGAACGGCCAGCATACCAGCCCATGAGAGAGCACCGGGGCGATGATGAGCCCATGCAGCTGGGAGCGCTGAATCTCTCTGAAGCGGAGAAGCAGAGGCGGGTCAACGAGAGGCGCTGTTTTCGTTGTGGCCGCACGGGGCATCGCTTCGCCGC
Organism: Notolepis coatsorum; assembly: GCF_963971535.1. NCBI lineage: Eukaryota > Metazoa > Chordata > Actinopteri > Aulopiformes > Paralepididae > Notolepis > Notolepis coatsorum. Next base: position 152,059,299 of record NC_140167.1, on the reverse strand, counting down.
CTGTCGTGGCTTGGGAAACGGAGGAGCCCGCTACGCCGCTAGCAGGTGGGCATGTCTCTCCGGTCATAGACGTTCACGACTCACATACTTTTTTTGATGTCACTCTTTGGTGGGGGGATTCTTCTAAAACGGCCAAGGCTTTAGTGGATTCGGGGGCTGCGGGAAACTTGATTCATGTGGGGGTGGCTCTAGAATGGGGGGTTCCCTTAGAAACACTAGAGGTGGCAATCCCTGTCCGTTCGCTAGACGGCCGACCGCTCGGCTGTGGACTTATTACCCAGCGCACCGGGAAACTGTGGGTTCGGGTGGCAGGTAGCGATGGGGCATATTTGAATTTTGTTGTTGTTATGTCTCCCCATTCTGACATTGTTTTAGGTCACCCTTGGCTTGTGATGCATAATCATCTTATTAATTGGGCTACGGGTGAATTCTCCATGGGAAGCTGGCGTGAGTTCATCCGAGGGCCCCCCCCTCTTTTGTCTCTCTCCAGGTTGATGGTGGACGTTGCAGATTCTTTATTATCCCCTAACCCCGATTTGGCAGGTGTTCCTGCGGTCTATTGTGACCTGGCGGACGTTTTTTGTAAAACGCGTGCTAAAGCACTACCGCCTCATAGACCTTACGACTGCCCCATTGATCTTCTACCCGGTGCTTCTCCACCCCGGGGACGGATGTTCTCTCTCTCTCGCCCTGAGACAGTGTCCATGAACACTTACATTCGAGAGGCACTGTCCGCGGGGCATATCCGACCGTCCACATCCCCTGCAGGCGCTGGCTTCTTTTGGTGATCAGCGGCCGTGCATAGATTATAGGGGGTTGAATGACGTTTCCATCAAGAACCGTTATCCTTTACCACTCATGGACACCGCCTTTGAGTGCTTACAGGGGGCACAGGTCTTTTCTAAACTTGACTTACGTAATGCATACAACTTGGTCAGTATTAGAGAAGGGGACGAGTGGAAAACTGCATTTAATACTCCTAATGGGCATTATGAGTATTTAGTCATGCCTTTTGGTTTAGCTAATGCTCCGGCAGTTTTCCAAGCCCTGGTCAACGACGTGCTGCGGGATCTAATTGGGGTGTCAGTGTTTGTATATTTGGATGACATCCTTATTTTTTCTCGCGATATGGTGCAACACCAACTGCACGTTCGTGAGGTGCTTCAACGTCTCCTTAAGCATCAACTGTTTGTTAAGGCAGAGAAGTGTGTGTTTCACACTGACACCGTTTCCTTCCTGGGCTTTGTGTTGATGAAGGGCGATCTTCGCATGGATCCAGCCAAGGTGAGTGCAGCCTTGGATTGGCCACGGCCTTCGTCGCTCAAGGAGTTACAACGGTTTTTGGGCTTTGCAAATCTTTACAGGCGCTTTATTGGCAATTTTAGCGCCTTATTCAATCCATTAACAGCTCTCACTACGTCCTCTCTCCCTGGCTTTGAATGGTCGCCTAGGGCAGAGTCGGCCTTCTGCGACCTCAAACGTCGATTTACCTCCGCCCCTGTACTGATCCGTCACGACACAGAGGCTCCGTTCATTGTGGAGGTGGATGCCTCTGACACCGCGGTGGGAGGGGTAATCTCGCAGAGATGTTTAAAGGACGGTAAGGTGCATCCTTGTGCCTTCTTTTCGTGCCGACTGTCTCCGGCCGAGCGTAACTACGACGTGGGTAATCGGGAGTTGTTGGCAATCAAATTGGCATTGGAGGAATGGAGACATTGGTTAGAGGGGGCGGCACATCCTTTCATTGTTTGGACTGACCATAAGAACTTGGCTTACATCCAAGGGGCTAAACGCCTTAACGCTTGCCAGGCCAGGTGGGCGTTATTCTTCACTCGATTTCGATTTTCCATCTCCTATCGACCCGGTTCCAAGAACGTCAAGCCTGACGCCCTGTCACGTCAGTTTGATCTTCCGGGTCGAGAGGAGAAGCCCCACCCTATTATTCCACAGGCCTTGATTTTGGCACCCGTGTCATGGGGCATAGATAGGGTGGTGAGGTCGGCTCAGGCACGGGAGCCCGATCCCGGTGGGGGTCCTCCGGGTCGGATGTATGTGCCCAAGGCGGTACGCTTGCGCCTGCTGCAGTGGGCACATACATCCTCTCTCACCGGCCACCCTGGCGCCACCAGAACCCTGGAGTTTATCCGTAGGAGGTTTTGGTGGCCCACAAAGGGGGGGGGATACACGCTCCTTTGTGGCGGCCTGTCCGGTGTGCGCACGCAGTAAGACCTCTCGCCGTTCGCCGGCGGGTCTCCTCCGACCGCTTCCTATTCCCAAGCGTCCCTGGTCGCACATATCCCTGGATTTTATTTCCGGCCTTCCCCTATCGGATGGGTTCACTGCCATCCTGGTGGTGGTGGACCGGTTCTCCAAGGCGGCCCACTTCATTCCCCTCCTCAAGCTTCCCTCGGCTCGGGAGATGGCTGACCTAGTGGTGCAGCACGTCTTTCGGGTCCATGGGCTTCCAGTGGATATTGTGTCCGACTGGGGTCCTCAGTTCGCCTCCAGATTCTGGAAGGCGTTCGCCACCGGTCTAGGCGCATCCGTCAGCCTGTCGTCTGGGTTCTATCCGCAGACGAACGGGCAGACGGAGCGTGTTAACCAGGATCTGGAGGGCGTTCTGAGGTGCTACGTTGCTGGGTGTCCTGCGACGTGGAGTAGGAAATTGGCCTGGGCTGAGTATGCGCATAATACCCTCCTCTCCTCCTCTACTGGTATGTCTCCCTTTCAGTGTCAATATGGTTTTCAACCTCCTCTGTTTCCCGAACAGGAGGTGGAGGTGCCGTCGGCCCAGGCACATGTGGCTCGTTGTCGCAGGACATGGAACAGAGTGCGGACAGCGCTGCAGAAGGCCTCGGTTAAGGCTCAGCGGCAAGCTAACCGCAAGGGTCGTCCGGCTCCGGTTTTCTGTCCGGGACAGCGGGTTTGGCTTTCCACTCGTGATCTCCCTCTTCGGGTGGAGTCCAGGAAGCTGGCTCCTCGCTTTATAGGCCCCTTTAAAGTGGTGCGTCGGGTGAATCCTATGGCTTACAGGATACGCCTTCCGGCCTCTATGAGGGTCCATCCGACGTTTCATGTGTCCCTGTTGAAGCCATTCCTCTCATTGCCCTTGTCCCTGCCACTCCCTGCGGTTCCTCCGCCCCGCATTATTGACGGTCAGCCTGTCTATACGGTGCGGAGATTCCTGAGTTGTAGGCGGAGGGGTAGGGGGTTTCAGTTCTTGGTGGATTGGGAGGGGTACGGGGTAGAAGAGCGTTCTTGGGTGCCTCAACGGGACATGTTAGACCCCAGCCTGATCGATGATTTCCGGCGGCTGCATCCCGAGGCCCCTAGGTGAACGTCAGGTGCCGTTCGTCGGGGGGGGGGGGATACTGTAACGTTCGGGAGCCTATCCTCCTTAGGATAGTATCCTACTGTCTACCTGGGTCACTTCCTGTTGTTTTGGGTTCACCTTGTATGTCACCACTGAATTGCTGTCATCACTAATTGTCTGTCACACCTGGGTGCTGTCATTGGTTGTCAGCCTGCTGTCACTCATTGACAGCGTGGAATGTTTGGTATGTGCCTATTTAACGTTTGCTCTATCCTTTGTCATTTGCTAGAGCTTCACCTAAACTACGGACAAGATACAGATGGAACAAGCACTGACATAACGTCTTTATCACTGTACTTGCATATACTCTTATCCCTGGTAATAAACAGTACACCTGTTTTGGAAGAGTAAACCTATGTCTGTCTCGTTCTTCTTTGACAACTTGGAAGTCACTTACCCCGTTCGTAACAATAAATAGGCCGAAAAATTACAACGTGTTTTGTGTATTACAGTAAAGCGCGATTCCTGCATAATCTTATTTTTTACTAGCGTTTTTCTAAATGGTATAAAACGGAAATGAACCGATTAAAAAACAATCTGTTGGGCGCTCCAGTAGCACACCATGTACTGCGCTGCGTCGCGGATCGGCCGACCCGAGTTCGATTCCCGGACCCGCCGTTATTTGCCGAATGTCTTCCCCTGCTCTTTCTCCCGTTTTACCCTCACTGTATCTGTCGGTCATGTCTGACCAGGAAAAGCGATAAACGCTAAAAAAAAATCTTTAAAAAAAATTAAATAATCTGTTTCGTCAATGTTGACTGCAAACAAGTAATTGATAAGCGACGGGCGTATTAGACACATAGCCATAATTTAAGATATAGTTTATGCGTTCGCAAATATGATCGCCCTCCATTGACTACAGCGTTGGCACTCAAGCGCCGATTTCTGGCACCCCCTGCTGGCACGGAAAGTGTTAATATAAAGGCTCTGTAATTAGAGCAAGGTTAAGCACCTGCTGAGAGAAAAAATAATTCCTACCGGAGCCACAGAGCAATAGAGAGATGCAAACTGTTCTGTTTTATTTAATTTTTTTATTGATCTTTTTCCCCCTCCTTTTTCCTCGTTAGTCGTTATTCGTTATGCCAATTCCCAATCCCCTTCCTGGTCGCTGCGCACTTACCCCCCACAGTCGGTCTGGGAGAATGGAGGCTATCACATGCTTCCTCCGACACAAGTCTAGCCAATCAACCGCTTCTTTTCACCTGGCAGCGCGGACTCTCACTGAGAGGGTGTAACGTGTGGAAGGATCACACTACCCCCCTTAGATCCTATCCGCGCTGAGCAGGTGCCCCGACCGAACTGTAGGAGTCGCTGTTTACAACGACCCGGACCCACCCCGCCAGCTTTCCCACCCTCTAATACTGCCAATTGTATTAGTGTGAACGGCCAGCCAAGCTGGTGACAACGCCGGGAGCTGGATTCGAACAGGCAAATCCAGCGTCTCCGGCGTTGGTGACGAACGCAATCTCCGCTACACCACCTGACCGCGCGAACTGTTCTGTTTTCAATCATAATTTTTTTTGGACAATACATCTTACAAACTACATCAGCTGCAGTCTGGATATACAACTCTGTCAACATCCACAACTTTTGTTACCAGAGTATAAAAACATCTAAGTAGGTGCATCGTGGCGCATTGTCAAAATATTAAGGAATGACAAGCGGCACATACCTTAGACAATTTATAAATGAGCAATAATGATAATAATACAGTTACTGTAATTAAAAAAAGCAGGTCTTACCTTAAAACAAGCAGATGTTTTGTCTTCTGCTAAAATGTGGGTGAAGTTTGATTTGTGCCTGCAGCGCCGCCACGCTCCCATGCAAGAATAGCATGCATTTAGCTATCTTTTACGGTGAATTAGTGAGCAATCATGAATCATACATTTTGTAATTTTACGCATTATACATGATGATGACTCTACAGAAATTTGAGAAAATTAGAAATGCATGGCAAAAATAGCATTTATTGTCAGTATTTCAGAGACCCCCAAAAATCTCTTCCGCTTCCCTTGGGGATTCCAAGTCAGGGCCTGGCGTGTAGTACTGGTAGCCGGTTTCCTCAAAGTGTGGCCTATCCATCCCCACTTTCGTCTCAGGATCTGCTTCTCCACTGGTTCCTGTCTTCCTTTCAGCCATAGTTCCTCATTCTTGATTTTGTTTGGCCACCGGATCCCAAAGATGCGTTTCAGACAGCTGTTTATAAAGGTCTGTATCTTCTGCAATGTTCTTTTCGTCATTCTCCAAGTCTCTGAACCGTAGAGAAGGACAGATTTGACATTTGAATTGAAGAGCCACACTTTAGTTGTCATGGCGATGTTCTTGGAGGACCAGATGTTCTTCAGAATGATGAATGCTGCTCTGGCTTTGCCTACTCTTGCTGTGACGTCGCCATCTGTGCCGCCCTTCTTATCCAATATACTGCCTAGGTAAGTGAAGGAGTTGACTTCCTGTATGGATTCATCACCTACTGTGACTGTGTTGTTGGTAGAGGTGTTGATCATCATTAGGTTGGTTTTCTTCCTGTTTATTCTCAACCCAGTCTCAAGGGATGTAGTTGCCAGCTTGGTTGTCTTGTCCTGCATCTGGTTGTAGTTGTGTGACAGGAGAGCCAGGTCATCAGCAAAGTCGAGGTCATCCAGTTGTGTCCATAGGGTCCACTGTATGCCGTTTTTATTTCCTTTTGTGGTGGTCTTCATAATCCAGTCTATGACTAGAAGGAATAGAAAGGGCGATAGGAGGCATCCCTGACGCACACCGGTCTTGACCTCAAAACTCTCTGACAGTTGGTCTGCATGTAAAACTTTGCATGATGTTCCTTGATAGGTGTTTTGAATCAGAGTGATGATTTTCTTTGGGATACCATAACGCCTCAGCAGTTTCCACAGAGTCTCTCTATCCACACTGTCAAAGGCTTTTTCATAGTCTATGAAGTATATGTATAATGGAGAGTTCCATTCGATGGATTGCTCTATAATGATGCGCAGGGTGGCGATCTGGTCCGTGCAAGATCTGTTGCTCCGGAAGACTGCCTGCTGGTCTCGAAGCATGGGATCCACAGCAACACTCATTCTGTCCAGTATAATTCTGTTGAGTACTTTACCCGGTACTGATAGAAGCATTATTCCTCTGTAGTTGTTGCAGTTGGTAAGATCTCCCTTTTTTGGTAGCTTGATGATGATTCCATCATTCCATTCTTCTGGAATCTTTTCTTCCTCCCATATCTTTGTGAAGAGGCTATGAAGCACTTATAACAACAGAGGACCAACGGAGAAGATGGGCTGAACATTTCAAAGAACTACTGAACCAACCAGCCCCGACAGAGCCAGCGGACATTACACCAGCGGAGAGAACACTTCCAATAAACTGTGATAAACCCAGCAAAGCAGAGATAAAAAAAGCTATTATCTCAACAAAGGACGGAAAATCTGCAGGACCAGATGAAATACCAGCAGAAGCCATCAAGGCCGACTTGAAGACTGCGGTAGATATGCTTCATAGCCAAGGCATGTTAGACTTTATTATCTTCTATCTTTCTATTCTCATTATTTCAATGCTAAACGTCATTTGTGTGTAAGATCTCAGATAACGATCTCAAATATTTGATGGCCTCATAAACTTAGAATCGCATTCATTGTCTATGGAACAGCACCAGATTTCACATACCAGTGAAATCACAGATTGGAGCATTCTTCTCTCTCTGACTTTTAGCTTCAGGAGAGAGTGGCGCATGGTCATAAATAATGACTGACCTGTGCTGGGGCACAGGAAGAACATAATGTGAATTCTTAAAATGGGTGGCATTCCCCTTTAAGCATGGTCTGACTGAGGATCGCAGTGTTATCATATCCGTCAATTATGTATGAGTGTTTTTGGTATAAGGCGCTTCCGATGCTTGGTTACAAATAGTCACGTAAAAAAAGAAAATGCACCTCTTGCACACACACACACAAGCAATATGCGCCCACACAATGAAACATGCATGCACACACACACACACACACACACACACACACACACACACACACACACACACACACACACACACATACACACACACACACACACTCATGCACGCACACTTCAATACCCCTCCTGGATCTTTTATGTGATCCTGCTTTTGTTCAGGTCATTTTATCAGCCAGTTCCTCTAAGCTTGCTCGTAGCTACTCAGTGGACATCGCCTTTGCACGCAATTGTGACAATATTTAGAGGACTTAGAGGCCCAAGAGTGCCTGTGCTCCACGAAGGAAACAAGCCAGGGGACACAGTGGCATTATATGTGCAAAGGTCAGCTTGTTAACCAAAGTAATTGGATCTCTCAGCCCTCTTAGGGTTGTGTGAGGCTTTGTAGCCTGCTTCTGCTTCCCAATCTAAGATGCACTCTCTCCCTCCCTCTAATTTTGCTATTGATTCGTCTGTCATTTGAATTCAGAGGGAAGGCATCAGCGGGCATCAATCAACTTGTGGTCTTTCATCAAACCCTCCCAACGTCTTGATTAATGTGCCTTGTCTTTGAGGTAAACGGATGAACCCAAATCATTTCATGGAAACTGTCCTCGTGCAAAGCACCTTTTTATAAATGTCGGACAACCTTTGAACCCTTTGTTTCTTTAGTTGTTTATATAATGGTAATTAACATAACTCCTCAATGATACAAGTTTATTTTTGACTCGCACATTGTTTGAAAGACTGACACTGTGACTTTACCCCATCCTCCCACTGGCGGCCGCATTTAATCTGTTGTACGCAGCAAAGAGAGTGATGGAATGGCCTGGAAGGAAATATAAATAATTCACAATGCTGAAATGTGAAAAGTTACATCCATGGCCTTCTAGGGAGGGATGGTGGGAGGGTGAGAGAGAGGAATTAGATGTAGCTTTAGGCTGTTTTTGGCAACTTTTGAAAACTATTCATCAAACTTATACAGTGAAAAAAGAGCAGTAAAAATAAAAATGGGTCGAAACGTTTCTAGAGAGCATAGTGGTGCCCTGTTAGTTTGGTATTTCATGAAATGTATCTTAACTTGAGCATACCATGAATACGACGACATTAACAGGCTTTTCAAGAGGCAGAACCCGGGAAAAGCAGCCGGGCCAGACTGTCTCTCCAGCCACCCTGAAGTACATGCCATGTGCCAGCCTGCTTTCAAGCCCTCCACCATCATCCCTGTCCCTAGAAAACCAAGGATCAAGTCAAGTCAAGTCAAGAGTTTTATTTGTCACGGCATAAAAGTATACAATGAAATGCGGGTGGTCTTGCCCGCAACAATGTGCAATACAGTGGTACAACATATAATAGAATCCAATAAAAACAACATTGTGCAATAACAGGTAACAGGTAACATGGTGTGACATCTCGGTATCTGTACATAGTTATTTACAGAGCATATAGGACATGCTAGGTAGCTTTGGTAGTGCAATACACTGTTACTGTTGCTATACTAATTTAAAGTGGCCTTTCCTTTTGGCAATAAGTGTGGGTGAGTGCGGCATGAGTGTGTGCCCGCTCATGTTAAAGTGTTAAAGTGGCTGCTAGTGCACAGCGTGCGTGTCGTGTGTGTGCTCATGTGTGCTTGTGTGTGGATAGTTCAGTGTTCTGTGGCACTCAATGTTCATTGTTCAAGGCTCTGATGGCCTGGGGGAAGAAGCTGAGCCTAAGCCTCTCTGTCCTAGTAGCTGGGGTTCGCAGGTGTCTGCCTGACCTCAGCAGCTGGAACAGGCTGTTATTGGGGTGGTGGGGGTCTTTCATTATTCTGCAGGCTCTGGATTTGCACCTCTTGTTGTATAGAACCTGCAGGGGAGGTAGTGCAATACCCGTGGTACGCTCGGCTGAGCGCACCACTCTCTGTAGGGCCTTCTTGTCCTGTGCCGTGCTGTTTCCATACCAGGCAGTGATGTTTCCGGTCAAGATGCTCTCTACAGCTCCTGAATAGAAGGACTGGAGTATCTTCCCTGATACTCTGAACTTCCTTAACTGTCTCAGGTGGTAGAGGCGCTGCTTCGCCTTCTTTACTACTGTGTCTATGTGTGTTGACCATGTCAGATCCTTTGAGATGTGGACCCCCAGGTACTTAAAGCTGCTCACCCTGTCCACGGTAGCCCCGTTAATCCTCAGTGGTGTGTGTGTCTCCTGCTGTCCTCTCCTATGATCCACGATCAGCTCCTTGGTTTTACCAATGTTCAGGAGCAGGCTGTTGTCCTGGCACCAGCGTTCCAGTACCTCAACCTCCTCCCGGTAGGCCTTCTCTTCGTTGTCCAAGATCAGCCCCACCACCACTGTGTCGTCTGCGAACTTCACTATGGAGTTGGAGCTGAACTTGGCCACACAATCGTGTGTGTAGAGTGAGTACAGCAGGGGGCTCAGAACACAGCCCTGGGGGGACCCGATGCTCAGGGTGATGGTGTTGGAGGTCTGACCCCCCACCCTGACCGCCTGGGGTCTTTCGCTCAGAAAGTCCAGTACCCAGGCGCTCAGGGCGGAGCTTAGACCCAGCTCGATCAGCTTGTCCACCAGTCTGGTGGGGACTATGGTGTTGAACGCTGAGCTGTAGTCAATGAACAACAGTCTCACATAGCCCCCCTTCTGACGGTCAAGGTGAGAGAGGGTGCTGTGCAGTACCTGGGAGACCGCGTCGTCAGTGGACCTGTTTGTCCTGTATGCAAATTGCATAGGGTCCATATCACTGGGGAGGGAGGCACAAATGTGGTCCTTGACCAGCCTCTCGAAACATTTCATGACCACAGAGGTGAGTGCCACCGGCTGTTGTCCTGGCACCAGTCTGTAGTCATTTGGACATGTTGCGGAGGGTTTCTTCGGTACAGGGATGATGGTAGACATCTTGAAGCAGGCAGGGACCACTGACTCCGCCAGGGATTGATTAAATATGGCGGTGAACACCGGGGCTAGCTGGTTGGCACAGGAATTAAGTATGCGTCCTGTTATACCATCTGGGCCAGCAGCCTTCCTGGTGTTCACCTGCATAAATGCTCTTCTCACACTGTGTTCCGACAACAAGAGAGCGTCCCCGCCCCCCCGCGGTTGCCCCCCCCCCCCTCCACAACAGCCGGCGCACCAGTGACGTCACTAGCCGGAGAGCTAGCAGCGCCACTGTCTACACCAAACCGAGCGTAGAAAGAGTTGAGCTTGTCCGCGAGGGAGGCGTCGTCGCTCCCCATTGATGGGGCGCTGACTTTGTAGTCAGTTATTGTCTTCAGTCCCCGCCATAAGCCTCTTGTGTCGTTTTGTGCCATTTGTGTCTCCAGTTTGTCAGCATATGTCCTCTTAGCAAGTTTAACAGCCTTGCGTAGAGTATAGACTCAAGCCTTATACTCCTCCATGTTTCATGACTCTCTGCCCAGGTTGTAAGCGGTGGTGCGAGAGTTCAGAGCTGCTCTAATAGTACTGTCCACCCACGGTTTCTGGTTTGGGAAAACCCGCACCTTTTTCGTGGGGACAATACTATCAGCTATTGTTGTTATATAGCTCACCACTGTGTCTGCGAGCTCGCTGACGTCACTGGCTCTGCCTTGGAACATATCCCAATCCGTGTCTGCTAACACGTCCTGGAGCGTGGCCTCTGATTCGTCAGTCCACTTCTTTGTCTCACGTGACGCCGTCGTTTTTTGCTTTGCTTGTAGGCGGGGAATAGCAAGATGGAGTCGTGATCGCTCGAGCTTGAAGACCCCGTTAATGGCGGAGCTGCTACCGCCTTGTAGCCGGCTCTGAACGGGGAATAACAGTGTTCGAGTGTGTTCCTCCCTCTGGTGGAGCAGGCGATGTGCTGAAAAAAGGACGGCATCACTTTCTTCAGGTTCGCCTGGTTGAAATCGCCAGCCACTATCATCGCCGCGTCCGGGTGTTTGATCTGGTGTCTGTTGAGGTGATCATGTAGTTCCCCCAGCGCTTTGCCAGTATTCGCCTGTGGGGGTATATATACGGCGGTCATGATGACCGCGGTAAACTCCCGGGGGAGGTGGAACGGGCGGCACAGGATTGAAAGATGTTCCATGTCTGGGGAGCATGAGCTCGAGAGAACATGCACTTCTTTGGGGTTAACCCAGACATTGTTCGTGAAGAGGCAGACCCCACCTCCGACGCTCTTTCCAGAGGCTGCCGTTCGGTCCGCACGTAATACGGTAAAGGCGTCCGAGGGAGAGACGCTGTTGTCCGGAGTCGCTGACTTGAGCCATGTTTCCGTGAAACACATGATGTTGATGTCTCTCATCTCCCGTTGGAAGCGGACCCTCGCCCTTAAGTCATCCATCCTACCCTCCAGCGAACGTGCATTCGCCAGAAAGATGGATGGAATTGGGGCGGCGTGGCTGTGGGGCGGCGTGGCTCAGGGGTAGAGCGGGGCGTCCAATGATCGAAGGGTTGGTGGTTCGAATCCCGCTCAAGCCCATGTCCATCCCATTGCCGTTGTGTCCTTGGGCAAGACACTTAACCTACTTGCCTCGTATGAATGTGTATGCATGTGAATGAATGTTGGTGGTGGTCGGAGGGGCCGTAGGCGTTGATTATTCGCCACGCTTCCGTGAGTCTGCCTCAGGGCAGCTCTGGCTGCAATTGTAGCTTACCACCACCGGTATGACTGTGTATGAACGAATAATGGACTCTGTGAAGCGCTCTGAGTCAGAGCAACAGTAAGTCAGAGAAGAGCGCTATATAAATCCAATCCATTATTTATTATTATTTAATTGCTGGGCGGTAAGCAGCTCTTTTTAATCGCAGCCTGATACCTCCTCGTCGCCCTCTGTGCCTCTTCCTGCCGTGTCCTTTGTTCTTTTCTTTGTCGCCGTTCTCCCTTCTGATCTCGGTTGGCCATTCTAGGCATAAAGTGTCTCCAAACTCCTCTTTGAGCCCGGGGTTTAGGTCCATAAGCGTATGACGTACCCGCCAGTGTTGCTTTAATAAAAAAAGTAGAAAAAACAAACATAATAGCTAAAAGTGTGTACATCGTTGCGGAGCTACAGCACTACAGGACTGCAGCAATAATAACTACATGCATATTATCCTATTCAACAGAGAGTGTGAAATTATATAATCTATAGATCTGTCGCCCCGACCTCTGTAGTATTGGATTATTTTAAAAGATCTCACAGGTAACCCCTCTTCTGCCGCCCCCCCCTTTTCCTCTTTCTCTCTTCTTCTCTTACTCTCTCTTTTGGCCCTGCGACCTCCTTGTGCCCTCTCAATTAGCTCTTGTCCTGATCAGCATGATGATAGCTCACATGCTATCATGTGTCTCTCCCCTCCCTGGCCTTTCTGTCACCCTGCCCTGGGCCCACCTACTGACATAAATCTACATCCCTCCCTCCTCTCTCAGTCTCTCTCTCTGTCTCCCCCCTCTCTCTGTCTCCCCTCTCTCTCCTAACAAGGGCCCACCTACTGACATAAATCTACACCCCTCCCTCTTCTCACTGTCTCTCTCTCTGTCTCCCCCCTCTCTCTGTCTCCCCCCTCTCTCTGTCTCCCCTCTCTCTCCTAGCAAGGGCCCACCTACTGACATAAATCTACATCCCCCCTCCTCTCCCCTCTCATCGTTACTACGTGACACGCAGTTTTTGACAACGGCTCTTTGACCCAAATCACTATAGCAACGGCGATGTTGATATTACCGCCCCTTACACCAAACAAACAATGTGGCACTTTCTCCAGATTGAGTAACCTTGATGCTGTGGCTATCAGCTGTTGATGTTAACAGCACAGCCCGAATCCTCATCTGCTGCTGACAAACAGATCTATAGATCCGTCTGAGTAGATGCTGTCACCCACCGATATATATATATATATACATTATATACACATTGAAAAACATAGATTCCTTCACCCCTCTCTCTGTCTCCCCTCTCTCTGTGTCTCCCCTATCTCCCTCCTCTCCCCTCTTCTCTTTCTCTCCTCCCTATCTGCCATCAGTCATCAACCAACAAAGGAGGTGTTTCAAGAATTATGTATAAAAACTGTCTGTAATCATATCTCTGGATCTTAGCCGAGTGGTGTGCTCTTGCGTGAGTCTCCACTTGAGGCTCTGGTCCAGGCTTGCTTGTACTCTACATCTGCTTCAGACCTCACTCTGACAATTGAGCACTCCTGGGTGAGGTTTAACGTCAAGTGGGTCCAGATCTGCAATTCAAGTTTCAAGTTCAAGTTTCTTTATTAATTGTCATACAGAAGTACAGAATACTTGTATACAAAATGCTTCTTTCTGTTACGCTCCAGAGACTGTGCTAGACAAAAATAGATAACTATCAAATAAGTATAGCAAGTATAAAATAGAAGTCAAGTACGTAGACACAAGTGTTCAGTATGTACGTATATACAATGTTCAATGCAGAGTAGAAGTAACTGAGTTACCATGCAATATACTATACAATATAATAATATACAATATACTAAACAGTGCAAAGCAGAAATGGGTTGAGGTACAATTTAGGTACAATTTACAGTAAGGTGTAATGAGGTATGGGTTGTAGTGCAAATTCTTTACCAATAAATATAAAGTGTGTTTAGGTGTTCTAAAGTGGGTGAAGTGGGTGCTGCACTGCTGCAGTGAGTTGTTTGTTTAAAAGTGAGTGTGGATGTGTGTGCTGTGAGTGCATTTGATGGTTGTTACATAGTGTTATTGTTCGTTGAGCATCCTGATGGCCTGGGGATAGAAGCTTCTTCTGAGTCTCTCTGTGCTTGCCATGATACTCTGGTATCGCTTGCCTGACCGCAGCAGTTCAAAGAGGCAGTTGTTTGGGTGCCTGGAGTCTTTGATAATTCTCTTAGCCTTACCCATGCACCGCTTGTTGTAGATGTCCTGGAGAGTGGGAAGCCCCCCTCCAATTGTGCGTTCGGCTGAACAGGCCACTCTCTGTAGTCTGCTACGTCTTGTGCGGTGCTATTCCCAAACCAGGAGGTGATATTGCCAGTCAGGATGCTCTCTATTGTACATGAGTAGAAGTTCTTAAGGATCTTCTGACTGACTTGGAACTTCCTTAGGCGCCTGAGGAAGTAGAGGCGTTGCCGTGCCTTCTTCACAACATTGTCAATGTGTGTGGTCCATGTCAAGTCCTCGGATATGTGGACTTCGAGGTACTTAAAACTGTGCACTCTCTCAACCGGTGCCCCGTCGATGCTGAGGGGGCTGTAGTCCCTGACCCCGACCTCCTAAAGTCCACAATCATCTCCTTTGTTTTGCTGACGTTCAGGGAGAGGCTGTTCTCTTGACACCATCCCGCTAGAACCTTGACCTCCTCCAGGTAGGCCTCCTCGTCGTTTGCAGAGATCAGGCCCACCACTACTGTGTCGTCAGCAAATTTGATGATTGTGTTGTTGTTCCGCTGTGCGACACAGTCATGTGTGTACAGGGAGTAGAGGAGGGGACTCAGAACACAGCCCTGGGGGGCCCCTATGTTGAGAGTGATGGATGAGGAGGTGCAGTTGCCTGCTCTCACCACCTGGGGTCTGCCCGTCAGGAAGTCCAAGACCCACTGGCAGAGGTCATAGTTCAAGCCCAGGTCCTTGAGCTTGGCTATGAGTTTGGAGGGGACTATGGTATTGATTGCTGAGCTGTAGTCGATGAACAGCATTCTCACATAGTTCCCCTGCCTCTTGTCCAGGTGTGATGCTGCTGTGTGCAGCACATGGGCTATGGCGTCCTCAGTGGACCTGTTGGGGCGGTATGCAAATTGCAGGGGGTCCAGGTTGATGGGGAGGGAGGAGCAGATGTAGCCCTTTACTAGCTTCTCAAAGCACTTCATGGCTATGGAGGTGAGAGCTACAGAGCGGTAGTCGTTGAGGCAAGCAGGCTTGGATTTTTTGGGTACAGGGATAATAGTGGACTTTTTCAGACAGGTGGGGAAGACAGCCTGTTCCAAGGACAGGTTAAATATGTCAGTGAATACCGGGGCCAGTTGGTCCGCACAGACTTTTAGGACGCGGCCGGGGATACCGTCCGGTCCTGCTGCCTTCCTGATATTCACTTTCTTAAAGGTCCTCCTCACCTCATGTTCTGTTACCCTGAACACTGAGTCTCCATCAGCAGTGCCCCCCCCTCCATTGCAGTGGTTTGTAGGCTGGTGTTGTTATTCCCAGCCTCAAACCTCGCATAGAAGGTATTGAGATCATTTGCTAAGGAGATGTCACTGTTCAGCTTGAGGGAGGTGCCTTTGTAATCTGTCATCGTTCTGAGGCCCTGCCACATACCTCTAGAGTCAGCCTGTTCGTATTGAAGTTCAATTGTATCCCTGTAGCGCCTCTTTGCTTCTATCACTGCTCTCCTGACATTGTATCTCGCCACCTTGTGGTCATTCATGTTGCCTGCCACAAGCCCAGCGTTGTATGCTGAGGTGCACGCTTTCAGAGCCTCACGGACGGATTTGTCTACCCAGGGCTTTTGGTTTGGGTAAACTCTAATTGTGGTAGTGGGGATTGTTTCTTCCACCAAAGTACAAACAAAGTCCAGCACTGTCTCAGTGTAGTCATTGATGTTATCTGTGTTATCGCGGAACACCCCCCAGTATGTACATTCAAGTGCAGCCTGTAGCGTTTCCTCTGACTCCACAGACCATCGCTGCACATATCGCGAGACTACAGGCGCGCACGCTTGAGACTTTGTTTATATTTTGGAGAAAGAAAGATGGCGTCATGGTCCGATTTGCCGAATCCACTGGCAGCCTGAGATTTGTATCCACACTTAAATTGTGAGTAACAATGGTTTAAAATGTTACCGCCTCTGGTGCTACAAGTCACATGCTGGTAGAATTGAACTTCTCGTGTGAATTCAGAAACTAGTAAACAACCTTGGCAAATTGCTATCAACTAAAGTTCATCTGACTCCGTCTCAACATCTGTTCAGCCGTCGCTTTTTGGTCAACAAAGAACTTCTATATCGTAACAGTAGTAATGAAGTCATTTGAGCGCCTTGTTCTTTCCCACCTCAAAAACATCACTGACCCACTCCAGGACTCACCCACAGAGCCAACAGGTCTGTAGATAATGCTATAAACATGGCCCTCAACTTCATCCTCCAGCACCTGGACTCCTCAGGAACCTATGCCCGGATCCTGTTTGTGGATTTCAGCTCTGCCTTCAACACTAGCATCCCGGCTCTTCTCCTCCGGTAGGAGATTCAGATACAGATTCAGATTCCTTTATTGTCACTTATTTCAATACTTTACAGCAAGAAGAGTGAAATTATATTTATTGTGGTCCCTCGACCATAGAAGCTTCCAATAATAAAAATACTATAAATTTAGCATATGTGGTAAATTCCCAAAACATAGATCTCATGACTAACTAATGTGTAGAAATACTTGGCCCTCAAAACAATAATTCATAGATTGTGTGTGTGTTTACATAGACTGATTGCCATTGTAGGCACACAGGTCGATTTACATATGGAGTGAGTGGTCAAATGACAGGAACCCAAGGGCCATCTGCCATGGCCTGGGAAGAGTTTAGGACAATGGGCTCTGTAAGATCGGGACAAAAGACCAAAAGGTCACGTAAACATGTTATCTCGCTGGAGTTTCCTGTGACACACACACACATAGACTCACACACACACACATTCAGACACACACACACACACACACACACACACACACATAGACACACACACACATAGTCACACACACACACATAGTCACACACACACACACATTCACACACACACACACACACATTCACACACACACACACACACACAGAGAAGATCTCCAAACAAGCTAACTATTTCCTGGTATATTGTTCTAGAATTCTGAAGTCATTGAAGTAAGTTAAAATCATACTTAAAGTAGGTAATTAGTTAATGTGCCTGTTCTGTTTTCATTTATGTTCAATATGATTAATTGATTGTTCTATGTATTGAAATGTATTCTATTAAGCTAACAAAATGATTAGATTTGTTAGATATTTTCTGAAAGTCAGTAGACTTAGTGATAAAGAAATATATCTGTGTTTATGTGGGCAATTGTAATTCAAATATAGATATTAGGAAATGAAAATAATGCAATGTTTAAGGTAGATTGTTAGTACAGTATATTGTTGACTGTGTAAGGACAGCCTCCGTTTGCAGTTATGTGAAGGGGGTTGGGCTATTAAGCCAAACCCCTATTTTTCAAATACCAGCTTAGCAGACCTGTGATTGGAGGAAATAATGTGATGATGTCATCAACTCCGAGACACTGGGCCTTGGCTATAAGATCCCAGGTGTGATGGGGGAGAGGGACTCTGAAACAACCCAACCCACAGGACAACACCTACCACCCATGCACACCAAGGCGGGCAAAGCAGGCAACAAGGACAAAGGAACTTCTTGGAGGGAAAATCAACTCTTTGTTCACTAGCCAAGGGAACAAAGCCATCAACAAACTTATCAACTAGCTTTCTTCTTTAGTCTGGTTGTATCACTCACGGCATAGTGTTTGTGATCACAACTATAGCATTTTCTTATTGTAATTTGTATACACTCTTAAACTTTCATTAAACAACTGTTATACTATTTTTCCTCCTAATTCCTTCTGCCTGCACCGCTCAGTTTGAAGAGAAGTGATTCCCAGAGCTTTAAAAGTATTGAATCACAACGCAGAGTACTAACGCAACCCGGTTCTGATCAGAGCAGAACCGAAATAGCTTGGGAAATCCACTTCACATACAATAAGATGACTAAAATAAAGATTACTTTTTAAGATTCTGGCTGTGTGGCTGCGGTAGCGCTTTCCAGACTGCATCAGCTGGAACAGTCCATAGTTGGGGTGATTACAAACAGGAAGCAGCACCTGAAACACTGAAAACACATATCTGACTCCCGGACCATCAGCACTGGTTCCCCTCATGGCTGCATTCTTTCCTCCCTTACTCTTCTCCCTGTACATCAACAGCTGTACCTCCAGTCATCAGTCTGTCAAATCCCTGACATTTTTGCGGCTGACACCTCCCTCATTGGGCTAATCTCTGGTGGGAATGAGTCTGCCCATAGGTGGGAGCACCTGGTGTCTTGGTGTGGACTGAACAATTTAGAGCTCAACGCTCTAAAGACAGTGGATATGGTTGTGGACTTTCATCCAGTTGACTCAGTGGAGTTCTTCTACTTCCTGGGCACCATCATCTCCCAGGACCTCAAGTGGGAGCTGAACAAGGACAAGAGCAGACTGCAGCATAGTATTTGCTACGATGAGAAGGTGATTGGCTGCAATCTACCATCTCTCCAAGACCTGTACACCTCCAGGGCCCTGAGGCACACAGGTAAGATTGTGGCCCTCCCACCCTGGACACAGTGGGTCTCATTCCTGAAATTCTTTCAAAGATATATTCTGGAAGACTTATGGTGGAACCACTGAGACATAATCAATGACAAGTTCACTCTGAGTCCTGAACGTGCTGGTAATATGTCTTAAGTGGCTGAAAAGGTCGCACAAATGATATGATCTGATATCTGCTTGGAGAATGGCATTCTGTCTTAAACTCGAAAGCGCGTTCCCGTTCAGGTCATTTGCATACAAAACACCGCCTCCAGGGCTCCTTATAAGGCAACTAGTGATGCAGCTGTGTGCAAATGGAATGGCAGAAGTGCTTTGCAAGTCTTGCAAGCCGCGTGATTACGAAACCTAGCGTCAGTCAGTGCCAATCAGAGAGCGTCTCCGAGAAATGCGGCTAGGTTTCGTAATCACGCTTGCGTGCCATCAAAACTAGATTAGATTAATGTTTTGGCATCATATACAGCTCGCGGTACACCTACCTACACGAGCGCAGTACTGTATATGAATGAATGAATGAAATATAATATATATAGCCTAGGGCGGGCGTAATGAATGAACGCAGTATGGCTTATTATTCCATAATTAAGCCTATAGGCTACTGTTCATTCGTAGGCGCACACAATTGTTATGGAATATTAATGCAGCCTATTTCCACCGATTAGCTTTAGTTCTTATTTATTTATCCACTGTCATTTCAGTGTTGGTGTATAGTGTATTTAAATATAAGTTTAATTGATTAATGATATATTCGAAGGAATGCAGGTTTATAGCTATATCAACCCCCTCCAATGTACAGTAAATGACCAAGTATGGTTTTGTCAATATTCCAATGTACAGTTTTGCTTGTACAGTGTAAGTCTACCACCCCTCCTACCCAACCTCCTCCAACAGTTTCTACGTCAAATGTACTCTCTTTTCTGGACTCTTTTTTGTATCACAAACAGTACTGTATTTGCAAATCTGGTATGTCATAAATGTATAGATGTAGCAGTAATGTCTATCTGTGTCATGTGTGTCATATATGTTATGATGAATTGAAAATGGGGGGACCCTGATGTAAACAAGACGAAATTATTTCTATGGTCTGCATCCCCTTATGTAATTGAGCTGTACTGTACTGTACCCATTCTGCAATCTGTTAATACAGTTTTCAATCAATCAATCAATCAATCAATCAATCAATCAATCAAACAAAGGTTTGTCCCATTGTATACCAATCAATGGGATACATTGCATGTTGACCTGCATTCTTTCAAATGTATATAATTAATCATTAAAACAGATTTGTAACAAATAAGAAATACAAATTCCACAGAAGGCATTAAATAATTATTATTTTCAATAATTTCACAATAATTGCATAATTGTGTTTGAATATCTGAGTAATTAAAGTAATTATACATTTGTCCAAAATAGCTGGTTCAGATATGGTTAAGCAGCTGCCCTGTGATCAGATGAATCCATATTATGTATTTTTCCGACATCAAATGCGTAATTTCTTATCGTACAAATATTGTCATATTTATTTTAATTATGATTAAGCAATTAATTCCAAGGAGGCCTGTAGCGTTGACGTGAAGGAATCACTATGAGAACACAGTCTGTCAAGTTATAATGACATTTTTTATTAGTCAATCAATCATGAGATTTGATCGTGGCTGAGAGCAGATTAAAAAGTGCTCCTCAGCACTCTTAAATCTGCTCTCAGCCACAATCAAATCTGATCTCAGGAAAATTTGGGGACTCCCACTCCCAGCCCTAATATGTCTTAAATGGGCCGAAATCTGGCTAAGACAAAAAAAATTGTCGTAACTTCGTTCGGGAATGAGACCCAGTCTCTTTGAAACACTCCCCTCTGGCAGGGGGCTACGGACCAAAACGTTGCACCACAAGAACATCATCTTCCTGTCTGCAGCTGGCCTCATCAACAAGGCCCAGTTGAAATTATCTTTACATTCCAAAGCCTACCAATAAATCAAATGCTCTGAGACTGTCCCAGGTCCTGTAATCAGCCATTCCAAAATCTCAGGGCCTTATTCTTCATAATTTCTTTGGCCTGCCAAGTGGTGTATACATGGTCGCTAACTAGAAAACGAACAATACCACTGTATTCCTCCTCGAAAAGTACACAGTGTGCAAAACTGCCTGCCAATCAGAGGCAGGGAAATATGTTTTATTATTGTGACGTACGTGGGTTGGTCATTATCATTATTATCGTATTTGTAACACCATGTAAACATCAGGTTAGTATAGGTAATATTATGTTATTTGTATTGTATATAGTGTGTGTCGCTTTTGTATTCATCCATTTTTCTTTCTCCCTTTCCCAGGTGCCGCCTGTCTCTCTGATTGCCTGAGGAGTGGCAGCTGAAGGCAATCAGCCTCAGTAGACGGGTGAGCCTGGCATGCGACACACATCCGGGCGCCTCATTGCCACTGACCAGAGTGGAGTGTGAGGTTGCCTATTTTTGCCACTGTGTGGGGAACGATATCGTGTTGGCCTATTTATCTATTTTCCACTGTTTGTGGACTGTTATATATTGTGTTAGCCTTTTCTTCCATCTCCACTATTGTGTGTAAGTAATACTGTGTTGGCCTTTGTAACGCCCTCTCAGTGATGGGCAGTAGCTTGCTACAAGTAGCGACGCTACATAGCTTAACTACAATTCTCAGTAGCGTGCTGGTAGCTCGCTACTTTTTAACCAGGGTAGCGATCTCTGTAGCGGAGCTATTTATAGAACAAAGTAGTAATGTAGCGACGAGAAACGTTACACGCTACTTTCGAGAGAAACAGTCTAGACTAGAAGATCTGCGAGGAGAAAAAAAAACTCCCCGTAAAAAACCCACTATGATTGGTTGGTTGAATTAGATATGAGTGACGACTCACGATTGGGTATGGTAGGCAAAAACATTACGGGTAGGCCAATCAGAGGCAGGATAGGGCGGGACTCCAGCCGCAAAGCAGGAAGTGAAAATCAAAACACAGACGTATTGAATGAATGCAATTTAACGGATTACATGAACCAGTCTGCGCGAAATGGCAGAGGGGTTCGATGGCATTGATGAAGATGATGATGTCAATAACAACAATGACTCTCCATGGCCCTATCTGGGACACATTTATGAGTTTGACTGAAAAAACAGCTAAAACATATGCTGCTCTCTCAACACGTCCAGCACTAACTTGAGAACACATTTAGGTGAGCTGATGAAAATCTGTTCCCAAACAGCACACAAGTCAGTACACTTTGTCAACAGCTTTAACTAAGATAGCTGCTATCATGATGATGTTTCACTGTAGGCAGAAAATGAACAATATTATTGGGGTGGAGAAAAGAAAAAAAGAGGGAAAAGCAGTGGTTTTCAACCTGTGGGACAGGACCCCCAGGGGGGGTCCCCACATGATTTTGGGGCCATGGAATGTTTTGTGAGTTACATATTTAAATACATTTGGTCATTTAGCTGACACTTTCATTCAAAGCAACTTACAAATTGTGTACAACAAGTCAGTAGGAGTGGTACATATCTAGCAGCCAAGGATAAGTAGTATTGTTTGTCAGTGTCAAGCTTGAGTGTTATACTCTGAGTACATACTGTAGTAGTATAGACATATTAGCATAGTTGGTAGTAGTATATACATGGTAGCATAATACTAGTAAAATGAAGTAAAACAATTCAGATATTGAAGAAGTGTGTTTTCAAGTGTGTTTTTGGTTGATAAAGTGGGCAGGTTTCAGAAGATGCAGAGTTTAGGGATAAATAATACATAAAGATAGAATAGAAAAGAAAAAGACCATTACTGCATCAAAAGTAATCAACAAACTATACTATACAAACTGATAAAACCAAATGGTCTCTTTCTTTTCTTTTGTAGAGGCTGCACCCAGCTAAACTTGCCTTCCTGGATTTTGTACATAATACAAGTTCATGTTAAAAGGATGACACAAAAAGCCAGACCGAGGGCTTGTTTCAGTTTTATAATAAACAATCAAACTGAGAATTCTTTTTCCTGCCTATTTGTTTGGTGGAAACTTGGTCACGAAGTAAAAAAAAAAAAAAAAAAAAAGTAGTGCCGATGTAGCTAGCTATTTTTGCCATGTTCTTGTAGTGTAGATTGCTACATTTATCTGGGGATAGCTTCCATTGTAGTTGAGCTATATTTAATCGAGAGTAACTTGTAGTGTAGCTTGCTACATTTTCCAAGTAGCTTGCCCATCACTGCGCCCTCTATTGCAATGATGACTCAACCCGTCTTTGATCTTTACTGATTGGCTTTATTTCCGTTCTTTATTCCGAACCGTAAAACTGTGAAAACATACATGAAATACAATAAATCACTGATCAAACCATAACAACATACATCCATATTATCTCTACTTGTATAGGAGTGGCACCGATCTTTGCAAGGTTGGTTGTTTAACCCACTGAACTTAACCTACAAGCACATTACGGCCCCAAACGTACCTTGTTGACTGCATGCAATATGAGAGGAAATTTAGGTGCTCTGGTGTCGGTGTGTCTCGTCTGATGGTGGTGGAGGAGTGAAAGGATCGAACCTTCTAACTTCTCTCTATTTATACACTGTGGCGCGAAGTTCTGGAAGGTTCTGCTATGACCTCACTGCGTCATCCTCAAACTTCCAGAGCGATCTAGCCTGTTCTAACCGGTTCTACTATGACATCATACTGAAGCGTAACTTGAATTACACTGTGACACACCTGCAGTTACACTCCCACCAAGCATATATAAGCATTGTATATGATTCTTATGATAACTTAGAGACGATAACTGCCCACATAGTGCCTAAAACGTAAAGCAATAACTACAATAACTATGGTCCTTGGCCTCCACAGGACGAATCACCTCAGCCTGCGCCTGGAGGGAGAGGGAAAGATAGAAAGATAGAAGGATAGAGATATAGGGAAAGATAGAGGGCGCAAGAGACTTCATTCTGCTTCCACTAGCGTCACCGTCTTATGGATGGGCCTCTCCAGGTGGACTGGTGTGGAGATGCGCTTTCCTTTCTTATCAAGGTTGGGGTCGCTGATAAGCAACTTAAGTCTTCGCACTCTCCCATCTCTCCCTGGGTACACCTCAATAACCTTTGCCATCCTCCCCTGGTTACGTGGTGTGGACTCATGCTGTAGGAGTACAATGTCATCGACCCTTGCGTTCCTACGATCCTTGGTCCACTTATGTCTCTGTTGGAGGTGCAGGAGGTACTTCTTCTTCCATATTGTCCAGCAGTGGGTGGATAAGATTTGAACTCGACGCCATCCTTTGCCGATGTACAGATCTTCCTTGACGAACTGTCCAGGAGGTGGAGCGAGTATTGTGGCCTTCATGGTCAGGATGTGGCTTGGTGTCCGGGGCTCTGGACTAGATGAATCATTGAGCCAATCCGTGGTCAGAGGTCTGCTGTTTACAACCGCTATGACTTCATATGGGAAGATGGTCAAGACAAGGCCCGTCAAGCTCCTTCTGATGGTGCGTCTTTGTCTTTCCCAGAAAGCAGCCGGCTTCTTCGTTGCTGCCTTCGTGGGTCCTTTGGATTCCACAGGTTTCTTGGCTGCTGGCTTCTTGGCGGGCTTGTTGGCTTTAACCTCAGCCTGGTTGATCTTGAGAGAGCCGGAGGCTCCGGTACCCTTGACCTGGAACAGGGTTCCTGGACCAGGGTTCTTGTCCCCGTCATAGCCACCGACAGCTAGAGCATTCGTTACGGCAGACAGAGACACACCGCTCCCTCCCATATTGACTTCTCCACGTGGTCCAAAGCGTTCCATCCCATAGTAGGTGAATGGCGGAGCAGTTTCCATTCGTTCCTCCGGGAGGTCTGCCATTCTTTGCTGTTCCGTGCATCGTCTGAACTTCCTGCACGTAGTGCACTTGTAGATATGGGATGATACTGCCTTGCTGCAGCCTAGTATCCATATGCCATTGGATCGGAGTGCATTCATGGTCATCCCTCGTCCCTGATGGTGCACTCTCTCATGATAGTGCTTGACGAGTAACCCAGACACATGACTGTCCTTGGGAAGGACCGCTGGATGCTTCCCCTGTGGCTGTAAGGCGGCATGCGTTAGGCGGCCGCCAACTCTGAGGACGCCTTGGTCATCCAGGAATGGACCTAACCGGTGCAGCTTAGTGGCTCTGCCCTTGGCTGGTGTCTCCTGGTGACTCTGGAGTACCTGTATGTCTTGTGAAAAGGTGGCTTCTTGCACCATCTTGATTATTGTTAGCTCCGCTTCTCTCCTTTCCTCTAGACTGGTGGCTTCACAGGACTTTGGCTGGTGACCTTTCCTTTCTCTCACATGGCGCTGGAGTCGGGCGATAGCTTTCACCAGTCTGGACCAGTCTGAGAACTTGTGTATGCGCTCTAGCAGCGGCCAGACTTCTTTCACCTGTGTGGTGAGCACCTGGGCCTTCCTAAGTTCAGGTTTGTCGCTTGCGATCTCTCCCACCTTGCCTTCTCCACTTGGTAACCCTTTCTGCCAAAGCAAGTCTGGGCCGGTGACCCAGTTAGAGGCTATCAGTGGCTCTGCTGTGAGACCTCTTGAGGCATGGTCGGCTGGATTCTCTTCCGACGCCACATACCTTCATTGTGTAGACTCTGTGCTTTGCTTGATGCGTTCCATTTTCGACTGGAACCTTAGATCCTCTTGGGGGATGGGGGTGGCCTCTGACGCTCTTTAAGCAACGTCAGGCTCCAGCATCTTTATGTCATCTGCAGGTAACGCAACTTCCTTGATCGGTGTTCTACCGACATCGTGCCCTTCACTTATTGTCGAGATCTTTAGCTGACATGGTTCACCCTTTGTGTTGAGAGCCTTTGCTGTCATTTCGCGGATCAAGGTTGTGTCACTTTGTGTATCGAGGAGTGCGATACATCTGTCTTCTTGCCTTGGTTCTGCTACAGCTAGCAGTGGAGACCGCTGCTGGTTTTGCCTTGGTTGTGCTGCCGCTTGCAGTGGCGCCTGGTACCGGTCTTGCCTTGCTTGTGGTGCAGCTTGCAGTTGGGGTTGCCGTGGTGGTGCTGCAGCTGGCTGTGAAAGTGTCTAGTGTTTAGTGCCTGAAGTGCTTCCTGCCTTTGACCCTCTTGCTCTCGTGAAGCCCGCTGAGGTGCCTGCCCTGGGGTTGAGTGGGCTTGCAGTGGCGCCGGTCTGTCTCCAGCTGGGTAGTCACATTGGCTGGCTGCTCGAGCTGCCTGTAGCTCCAGCTCGGCTACCACTAGCGCTCCTTCTCTGCGTTTAGCCTCTAGCGCTCCTTGTCTTTCCGCGCTTTCGGCCTCTTGTCTGGACTTTCTTTCCACGTTGTCAGCATCCACTTGTGCCTTTAACTGTGCCTCTTCGGCTACCAGTTTCCGGATTGCTTCACTGTGCTCCTCTTGCACTGGCAAGCCGTCTACGATGGCTTGTCTAGCCGCCACGCCAGCGGCGGAGATTCTTCTGCTTGATGCGGAGGAGTTACTGTGGCGAGAGCTGATGCCTGTCCTGCCTGAGGTTACCGACCCGCTCTCGATCCCGTCTGCTTCTTTCAGCCCGTAATCTCTAGGCTTTGTTGCCTCGAACAGTCTCTTTGCAAGTATCTCTGTGTCTCGGGTGCAGCGGTCGATGGTGCGCCGTGTGTTACTTTCAGGCGCTTCAATGCTCTTCCAAGCATCATAGGCCGCCTCCAGCTTATTAAGGGCATTGCCTACTGTAGTGATGTGTGTAAGTACGCCCGGGGTACCAAGCACCCAGTTCTCAGCTTCCCGCAGCGCCTTCTGCCATCTTTCCTTGCACTTATCGAACCGCCGTGCAACCTTTGTCCTTTGCTCATCCTTCAGTTCTTGAGCCGCGGCCGTCAACTTGCGCTCTCTGGGCCTGTCTTGGCCCTCTGCCGCGGGTGTTGGCTCCTCCTCCACCATCGTCTTGGAATGGCTGCCACCATAGATATATATAGAACACAGATATCTATGGCTGCCACTATCAGACATCCTGATCTAATGCCAGGATATTCGATGTTCTAGAATATACCGCTATGACTTCATCCAGAACGTTCCAGAATGTTGTGGCAGCGGTAATGTTCTAGCATCCCTGTTCCGCTATGACTTCATCCAGAACGTTCCAGAATGTTGTGGCAGCGATAATGTTCTAGACTTACTGTAGTGCTGCTACTGAAGAGCCATCGTGGTGCATCTAAGTTTTACTGTAATGCCCTCTATTGCAATGATGACTCAACCCGTCTTTATCTTTACTGATTGGCTTTATTTCCGTTCGAAGAGAACATCTTTATTCCGAACCGTAAAACTGTGAAAACATACATGAAATACAATAAATCACTGATCAAACCATAACAACATACATACATATTATCTCTACTTGTATAGGAGTGGCACCGGTCTTTGCAAGGTTGGTTGTTTAACCCACTGAACTTAACCTACGAGCACATTACGGCCCCAAACGTACCTTGTTGACTGCATGCAATATGAGAGGAAATTTAGGAGCTCTGGTGTCGGTGTGTCTCGTCTGATGGTGGTGGAGGAGTGAAAGGATCGAACCTTCTAACTTCTCTCTATTTATACACTGTGGCGCAAAGTTCTGGAAGGACCTGCTATGACCTCACTGCGTCATCCTCAAACTTCCAGAGCGTTCTAGCCTGTTCTAACCGGTTCTACTATGACATCATACTGAAGCGTAACTTGAATTACACTGTGACACGCCTGCAGTTACAGCCTTATTTGCCACTATTGTGTGGGCTGGTGTGAACTGTGTTCAAAAAGTTCACACTATTTGTTAAATAGCCTTATTTGTTGGGTGACACTGTGACGCTGGGTCTCTGTGCCCCGGCCTTGTTGTACTCCTCATTTGTTAATGGAGGTAGTATTGAAGTGTTATCCCTGTTCTCCCCTCCCCTTGTGTCTACTTTTCATTGTGGGTTTCATTCCCCGTTTGAGTTGGATACAGAATACCTTTTGAAAACGCTTTGTTTATTTCCTGCCAGGACCTGTGCTTAAAGCACTCACTTGACGGGCTGGCTTCACAACAGCCCGGTCCAGGTATTTGTGTAGTCTTATCAGACCTTTATTTGTGACAATTATTTAAAGAATTATAATAATACAGCTTAAAGCTGCTGGTGCCTCTGGGAGTCTACACAGAATCTCTGTTGCACATAAACCCATTTTTGGAGCAACAAAGTTTCAAGTTCAAGTTTGCTTTTATTTCACCAATACAAGAGACTCCGGTCTCAAATCCCGGTGTCAGCATTGCCTGCGGCTTGGGTCAGTCGTCATACTATCTCAATTGACAGAGGTAGCGGTGGAAGTCGATGGGTGGGGATTGGACGTTGTGGACAGTGACTCCTACAGGTCGGTTGGGTGACGCCTGCACAGCAGAGACAGGAAGTATCGGGGGCAGCGTGAGCCTCCCACGCGTTACTCCTCGCCACTGAGAGTCCGCGCTGTCTGGTGAAAAGATGCGACAGGCTGCCTCCTCGTGTACCGGAGGGGACACGTGATGCAAGGCTTCTATCCTCACTACAGCCGACCAGTGGGAGGCATAGTCTAGCAACATTCAAGACAGGGGAGGGGAGAATTGGCAATACGGAATTGGGATGGGAGAAAAAATAGAAAAATAAGGAGAAAAAGTGGATACAAAAAAAAGTTTGCTTTTATTTGTCACGTATAAAGTACATGCATTATTATTAGGGATGTGCCAATCGCATTTTTTTTTTCCCAATCCGATCTTTCGGCAATGCATTAACCATTTGGTTGCCGAAAACGTAGAACATACGGTTATCCTATAATTATATGAGTATAGCGAGCGCTCTGCACTCTAGTGGAACCACATCCCTTATCAATCTAGTACTGAATAATTTTCTCCACATGTACACACCCATCCGCCTGGCCACACCCACATCCGCTCCTCTACATAAGCAGGGTCGTGGCCATACTAACAGCTCCATCCCAAGTCTTTCATCACCGAAGGCGAAGACCACAGGGCCCTCAGTGAGTCAGTGCAGAGCGCTCGCTATACTCATATAACTATGGTTATAGGATAACCGTATGTTATATTATCGTATAGCTTATGCTCTGCACTCTAGTGGAACACAGGAGCTGAGCAGAGCGGAAACTCGACAAATGTACCCACTGAGGCCCCCCACAACCATCAGGACAGGGCCCAATCCAAGAGCAGGCCCTTCCCCCCTACAGCACGCCGACCTGAAGCACTCTACAGAGGCTACACCCCCACAACACTGTGGGGCCAGTCGGCGCACCGGGGAGACAACCCCAAGATGTTGATCCCTTAATCCCGGCAACAGGCCAAGAGCCTAACTTGACCTGTGCCCGGAGCACTGCGGACTAGACAGGCGCCTAAGGGGTCTACTGTGAACAGCACCCCGGCGGAAGGGGCGTTCCATATGCTGTGCACCATGTCGCAGCCTCCACAAAACCCAACCCCCTAGAGAGGTCGAGGTAGAGAAGGCTGACACGATTGGCAGAAGTCATGAAAAGTGCGGGGGCACACTCGCAGGCAGACGGGGTCAAGCCCGGCCTAAACCCGAGAGTCGACTCTGCTACCAACACACTGGGGAATCAACCACCCCCCTATGTTTAGTTTAACAAGAGGCAGTTGTTCCCTTAACCCCCTCAAGAAAAAAACTCTGAAACACAACTGTGTGTATACACCGGCTATACAGGCAGTACAAGTGTTTCAGTTTTCAAGAAGGAGTTAACCCAGGCCAACAGGTAGACGAGAAAGAGTCCGGACCTGGGCCCGGCGGACCGGGACGTACACAGGGATGCCAGAGGGGTACAATAGAACCACATCGACAGCCCCCTCCCAGCACCGCCGAGCAGGGGAAGGGAGGGGCGAAAAGAATGGAGAAGGACCAGGCCCCTTAGCACAGCGCAAGGTACAACACAATATGGACCAAGCAACTGCGAAGGATAACTCGTAGTGACGTACCCACGACACACACCTCCATAACATCAATCCCTGCGACGCCCGGGCCAACCGGGCATTTCCCCCCCGAAAAAGCACAAAGTCCTTCAGGGCACCAGAACAACAGATCTGCCCCCCGGCGGACAACAGTCCTGTGTCCTAGTCACGCCGCCATCCCCAGTCCTAAGAGGGGGGTAGGTACAGGTGTCGATCTAAAACATCACAGAGGGCGCCACCAAGACGGTCAGAACATGAACGCACCGTGCCCGGTGGCCCACCCCATGGGCGTGAGACCCCTCCGCCAATGTTTTGATCTACTCCGTCATCTCCCCCCAGAGATGAGTGAGAGTTCGTCGAGACTAACCTAGTACACTGGCGCTCGGAAGAGATAAAATCTCCATCCCAGTTTCTCTACAAAAAAAAACGCTGTTTTTATAATGAGCAACCAAGGCGTGCCAGCCCATGCGTGGTTCCACACTGAAAGCACCCAGGGCCAGCGCCATGTACCCAAAACACATCAATGGTAATTCTAACAAGAAACCAGATAACGTTCCCTCCACGCCGCCTGGGACGAGCGGCAGGAAGCTGGCCAAAAGACACAGATATGGGTCCCATATGACGCGTCTGAGGGAAAAAACCCTGTCAACGCTGCTCTGTATAAAAGAGAGGAGACAGGGAACCCCCAGAGAAACCTCCCATGTGAGTAATAATTGAAAAGATATATGTAAACATTGAGCCACGTGACCAAAAGCTCAACACATATGCAATAGAGAGCAGAGCAGAAAACTGTTTCCAACGCACCGCATAACTCAATCTTGACAATGACAACATGGAGCCTGAAAAAAACTCACAGAAGTCTCACGACCAATAGAAACGCGCCCAGTGACGTATTCGATTGCCGGGGAAATTCCGTGACCCACCTGCCCAAATATGGCGTGGGACCAGGGAACTCCCTCCCCCCTCTCCCCACCCTGTGACGCGCTGACCCGACAGCGTGACAGGAAGACCGAAGAACAGGAGGTCCAACCCCCTGGCCAATCAGTAAAAAAGGGGGGGAGGGGTTTATCAGTTCACCCCCTTATGACCCCATACCCCGGATACGATGAAAACAAACAAGCAGCGCATGATACCAGTTATAAAAGCGTATATCCACTAGGATAAGCTCAACCATTGCACGCCAGCCACAGACGTTCGTTTTATACAAGGCTTTAGGCTCATGTGCGAACACGTCACCCGTGTTTTCATACTTCACCAAGTAAAGAGAAAACAACAGACGTTTAAAGAGAGGGTCAAAGACCTCGGTACAAGCTACATATGTGATTACTTCTGCAGGCTAACACTCTAAACTAGTTGTGGACTCTATGCCATGTTTCCCAAACGTAACAGAATACACACAACCCCCTCAGATAAAAAAGGTAAAGTTCACTCTTACTACTGCAAGAAGAACACCGTCTTCTTCATGATGAGGGAAGACAATTCTTTCGACCGAGTGCTAGCCACAGGCCTTGCTAAGCACACATGTATAGCGACCAGAACACAATTTTCAAGAAAACTGTCCTACACCCTAAGCAAACACACAACCCCACAGCTAGGCGAGGGTTATACATCGTATCCCCAATATATAGTGAATAAACACACATTTTGTAACAAAAACCAGTCCCTCACCAGGAGGGACTTTTTTATTTAATAACAAAATCATATGTTGGGGGGGGGGGGGGGGACAGGGGTAAACAGGGGAGTCACTATCGGCGCCTGCCGCGTGCAGAGCGCTGTTTGCCCCCACGGGGATCCGGCCCGGAGGAACGGTTCTGGGGAGCCTGGTCACGACGATCCCTACCGTTACCTCCGGGCGTGGTGCGGCTGGCTGCAGCGGACGAGGCACTCCCTCCACTCCTGGCCTTCTTCGCCGAAGGTCCAGCAGCGGCGGCGGTGGTGGCGGAGGCAACGGTTGCGGTCCTCTGCCGGCGTTGCTTCTTCCGGACATCACCGGTGGCATCAGGTGCAATGGGGTTGGAGCACGGAGCGCTCCTCCTCCATCTCCCTTCAGGCAGCCGGCATCTGTTGCATGGCCGACCCAAATAGCCCAGCATCGGAGAGGGGGGCCGTGAGCAGCGGAATCCTCCTCTGTTCCGGCACCCACGCCTGCTCCAGCCAAAGGTGGCGCTGGGAGAGAGTGGCCAGGGAGTGCTCCTTCCCGGCGGCTATCGCCTGCAGCTGGGTTAGGTGCAGGATGGCTCCAGCCGCCTGGGCGTGAAGGTATCGTTGATGGTCATCCAATACCGACCCGCCCGCCATCAGCCCCAACATGTAGCGCGCTAGCTGCGCAATGTTGGAGGTCGCAGCTAGGCTCTGAGTCACGGCGATGTACACCTGGTAACTCCAATTAGCCAACTGCCTAGCCGATGTCCCTTGGGGAACCGGCTTTCTCAACGGCTCCCACACCATTTCGGGACAAAGTATGGATGCCATCGGGCTATCAAGCCGAGGCACCCCATCCTTTAGCCCCTGGACCAAACCCACCACCCGCGTGACTGGCACGTAGGCGGGGGTAAGGCCAACAATGCGGGAGATTACCCGTCCCTGTGTCACGTAGGCCTCCATTGCTGGGAAGAATGGGCAGACAACGCCCGTCTCTCTCACTGGACGATGTTGCCAGAGATGACCTATCATGTCATCAGGAACAGGTGCTGGCAGTGGCTGCGGCAATGCAACGCCATTAGCGGCTGCTGCGGTTGCCATGAGCTCGGGGAACAAGGCAAGCAACTCCCCTTGCGTACCTCCCTCCACGT
The DNA here is from genome assembly GCF_963971535.1 of Notolepis coatsorum. NCBI lineage: Eukaryota > Metazoa > Chordata > Actinopteri > Aulopiformes > Paralepididae > Notolepis > Notolepis coatsorum. The sequence goes on along the minus strand of NC_140167.1, from coordinate 152,026,967 downwards.
CACTCGCGTCCCTCACGTACGGGAGGCTGCCACGGGCGCCACCATCCGACACGGCAGATAGCTGGGCATCTTGTCTCGGGGTCGGAGGTTCTAACCCAACCCTGGAGTACAAGGGACCCCAAGGAGACGCAACACTCCCTGCCACTCCCCGAGGGGGAGAGTGATACGTCTCTACTGGGGCTTCGAACAAGAGAGCTCTCGCCCCCTCCATGTAATCCTCAGTCTCCATCGAAAATGGAGACGAGGCAAGAGAACTCTCGTCCGGCTCCAGCACAACATCAAAGCCAGGCCGTTCGCCCCTGCTGCTCGCCGCCTTACGACGAGAGCAAGCTGAGGCAAAGAGTCTGCGTCGCAAATCCCCTGCCACCAGAGGAGCTGTCGGCCGACTGTCCACTGGCGGGGGAACCAGGGCCGGAACCAGGCCATCTTTTCTCGTAAAACAAGAGAGAGAAAAATAAGATACAATGTCCACGTAGCTCCTATTTCGGCACTAAACTCAAAGTGGTGTATACAGTCACTTCTACGGTGGTGAAAATAGGGAAGGAGCTGTTAGTATGGCCACGACCCCGCTTATGTAGAGGAGCGGATGTGGGTGTGGCCAGGCGGATGGGTGTGTACACGTGGAGAAAATTATTCAGTATTAGATTGATAAGGGATGTGGTTCCACTAGAGTGCAGAGCGTAAGCTATACGATAATATAACTACGTTTCTGTCACCCGATCATTGAGTGCCGGAAACGTAGATCAATGTTTTTCTCACGGTATTTATTTTATTCGCTATTGCCATTCATAATTCAGCGGGGCACCTTGTGCATGCTGTACTGAGTGTGTCTGAGCTGGCAGATGGTCTTATACTGCCCGCCAGGCACGTGCACACATAGAGGCCAAGGGGTGCCTGAGCACCTGCCTTTTTGAGCCTCATCAAAAAAGTGCCTTTTTTGATAAAAATAATTTTTTTTTTTTTTTTTTTTACCGTTACCCATATAGACTGCCCTTCCAACTGAAGAATTTCAGGATATAATCAAAATATTAGGTAAAGAGAGAGAGATGCCCCATATTCCATTGCAGTTTGCACGGCCTCCTCAGCGTGCCTCTCCACGGACCTATATATTTTATGCATAGCGTGGGTGGTGATGATGATGATAGAAACCGCTGTGGCGCATACAGTTGAATGCTGGTATTACACTCACTGAGGGACACGAAGAAGTCAAGTCCAATGGGATTTGGGAATCTCAAATACAAATCGGGATTGGAATAAAAAATGCATTTATATTAAACAATACAGAATATACAGCACTTCTTGGGGTCTGTAGGGTAAGCACTTATTCCCTCCCCCCTGAACATTTATGGAGATGTATGGGCCTTTTAAGTCAGTGATAAAAGTGTCTTTCAAGGATAAGTGAGCTCCTGCACTGATTATTATAGTTCAATATTCAATATTTGATCACCAAAACCCCCCAAAAAGCATAAAAAGGGGGTCCCCCGCCCGAAAAGGGCCCTTAAAAATCGCGCTTGCGCGCTATGCGCGCTCGGTTAATATATACACACAAGTGTAGTGCCCTTTTCAGCCTTTGAGCACCTGCCCCTCTAAAATCCTGTGCACGTCCCTGCCGCCCGCTAACGCCTTCAGCCATTATTGCACCCCGTTAGAAACAGGTTCGTTTCTTTTCTCTACCGAGCTGCGGCGTGGGGGCAGGTCCTAAACTCTCCGGCAAAACACACGCTTGTAGGGATGGTTTGGACTACTGACCCCGCCTACCCGTTGAAGTGCAATGCCCAACAACGTCGGAGAGAGGATCGCTGTGGATAGCTGGAATGGCGATCAGATAATTGAATTCCTTTTTTTTGCATTACATCAGAGACCAGGTAAGAATACTATATATGAAAGCTTGCGTTGATCTGATATTTATTTCTACCACTATTGAAGCTATCTGTGTTTTATGTGTATGGCTGTTTGCCGTTGGGTTGCAGGAGGGGGGGGGGGGTCTAAACCACATCGCATGCTTGCACGAGGAAGGATACAAATGATGATCTAGCATTGATTTCAGGACGATCTGATAATCAGGCGAAAAATGTCAACGTGTTTATTGAATTACACAAAAACGCTGTTTTCGGGACTTTTCCCTAGAATTACTCAGAAGCAACCAAACTATATTCATATTCAAAACGGTATAAAACGGAAATGTACAGATGAAAAAATTATCCGTTTTTTGCACGTTGACCAGAAGCAATTCACTGAGACTCGACGGCGTTATTAGACCCATAGCTGTAACATTCCCAGGGAATAACAGTGAACATTTTCTCCCTCCTGACAATGGTCGCATACCTGGTCCCCTACCTCCTGACACTGGTTCCCTACCTCCTGACAGTGGTCCTCTACCTCCCTCTTGTGGCCAGATGAGCCAGTTGGTTCAGACACTGATTCTACCCTTGATAACTCACATGCTTACTTTAATTAATGGGATAATTAATGGGATGTCACTGTGTGTGTTATTGTTGAACCTGGTGTGAATTGGTTTCCCTGGTTAGTGTTGTTTGGTGTATTGCTTATTGTCTAGTGGTTGATTGTTTGTTTTGTTCTGTGCCTGTCTCTCCCCAGCTGTGGTGATTGTTAATTGGTCTCAGTATATATTGTTTGTTGGTTGGTAGAGTTATTGTGGCGTCATTGTCTCTGCGTTCTCCCTGTGTCGTTCCCTTGTTCCTTTGATGTCAAGTGAGTTCATGCATGTCTACCCCTGTCATTTTCTTGTTTTCACTCGCTGTTTGTTAGTATCTGAGTCAGTGCCTTTTGTTTGTTTTGTATTTTGGTTTTGTGTCAGTAAAGTGCCCTTTATTTAAGTATCACCCTTCGTCTCTGTCTCGGTTTCCTCATCCTTCTCTGCAATTGTGCTCTCCTCACCTTATCATCACCCTCGATCCTAACACATAGCTATACTATAAAATATAGGTTTAGCTCTACAACGTTAATGGACGGTAAGGAAGGGGTCACTTCCCGGAAGGGGCATGGCACTCAATGTGTTAAGAAAAGAAGAAAATGCAATCAACTCGCCGAACATTCAGTGCCAGACCCGAGTATCCTCGGGTTTTCATCGTTATTTATTTTATTCAATATTTCCATTCATTACAGACACACGGACATCTGGGTTAACATGGGGAATCATTTTGAGAATGCCAATGTGCAATACCGGCCGCATCCACGCAGGTGGCAGTATCGAGCTTGGCCTGTGGCTCGATCAGAGGTCTCCAGTCGGATTTCGATCGGATTGAGAAACGTGAATCGCTCCTGGTCCATGATGTGTGGTGGATTATGTTGGCGACACGATCGACACCAATACTGGGACTCGCGATCAGATAATTGGAATATCCTTTTTGGGTTACATCCTAGTGAAGGTAAGGCCTATTATGGTATCAATCCTGCTGTGATCCAACCAGGATTTCACTTCAATCACAATATATGTGTGTATTTTACTCCACAATGTGTACCGTTGGTGATGATCAAAGCGAAAACGTGACAACGTTTTTAGTGAAGTGCACGTATTGCTGCATAGCGTAATTTTCTGGGATTAGACATGATTATTCTAAAACTATAGTCATATTCACCACGGTATAAAACGGGAACGTATGGTTGAAATTTTTTTTTCTTTTTCTCATATTGAACGATAGATACTCGATGTCAAATGGGCCATAGTATTTTATCCATAGCTATAATATAGAATATATTTATAGCCCTGCAAACACTGCCACGTATTCCTATATATTACAGTGTTGCGCTTTTAACAACACATCACGCATATCGCGGTGGCGTCCAAAGTGTTAATTCATTCAGCGCCGGAGGCCTAGAGCATCTTAGTTCCTACCACGCCAATGCTGTAAAAGATAGGAATAAGTGGCGGTGTTTACAGGGCTATATATATATTCTATATTATAGCTATGGGTACAATACTATGGCCCATTTGACATCAACTATCTATCGTTCAACAGGGCTCGAAATTGAGACCGAATTGGTCGCATATGCTCCCGAAATTGTATCTGTGCGACCTCAAAATATAATTGCGAGCATTTGTGCGAGTTAAAATTATTGTTCTGGTGTGACCTCCTCCCCCCCTCCCCGAACGTCCCTTTCTCTGTCCATTCGCTAGTTTGTACACTCAGTATGTTACTGCATTGTGAGTTGACAGTGACCATTCTAACCAATCAAACGTGAGCTTGACATTCTTACATTTAATGCTGATTTTAGATTGGTTAAGATTAGCCTTCAAGCCTCGCTGTCTTCTCTCCTACAACAAATTGTTGACGCACAAACACGCTGCTCGCAGTGCCCTCATAGCCCCTCCCCCTCACAGACCCGTCTCATTTGCACCGAAGATAGCAAACGTGCAGCTCCTCTTTTAACATCACTGAAGCATTAAACAAAATGGCCCAGTAAACTATTCCCTTTAGTTTAATACACAAGGCATTGTCTAACGTTATCTAGCTGGCTAGCTACAGATAGCTCATAACATCATTGCCGTTCATGTTTGCAGCTGTTGGCTAACGTTAGCTAGCTACCGTTCTTCAGTTGGCTACCTAGCAACTGTAGCTAGCTAATACGGGCTGTGCTGGCTGGCTACCTTTTAATTCGCAATGGAGTGGAGCTAACCAACTGTACAAAAATCGATGTGATTGGCTGAGACTGTATTTTGAGGCCCGTGAGGTATACTATAATTCTAGGAGAGTACTCTGCGTTGTTTCTATGTAATTACTCTTGGTGTGGACCCGGTAAAAAGACGGCGGTTGAATAATCTTCAGACGGACAAAAAGCTCAAATCAGAATATAGCGTTTATTACAAAGCAACGCCTATTATACTAATGTTGGATTCTAAAGCCGCTCCTAGGACAAAGTCGACTTCAGGATGATCAAAACGAATCAAAAAGATTATCAACAGATACTCCAATTATTTCTAGCTAATCTGCAGTTGTCTGCTGGAGTCTGGATGCTCTTTTCTGGATTCGTCTCAGGTTGCAGGGGTATGGTGTCTCTCGTCCACCGTGTGGTCCATTCGTCTCTGGTCCGTTTCATCTGTTTTCCTGTCTCTCGGCGGGTTCGCTGTTTAAAAAACCTAAGCCCCACCTCTCGGATGACGCAGGGGCTAGAAGGCTTGGTTTGCTTTTGGCCAATAGAATTCTAGTCGGCGGCCATTTTGGGTCTCTGGTTTCAAGATAACACCACCTAGGGGTTGATTTGAATGTCCCAGAGGAGGGTTTCGTCCGTTGGAATTTAAGCCATATAAGTTTGACAGGATGCTTTAAATATGGTTTTGTCTATTTTTTTGTATCTTGAAACCTAGATATTACTCTCTAGTTTATCTAAACCTTCTATGTCAGTCTTTACCCAATGTTCCTAGTATGTTTTAAACATATTTTATCCTAATTGAGTCCTTAATTTAATATAAGAAGTATTTGAATATTCCAATCTATTGCTTACTTATTTGTCTTTTTTCTAGGTGTAGGCTAACCTACTTTTGCAGTCTGTTTTAAGTTCTAAACACACTATTTTGTTTAACTTGGTTTTCCCGCTAGTAATAGTTTTAAATATTATTTCTAAATTAACTAGAATCTTATTTCTTTAACAATGATATGGTTCTCCTATTTTATTAATGTTTTTAGTGGGTATGCCAGTGTTTGATCCAATATTCAGCCTTTCTCTTTGTCTCCCAAAAATGGAGGGAAAATCTACATGTGGCTTTTAGCAGCGAGTCTGTTTCTTGGATTCTCATTTGAGGCTGGTCATAAACCCCTCTTCCCAGTACGTTCCTATAGCAACCAAACGTATCCATCACACTCTATCGAGGTCAAGCTGACAGAACCTGATTTAAAGTGGTTTCATAATCCGTTTTAGTATCTGCTCTAAGTTACCTTATCAGCTAAAGTGACCAGTGTTCCTGTCTAACTGAACTACAGTTTTGCTCCATTGGTCTCTTGTGCCCACTTCAGTATCCTCCAATATTATATTTTATTCTATTTGATATTATCTAGCATATCCATTTGTAATGATTAGTTATTTTTCCTAAGATAATCTGTTGAATATTTAGCATGCTTTTAACCTTTTGCAATATGTTTTTGTGGAGATATAAAAATACAACTAAAGGCTTCCTTTTTACCACTTACAGCAAACATCGTCCAGTAGTGTAGAATAGGGGAAAATCATGTTTTATTTTAGATAATATACCACATTCCTCCATTTGAGGGTTCACCCTCACATATAGACAGTATACATCTAAATTAAACATACTTTTACCACTACTTTGGATAATACACACAATAAACCCCATAAGTTCACTTAAATTTTTTTTTTAAATACAAAAAAACAGTTACCTTCTGTACAGTATATAGTCATTCTTTCACTCCCCCCCTCCCTCGTCAGATTTCATCATTCTCACACACCATCAGTTATTATACGACATCACAACTAAGAAAGTTGTTCCTGTTTTTCCAAGGAACTACCCTTTCAATAACAGCTTTTTTGCTTGACTATATTTATCCGTGTTCTTAGATCAATGTGTCTAGTTATGCAATTCACTCTGCAAGAAAAAGATTAATACACTACACAAAAAGATTAACATTCTTAAGAAAAAGAGGGGGAGTAAAACCAAAATATATACAATTCCCTCTACCGACCTCTAAGGTCTGAATTATCCTTAGCTTCAACCCTGTCAGTTATCCCTCACTGATACCGCTGAGGTCTATTGATAACTCGCTGTGGTCGTGGCTGTTCAGTCGGTTCTGCGCTAATCGCTGTTTTATCCCTGGTGTACCGCTCTGGTACTGTCCTGAGATCCACAGAAGGGAAACCCTGTTCCCCTCTGTCCTTTTATTGCTTTTGGATTTGTTATTACAACACACAATTGATTGGAAAGTCACATTCTTCTACTGTTCTGAGTCGACAATAAATGTTTCCAAATTATTTATCTATGTACTTTTACATACTATGTTTATTATTCAATTAAATCACATTTCTCTCATTTATTTTGTGCTGTACTGTATTACTAGACCAATGTCTCAAGTTCAACACAACATATTCCCACCACCCTTTGAGTGTGTAATATCACTACACAATCATACCTTTTTGTCCAAACAGGTTCTCGGTCCGGACAGCGCAGTTCTGACGGCCTCCACAAACAGACCATATACGTGCGGTTACAAACCACATTCACCTTAATCCCACATCTTTCACACACCCTGCCAGCCCCTAACAAGCTGCTGCAGAGTCTCCCATAAGACAATTATCAATATCACATATCTGCACCCTACATCAACACTATTTGGCCAATGGCGACCAAAATTATCAGAGCTTATTTACGTACAGAGAACCATGTTTGCCCAACCCTCTACACACACCAAAACGTGACACAACCGCCCAGATTCTACATCTGGACCCTAATGAGCGGAAAACAGAATTATGAATTAGCCCTTGTCCACTCCTCCGTTTCCAGCTCATCATGCAGACTCCACTATCAGTCCCGCTGTGTCACTCACCAACCTGTACCTGACAGACGAGAGCTCGTCTCTCAGCCCGCCAGTATCTAAGAAAAAGAAAAAGAAAAAGAATAGAAAAGATGCCAAAACAAAAAAAATAAAAATGTGAGCGTTATATCATGCAACACAACTCACAATATACTCATCAAACAAAATCAAACTTCCATCCGGAGGTATAAATACCCCCTCCAAAAACCTAGGAAAGAAAAAGAAATAAAACAATATATATATATAGTTCCATTCTATTTTTCTTTTTTTTTCTTTTCTTTTCTTTTTTTTTAACTTAATGCATCTCCACCCTTTGACCAATACTTCTACTGATCAAGCATGAATAATTACTACTGGTCACTAACTGAAGTAGTACCATATTTTTCCACTTTGTAATATTATAATGTTCCATTATCCTGTTTTAAACCTCCAAATATGTTAATATGGTTAGTCATGCATCGCCAGTTACTCCTGCTTCCTCCCATTTCACTTACCCAATGTTAGTCCTCACAACTTTTTAGTAACTTGCACACATAATCTAATCATCCAACCTATCTATATATACATTTTTCCTTTTTTATTTCCTCTTCATTTCCTACTTATCTAGTCAGTTTTAAGATTTAATATCTAAACCAATTCCCCGGAGCGGCGTAGCCCCTCCTACACATTTCCTCATTGTTCCTTTCCGCCCTGGGGCCTCTGCAGACACAACCTTCGTGTACAATTTCTTTGATAATGACCCAATATCCCAGAGTTCCAACATCGCTGTCCATGACCCCTTCTTAGTGGGGCGGAACCACAAACCCCGGGGGCCTCCTGCCTGTATTCGGATGGCTCCGGTCCCACCCTTAGCCGGGGCGGTGGTCCACCCGAATCACTCCGTTGTTGAATGGAGGGTCCTGAAAACTCCACCCTCCTGTGGTACATGTCACAATGCCCTTGCTGCTCAGCTCCCCGTCCGGGCAACGGAGCACGTGGCATCTATTGGTCATGCAGCCCTTGTCCTGCAGCTCGAAACATTATTTCCAAAATCACATTTGCCATCATCTCATTCTGTTCAGCCTGTACTTGCTCACGCATTTTCGCCCAGTGAGCGGCTTGTTCGATAGCCAGCTGCCTTTCCACCAGGTCTCTACGGACTGTCTCACCTCGTTCGGACGCTTCCACGAACGCCCTCTGTCGTTCTTGCGAGAGGTATGTTTGCCTCTCTTCCTCCACCCAGGCACTGGCTGTCTGGCTCCTTGTCACTGGGCCTCTTGCCCCATCCTGACTCTGGTGCCGGGGAAGATCTGGGTAAGGGGAACTTGTGGGCTGAGAAAACTGTTCATGTATATTCCCATACCTGTTGTCGGTCCCACATCCCTGTGGCTCTGGATCGCTCCGCATTGGCCACTCCCTCTGTCTCCCCAACTCCTGTCCAGTCTCTGTTCCAGCCGCAAGGCCAGGGTGGTTCTCCTCTGACTGCCGTAACAATGCAGCCCTTCTCTGTCTCTTTGTCATTTTGTAGTTACCTGAAGTGGTTACTCCAGTCTGAATCGGCCCCATCGACTCCTGTTCGACGGACACTGGTTGGATTAGAACAGTTAACTCTGCTTGTCCCTTCCCGATGACCCCCTGTGTTGGAGTCAAAGTCATCATTTCAAGTCTCTCCACCATGCCTGTCACATGCGGGGAGTCCGTCATATCCAAATCAATCAGGTTAATGTCACTGGTCAATTCTATCTGGGGAGTGTCTGCAAAGGTCTTTGGCTTTCCCCCACTATCGGCCCTATGTTGGCCTGTTGCCCCTCGCGGCTTCTTTTTCTGTTTTTTGTTTCCCTTCTTCCCCACTTTTCCCCTCCTCTTACACTTCAATACAAGTTTTTGCAAAGGCCTGAATATCTTTGGCCATTTCTTTTTCACCTCTACTGTTATTTTACCTGTTATTTGAATAGACAGATTGTCACCACTTGTTATTGTTATTTCATCTAAGCCTTCAGTTGCTCCTAACAAAGTTTCACCAAGGTGAACTTGCTCTGTATTCGACATTCTCACACTTTCAACCACTCCTGTAATATTACCGTTTGAAAAAACAAGTGTCTCTGTGTTTCTTTATAACTTGAGTTAAAATCACCCACACTCTCAGACTTTATTGGTGCAGACAGGAACCGATAATCCTCTTATCTTTCATACAATACCCCAGGCTCCTTTTTGGCGTTTTTCCCCGGTTGGTTTTGGAATCGTCAGAACTTCACCTGCCCTCGCCAAGCACCTGTCGAGACAAAAAGAAAAATACATGCACTTTGTGTCAGCGCTATTTCTCGCTCTATTCCATTAATATGTTACCCATGGAATGTCGGGCTTCTCTATACTACTAGAATTTAGAGAGATTGTGCAATTTATTTAAACATAACAACACAGCCTTAGCTTCGTTCTCTCCGTTGTCCAGTTGAAAACCTCTGGATTTTCCAATCACTTGTCGTATAATCCTCACACGAATCTCAGAGGAACACCAATTTGCATCAATCTCGCCGTCTGTTCCGGTACGCTGTTGGTCCTCCATAAAACAAACACAATTAGTATCACAGAAGCCTATCATTTCTAACATCCTGGTGAATATTGTTATTCTGCTGTCAAAAAAATTGGTCTTTCCTTGATAATTTTTTCATATAGATTTCATATGTTACTTTGAATCTCATCAGCTTAATGACTAAATGTAGATGTAATCTTAACATTCTCTCCTTGTTTGTTTGCTTTCCAAATTCTACTATGGGAAAATCAAACATTTATTTATTCCTATATCACAAATAACATTTACATTTTAACATTTCATCACATGCTTCATACAACATTATATTTATGATTATCAATATCATATCATTCCGCCATTTGACACCAGATAGATCCCTGGTGTCACACATTCCTCCCACCATCCAACGAAGAGAAACAATTTTTAGCGGCTTATACCACTAAATCCCCGTTCTTAATGTAGCGTCCAGCTATCTGTGTTATAAACCACAGAAGCGAACACCACCCCTATCGAAATCCCTACAGACCCTTGATCCATCAAAAGGCCTGCCATCCACAGCCTAAAGCATCACCTCTCAGTAGCGACCTGAAAGAGGACCCCTAGGCTCCTCTTCACAAGGAATTCCAAGATTCACACAAACTGTCACTCATAACCGCATCCAAACAGGACAGCACGTCTACGGTACCCATACTTACAATAACACACACATCTATTCATAGAAACACACACACCTAGCGAGACTACAGTCTCACCAACCCAAACAAAAACGACTACTACCGCCCAAAATACCAATACCCAAATTGACACGGCATCCCACATTACAGTATGATTGCATGCAACGGATGTAAATTAAATACTGAGCTGAAAATGAGAAGTGTGTTCACCCCGTATTCACACCCCTGCCAAATCAGTGACACACGCCCAACAGACAGTTTGCATGCATGGAGAGTGCACTGATATCCCTAAACAGAGGTATTCTGCTGCCAAACCAACCATTTCCCACCTAACCTTAAACATATGACCCTCCTTAGCATGTCACCCAGACCAAACCCAGTGGCACAGCATGACTCCTGACACTGTATACTACCAATCAACCAGTGCACTCAAAGCTACAGCGCGACATCAACCCATCTTTAAGTCATATTTAAAGTAAACCACCATCGTCCCCTGTAGTAAGCAAGAGTGGGAGAGAGAGCGGGAAGAAGAGGGGGGGAGAGAGTGTGACAGCAACTGAAAGCACTTGTAGAGAGGGTAAGAGGGCATTTAAGGGAGAGAGTTGATGCAGAGGGAGGAGAGAAAGAGAGGCGAGAAAGGGGGAGGGAGAAAGGGAGGAAAGAAGAGAGGGAAGAAGGGAATGTGGGAATGAGAGAGAGGTAGGGAGAGACGATGGAGAGAGGGAGGAAAGGAGAGAGGGAGGAAAGGAACGAGGGAGGTAAGGAGCGAGGGAGGGAGAGAGGGAGGTAGGTAAGGAGAGAGGGATGAAGGGAACGAGGGAGGTAGGGAGAGAGGGAGGGAGAGAGGGAGGTAGGTAAGGAGAAAGGGATGAAGGGAACGAGGGAAGTAGGGGGAGAGGGAGGGAGAGAGGGAGGAAAGGAGAGAGGAAGGAAGGGAACGAGAGAGAGGTAGGGAGAGAGGGAGGGAGAGAGGGAGGAAAGGAGAGAGGGATGAAGGGAACGAGGGAGGTAGGGGGAGAGGGAAGGAGAGAGGGAGGAAAGGAGAGAGGAAGGAAGGGAATGAGGGAGGTAGGGGGAGAGGGAGGGAGAGAGGGAGGAAAGGAGAGAGGAATGAAGGGAACGAGAGAGAGGTAGGGAGAGAGGGATGAAGGGAACGAGGGAGGTAGGGAGAGTGGGAGGGAGAGAGAAAGTCAGTAACACAGAAAGCATTTGAGCTAGCCTCTTAGCATAGAAAACAACTAAAAAGGGGGTGTGAGTAAGCTAGAGAGAGAGAGCAAGCATCGGAGCACAGCAAACAATTGAAGAAAAGTAAACATTATCTTGCATTGCAGGGAGGGAGATCGGGAGAAAGAGGGAGAGTGCATTTGCAGGGAGGGTGGAGTAGGTAAATAAGGGCATTGAAGGGAGGGAGATGACGGAAAGAGAAGTGAGAAAGTGAGGGAGGGAGACAGAGGGAGAGTGGGAGAGAGAGTAGCGCGAAGGAGGGAGAGTGAGACAGATACACGTAGGCAGGAATAACAGGCTGGGAGGAAGAGCGAGAGAGAGAGAGAAAGAAAGAGAGAGAGAGAGGAAAAGAGGGAGGGAGAGAAAGGGAGAGAGGGAGGTAGAGGGAGAGGGACCATTGGAGGAAGGGAGAGAGAGAGACGGAGAGTGGGAGGGGGCGAGGGAGATGCAAGAGGGGGGAGAGAGAAAGAAATGGAGAGAGAGGGACCATTGGAGGAAGGGAGAGAGAGATAGGGGGAGAGTGGGAGGGGGCGAGGGAGATGCGAGAGGGGGGAGAGAGAAAGAAAGGGAGAGAGAGACCATTGGAGGAAGGGAGAGAGAGAGAGGGGGAGAGTGGGAGGGGGCGAGGGAGATGCGAGAGGGGGGGAGAGAGAGAGAAAGGGAGAGACCTCCCAACCACATCCAAGAGTTGTCTCTCAGTTACTCAAACATCTTAGCAAACACTGCCCCCAGCGCATTGATGACCACCCCTTGGCAACTTACTAAAACTACAATCCCCAAAACCGCCTCAACACGCAATGACACGAGGTGCGCATGCGCCAACCGGCACCTCCACTATCAACACTCGCTCATACTCTACCGGGGACACGCACACATCAATAATTCCATCCGTACACACATATAATAAACCATTCCACCAACACCATCCAATCATCCTTTCATCCACTCCTCACAATACAACACAAGTCCACGTTATATGTAGTACATAATAACATACCGCACGTTCTTACAATATAACAAAACCAAAACCCAAAATCTTAGCTTTCACCCGTCTACCCCGCCCGTCTGAATTACATGGCGCCTCTAATCCCCAACCTACGTCATCCGCCGGCGACTCCAGCTTCACAATAACACAATGGCTACTTAATTATCACCGCATTAAATTACAACCTTAATACGGCCATAATTACATCCGCGTATAGCTCGACTAGCTTCATAATATACACACCTCAGATCACCTATTGTCAAATCTTTTGCATCGCCGCCGTAACGTCCATAGATTAACGTGGCTACCTCCACAGCATACACGCTAACCAGAAGCTAACGGCTAACGTCAACGTCGCCTTGATTGATTGATTGATTGACAATTTTATGAACAGATCGCAGACTGGGTACTGTACAGTACAGCTCAATACACACAATTATTAAGGGGATGCAGACCAGAGGAATACTTTCGTCTTGTTTACATCAGGGTCCCCCACTTCCAATTCATCAGGAATAGCTAGATCCCATTTATAGACCAGTGCACCATATCAATTATTATTCTCTAAACGCTTAAGCCGGCCGGACTCTCACGTTATCTATGTTGTTCACATTTAACACATACGTACAACACTCAACATTTGGGCGCTTGCTTAACATTCAAGTTCATAGATACTACTTTAAACCGCTGCGTATTGGACCAACCGATGAGCACATAATTATGCTACTTTTGTTCGCCCCTGCCGTCTGTGGCAGGGCTGCCCAACAAAAGTCTCCTCAGTCAGCCCCGTATTCATCCTGAATTAAAACATCCATCTAATCACTTGTCGCACCCGACCTCCAGTATTATAATATAGACTCCCAATATTCGCTCCCGTTTCCATCGCCCCTACCTACTATGTAGAGCTAAGCCAATGTAAGGGGTCTCCCGTTTCCATCGCCCCTACAAACTATGTAGAGCTAAGCCAATGTAAGGGGTCTCCCGTTTCCATCGCCCCTACAAACTATGTAGAGCTAAGCCAATGTAAGGGGTCTCCCGTTTCCATCGCCCCTACAAACTATGTAGAGCTAAGCCAATGTAAGGGGTCTCTATCTGCCCCCCACAATAACGTGACCAAGGTTCTAGCAGATTTATAAATCTCTCCTAATTCGTAACATTAATTTGACCACAAAACGAACATCATATTCCAAATCCGTATCCCTGTCCCTAACATCCAGCGTGGTTCGTAGCCCAGTCACTACTCACTTACCCTAACATCTCCTTTAGTGGATTTGCAATGCGCACGGTCGGGCACTTTTTATTCAGCCTATATATTTGTAATTATGTTTCTCACCTGGCTCTACACATGACCAGAGCCGGAGTCTTCATTACATAAGACTGCGACTCAGGCCATTATACAAGCCAGCCAAAAAACGCATACTATAATTCTAGGAGAGTACTCTGCGTTGTTTCTATGTAATTACTCTTGGTGTGGACCCGGTAAAAAGACGGCGGTTGAATAATCTTCAGACGGACAAAAAGCTCAAATCAGAATATAGCGTTTATTACAAAACAACGCCTATTATACTAATGTTGGATTCTAAAGCCGCTCCTAGGACAAAGTCGACTTCAGGATGATCCAAACTAATCAAAAAGATTATCAACAGATACTCGAATTATTTCTAGCTAATCTGCAGTTGTCTGCTGGAGTCTGGATGCTCTTTTCTGGATTTGTCTCAGGTTGCAGGGGTATGGTGTCTCTCGTCCACCGTGTGGTCCATTCGTCTCTGGTCCGTTTCATCTGTTTTCCTGTCTCTCGGCGGGTTCGCTGTTTAAAAAACCTAAGCCCCACCTCTCGGATGACGCAGGGGCTAGAAGGCTTGGTTTGCTTTTGGCCAATAGAATTCTAGTCGTCGGCCATTTTGGGTCTCTGGTTTCAAGATAACACCACCTAGGGGTTGATTTGAATGTCCCAGAGGAGGGTTTCGTCCGTTGGAATTTAAGCCATATAAGTTTGACAGGATGCTTTAAATATGGTTTTGTCTATTTTTTTGTATCTTGAAACCTAGATATTACTCTCTAGTTTATCTAAACCAGGGGTTCTCAACCTTTCTGCTGCCAAGGCACCCCTGTGTTCAATAAAATATTCCAGGGCACCCCTACATACGATAAAGACTTTCCCGGTCCTGTCTTTTTTGCTACAATGATGATACAATGAATCTTTATTTGCCGTGCTGTCGTTGAGATGTTTTGTTGTTTGTTTGTCTTTGTTGCTTGTTGGTGAATCTGCAAATATGAATTGCCCCACGCGGGATGAATAAAGTTGTCTGAATCTGATGACAATTTTTTTTTTAAATACAGAAAAGGATCACTAAAGTGCTATCTGTTGCAGCTGCACTGTTCTCCATAAAAATAGCATATTTGGATAAGTTTGACAATTTCTCAAAAACAGAAAATCATGAATTTTTTTTAAATACAGAAAAGGATCACCAAGTTACCATTTCTCAAAAAATATAAATAAATACAGAAAATAAGCACTTGTTCACTCAGTGGACATTTCTAGCTGAATGCGAGGTCCGCTGCTGCTGGCTAATAATACGGTCAATACGTGGGGAGATCTTTGACAAGGCAACACGCATGTCATCATCAAGGCTCAACTTGGCCCTATATTTTGTTTTCAGAGCTGTCATGGATGAAAAGCCAGCTTCACACAGATATGTGGTGCTGAATGGTATCAACACCTTAACTGCTGCATCATGATGAGATACTTGGTACTCAGCACCACACTCTGAAACTAGCTCTCCAGGTGGTATCAGATGAGATTTCAATGAGTTCTTCCAAGAGTTTGGATGGAGATGTGTCAGGAAGCTTTGTCTCAATGTTGTCTGTAAAGTTTTTTTTTATCCAGAGTAACTTGGTGATACTTGTCTGTGTTTTATTAAATAATGATTTTCAGATTTTTAGAAATTGTCAAACTTATCCAAATATGGTATTTTCATGGAAAACAGTGCAGCTGCAACAGATAGCACTTTACTTTTCTGTAATCCAAAAAGAATTTGGATTCACTATAAAGTGCCTGTTCACTATAAAGTGCCACATTTTGATATATTGAGCTTTAAACTTTAAGTAAATTTTTTTGAATACGCAACCTAAAACACCTTCCTCTCCCAAACCGTTCCTGCAATTGTTTTATGTTGCATGATGATCATGGATACATTTATTATGTATTGCATTTTTTATGTTTAAATATCAACATAATCTGTCTGTCCACCCTCAGTACATTTACTATCAATATAATATAGTAGTCTGACTTCATCATCTTTTCAAACGCACACACATAGAGGGAGAATGCCCCCCCCCTCCTTCCCAGTCATCCTTCCAACTAAGTCCCCACCCTGCTGTTCTCTGTCGCTCTGAACAGGGCTTTTAGCTTGTTGTTAGCTTATGGTAACGGGACATTAATTCCGGTCTTAAACACAACGTGGTCATAAAGGAATGGCAAGGATTGCAAAGCATGTTGTATGCATTTGACCCGTTGCGGAATAAAACAGCAGGGATTTGTTTTGGGTCGCAAAAACACTACCCTTGCAGCTGCTGTGTTTCAATGTCCGCGTTCCAGATCCAGACGCTACTGCTGCTGAGCTGAGAGACGCTACTGCTCACTGCTCAGCCTGCTGTGTGGAGATGCATCCTATTGGCTGTGTGCTGGAGCGGATATGAGTCACGACACCACGGATTTTCAAAATAAGAGTATCATAATGACCTTAATGTTGCTAGCTTTCGGAGCCTAGTTATTATAGCTGGAGCTGCGCGTGGGCATAAATGAGACCCGCTATAGGATTTTCAAAATAAGACTGTTGTCATTCTATATTTTTAAAGAACATTGCCAGGCATCTCGCGGAACCCCTGACAGCTCTCCGCGGAACCCCTGTGTGCCGCGGAACCCCTGTTGAGAACCGCTGATCTAAACCTTCTATGTCAGTCTTTACCCAATGTTCCTAGTATGTTTTAAACATATTTTATCCTAATTGAGTCCTTAATTTAATATAAGAAGTATTTGAATATTCCAATCTATTGCTTACTTTATTTGTCTTTTTTCTAGGTGTAGGCTAACCTACTTTTGCAGTCTGTTTTAAGTTCTAAACACACTATTTTGTTTAACTTGGTTTTCCTGCTAGTAATAGTTTTAAATATTAGTTCTAAATTAACTAGAATTTTATTTCTTTAACAATGATATGGTTCTCCTATTTTATCAATGTTTTTAGTGGGTATGCCAGCGTTTGATCCAATATTCAGCCTTTCTCTTTGTCTCCCAAAAATGGGGGGAAAATCTACATTTAGCAGCGAGTCTGTTTCTTGGATTCTCGTTTGAGGCTGGTCATAAACCCCTCTTCCCAGTACGTTCCTATAGCAACCAAACTTATCCATCACACTCTATCGAGGTCAAGCTAACAGAACCTGATTTAAAGTGGTTTCATAATCCGTTTTAGTATCTGCTCTAAGTTACCTTATCAGCTAAAGTCACCAGTGTTCCTGTCTAACTCAACTACAGTTTTGCTCCATTGGTCTCTTGTGCCCACTTCAGTATCCTCCAATATTATATTTTATTCTATTTGATATTATCTAGCATATCCATTTGTAATGATTAGTTACTTTTCCTAAGATAATCTGTTGAATATTTAGCATGCTTTTAACCTTTTGCAATATGTTTTTGGGGAGATATAAAAATACAACTAAAGGCTTCCTTTTTACCACTTACAGCAAACATCGTCCAGTAGTGTAGAATAGGGGAAAATCATGTTTTATTTTAGATAATATACCACACTAGCTAGTAGTACGGTGATATGTTGCCAATTGATTTCGGTCGAATAACGTTAGCGAGATTGGCCTACGTTCCGTTACATATTCATAATCATGAAAGTGTAGTGCCGAAGGATAGGATAGACAACGCTAAACATGTATTAAACATCAACTCAACGTCAACACTGTTGATGTCGAGCTAGTTTGCCGACAGCAACGTAACAAACAATATGGTTTGTGTGGAACCCTTATCCCCAACACATAGTTCTGTGTGTGAATTATGTTGAGCCACCACAAAAGATTAATCCAAAATTTAATCCAGTAAGAATATTCCTAGGCTATATAATATACATCTGTGCAAGTAGATTACATTAGCTAAATGTATTGCCCTTTTGACATGTACTGTAGCCTACATATTCATAATCATGAAAGTTTATTTGGAAGCATTTTATATTCTGTACTTAGTTTGAAAGTGGTAAGACATTTCCCTCTGTGTGTAATACAGAGTCTTCACACATTCATAAATAACACTTACAGAAAATCTTATTGTGCACTGTAATAAAAGACGTTTTGTTCAATGGGGGATTTTTTTATGTACCGAATACCGTGATATACTGTGAAACCGTGGTATTTTTGCCCAAGGTTATCGTACCCTCAAAATGTCATACCGGCACATGCCTAGTTTACACTATAGGCATAGTTTAAGGCTACTTTCACTGTTTTACTGCATTACAGTACTGTTATATTGTCTTCTTTTTTATCAATAAAAGAAAATATATAACATATTGTTGGTGCTCCTTACATTTTGGTGGGTGCTCCTAAATGTTTGCTGTTGCTCCCAAAAATATTTTATCCACTTTTTCTCCCCATTTTTCTATTTTTCTCCCATCCCAATTTCATAGTATCCAATTCTTCCCTCCCCTGTCTTGAACGTTGCTAGACTATGCTGCCCACTGGTCGGCTGTAGTGAGGACAGAAGCCTTGCATCACTTGTCCCCTCCGGTACACGAGGAGGCAGCCTGTCGCATATTTTCACCGCAGCAGCTCGAACTCTCAGTCGCGAGGAGTAACGTGTGGGAGGCTCATGCTGCCCCCGCTACTTCCTGCTTCCGCCGTACCGGCGTCACCAAACTGACCTATAGGAGTCGCTGTCCACAACGTCCAATCCCCACCCACCGGCTTTCCCACCATCTAACACTTGCCAATTGTGTTAGTATGAACAGCCGGCCAGCCGGTAGCAACACAGAGAGCTGGGCTCGAACCCAGCGTCTCCTGCGTTAGTGGTGAGCGCCTTGCCCACTGTGCCATTCATCCGACTGTACTTTTTGAAGTTGGGAGCACCAGTGCTACCAAGTAAAAATGTTCATTTCGAGCCCTGTTCAATATGTGAAAAAGAATAAATGTTTTCATCAATACTTTCGCGTGTTATACCGTGGTGAATATAAGTATAGTTTTAGAGTTTTCCTGTCTAATCCCAGAAAACTACGATATGCAGCAAAATGTGAATTTCTCGCCTGGACACGCTACTATTTCTAGGACTTGCACTAGGAGGTACCCCAAGAAGAATATTCCAATTGTCTGATTGCAAGTCCAAGTATTGGTGTCCATCGTGTCGCCAACATAATCCACCACAACAGATGCATTCTCAATGTGATCGGGATGCCCGCTTGACTCGCCTGACAAAGAAAAGTGTGCCTGGAGTCATTTGAACGTTGCACAAGCCAAGATATAAATGGTAAATGGCTGCTTTTTTATATAGCGCTTTTATCCAAAGCACTTTACAATTTGTTACTCACATTTTACCCATTCACTCACACATTCACACACCGACGGCAGAGGCAACCATGCAAGGTGCCAACCTGCTCATCGGGAGCAATTAGGGGTTAAGTGTCTTGCTCAAGGACACATCGACACGCTGCCCGGGAGGAGCGGGAATCGAACCGGGAACCTCCTGATTGCCAGACGACTGCTCTACCTCCTGAGCCACTGTCGCCCCATAGGGCGCACCAAGATATAAGGTTTCAAAGGGTGCTCGATACTGCCACCTGGGAGGATGCGGCCGGCATTGCACTTTGGCATTCTCAGGATGATTCCCTGAGTCTGTGTGCCTGTAATGAATGGAAATATCGAATAAAAGAAATATCGATGAAAACCCAACTATACTCGGGTCTGGCGCTGATTGAGTCATGGTTGTTTTTTTATTTAACAGTATCCAACTATCCATTATATACAACATGGATATGGCTTTTTTAACAGTATATCCATGATA
Source organism: Notolepis coatsorum (assembly GCF_963971535.1). NCBI lineage: Eukaryota > Metazoa > Chordata > Actinopteri > Aulopiformes > Paralepididae > Notolepis > Notolepis coatsorum. Next base: position 152,007,028 of record NC_140167.1, on the reverse strand, counting down.
TCCAACATGGATATATAGCTTATTCTTTTCACTTATTGCAGCATTGGATACAAATTCTAAATAAAAATAAACTCCCCCCGATTCCAATCTTCTGAAAATCACGTGATTGGATCGGGACATCCCATTTATTATTATGTACATTACAGTGACATGCTTGGTTCTGTATGAGCCCCTGCGAATGTGCTTCATACAATAAAGTAAGTAAAAGAGGAATAAAGTCCCAACACTACACAAATATACAATATACAACTAAATACAATTAAGTAAAAACAATTGGTACATAGGTACAAAAATGCTAACTTCAAAATGCAAAAATGAGGTATGGATGTAGTGCGAATAGATCAAATATTGTGTAGTGTTAAAGTGTCTAGGGTGAGTGTTTTTTTTTTTAAGTGAGTGTGCATGTGGATGTGTGTGGATGGGTTGATGTTACATAGAGTCATTGGCCTGGGTATAGAAGCTCCTTCTGAGTCTTTCTGTACTGGTCATGAGACTCTGGTAGCGCTTGCCTGACCACAGCAGTGCAAAGAGGCAGTTGTTTGGGTGACTAGAGTCTCTGACTATTCTCTTAGCCTTGGCCCTGCAACGCTTGATATAAATGTCCTGGGCCCTCATTCATCAACGTGACGTAGAAAATGTTCTATTTCCACACGTAAGCACAGAATTTAGAATGTGTGCACGCACATAAATATTGGGATTTATCAACCGTGCGTACACAGGTCCTATGCTCCTCCGTGTTGATAAATACCTCTTTGTTCTACCGTCAATGCTCGTGCATGATTATCCATATATGGTCATGAAACACCCCCCTTGGGATGTGAAATAATGGACTGACCCGAGCGGACCTCTGAGAAACTCCACGGGAGATTGTTCACTGAGGCGCTGCTGAACCAAGAAGACACAACGCGTGTTATGGGATAACATTAAGATATTTCAATACATTTCTGGCCCAATTCTGCTGTTATTCAATAGATTATTTTAGGAGAATACCAATTTGATGTCTAAACTAACAACAACTAAAGATAATATTGATTAAATTATGCACTGGAAGAATAGTCAGTTGGTCTGGGCCAACTGGATCTATATTAGAAGGGGTCATTAGGTTAGAGCAGACCCCCGAGAGACCACGTTGTATTTAAATACAACAGAATACTGGAAGGCCTTGAGGGCAGTAGGTAAAACACATGGCCGGGCGATTATAAACGGTTATAAACTAAAGCTAAAGATACCACTTTAACTTATATAGGATAAATAAACTGGAGCAGATCAATAAAAATAGGTTAGGGTAGAATTAGAACTTGGTATATATACCTAGTGACATAATTGGTAACGTAAAAGTTAAAAATGGAATAAATAATACTCTTTGGTTACTTATAGAACCAAGACTAGGAGAATTCAGGTATCATACTGACTACAAAGTCAGGGAAAAGACTAACTTAATAGTCTAATTAAGTTAGGACATAATTACTAGTTTGTAAGTTAATAAAATCAAAAGCAAAAGTACCTTTACGTTAAACTAAGGAAATGTAAACGTCCCCTGTTCAAAATAGGATGGATCAACTCTAGAATTTGGGAGAAAGAATGGAACTAATATAGTTTAATAAACAGAAAGTAATCTATACATGTAAATCCTTATAAAACAATGCAATCAATAAGAAAAGTGATTTGATGTAAACCGCGGATGGAAAATGGTGAAAATAGTGCCTGCCTCCCCTAGCAAATCTTGGCCGAAACAACTCAAATATCACCTTAAAAGGTGATTTCTCAGAATCAGGATAACGTATACCGAAATGGATACCATCTAAAGTAATTCAGCCAATCAGAGAAGCCATGTTCCTGGTCACTTGATGAGGCAGAAACCAGGGAGGTGGCTTCAGGTTCTTAAAGCAGGAGAGCGGAATGGGGAAAAACACAGACGCTGGGAAGATGATCCTGAGAGATCCCCAGCACCCGCGCTGCGCCAGGGAATCGCTGAAGACCAGAGTTGCCGGGGCAACCAGCACAAACAAAGGACCGTCTCGTGTTGCCGGGATGACCTGGAACAACAAAACGGGAGAACGCTGGCACCAGACGATTCGAGAACAGAGACTATAGAAAACGAGACATGAACCAACAGTTAATTTGATTCATTTAGTTTCTGTTTATTGGAATGAATAAACACAGCTGTTTTATTCAAAACATCTCTGCCTACTTCCTGCAGACGAATTCAAATTGAAATGCAACAACATAGAGAGAAGGGAAAAATCCACTATACGATCAGAGAGAGACGTTATATTGTTATGATAGATACTTCACGGTGCTATTCCCAAACCAGGAGGTGATGTTACCAGTCAGGCTGCTCTCTATTGTGCATGAGTAGAAGTTCTTAACACTTTGATTGCCAGCATGGGGTGGGCTATTTATCGCTTGAGTGCCAGCGCTTTAGTCAATGGGAGGTATTTGTGAACGCATTTAACTATATCTTAAATTATGTGTCTAATACGCCCTCCGCTTATTAATGACTTGCTTGCAGTCAACATGTACGAAACAGATTGTTTTTTCATCTGTACATTTCCGTGTTATACCGTTTTGAATACGAGTATAGTTTTGCAAATTTTATTACGCAGGAATCGCCCTTTAGTGGAATACACACAACACGTTGTCATTTTCCGGCTGATTTATGAATCGTTTTCAAATAAATGCTAGATTATCGATAGTATATGTGTACTTATGCACGCTAGAGAAGCGGGCTGAAAAATCGATTATCTATGACCTAGTCAGCTCTAACGTCATACACGCACAGAGACACGTTGTGAAATATGTGAAAAAAACATCTGATTACCCCAAAACTGGCCCCCATTTATGTTACCTACCCCAGTAAGGAGACGCAACACAAGGCCACAGACAGGGTAGGTGAGGGTGCAGTGACACAAAACCATGAAACAATTTGCAAAATAATAGTATTTATTTTTATAAACACAAAAACTCAGCAACACAGAGAGCAACGAGGACTACCTAGTGGCACCAAATGAAATATCAAAAGGAAATGAAAACCCACCCCCCTTACAGGCGCAGACGCCTAAAAGTACAGGTGGCGGTGCTCACTTCTAAGGGTGGTGTCTTTAACATCAGGTCACCTACGTGATGCAAAAATGTAGACCCCAGGGTATCTTCATGTCCTCAATGTCCCTGTGTGCGAAACAAAATATTAATACAAAAGAAAGACAATCACCATAGGCTGGGTGATAAACAAATATACAAAGGATTAAGGTTAGACAGAAATGTGCAATAAACAATGAACACCAAAAGATACAATGAGAGTTAAACCAAAAACACAGAGTACCAGAGCCTTCACCAGCTCTACACAATACCAGAGCCTTCACCAGCTCTACACAATACGAGAGCCGTCACCAGCTCTACACAATACCAGAGCCTTCACCAGCTCTACACAATACCAGAGCCTTCACCAGCTCTACAAAATATACCCCCAAAGAGCCACGGCTCTATAGCAAACGACAGAGAGAGCTCTACCACAAAATATACCAGAAAATAGTTACCACAACCAATGAACGAGAGAGCTCACTAACACGGCACACAATGGGGTATATGAAGGGGTGTGGAGCTTAATTGCTGACAAGCCTGCTGCTGCACTGGGGTGAGTTGCTGATTGACCAGCTGCTGCTGCAACTGGGACTGGGAGACACCTGAGAATGGGGATATGTAGACACAAGAGGGAGACAAGACAAGAACAAACAAAACATGCCTATATATACAACAGATAACATACATAACTCCCTCTATATACATACATAAGGACAGGGTCCGTAACAGCCAGGTTCTCTACCTCTCCCAGGTAGGCCCTCTCGTCGTTTGCAGAGATCAGGCCCACCACATCTGTGTCATCAGCAAACTTGATGATTGTGTTGCTGTTGTGCTTTGCCACACAGTCATGTGTGTAAAGCGAGTAGAGGAGGGGCCTCAGAAAACAACACTATGGTATTGAATGCTGAGCTGTAGTCAATAAATAGCATTCTCACATAGTTCCCCTGCCTCTTGTCCAGCACATGGGGTATGGCGTCCTCTGTGGATCTGTTGGGGCGATATGCAAATTGCAGGGGGTCCAGGGTGTTGGGGAGGGAGGCACAGATGTAGCCCTTCACTAGCTTCTCAAAGCACCTCATGGCTATGGAGGTGAGAGCTACAGGGTGATAGTCATTGAGGCAAGCTGGCGTGTTTTTGGGGTACAGGGACAATAGAGGACTTTTTCAAGCAGGTGGGGATGACAGTCTGTTCTAAGGACAGTTCTAAAGGACTGTTGTAAAGCCAGTGTCAATTGTTCAGTCAGGGAACATTAATTAATTATGCTCATATTTAGATCCTTAGGAACTTCTACTCATGTACAATAGAGAGCATCCTGACCGGCAACATCACATCACCTCCTGGTTTGGGAATAGCACTGCACAAGACCGTAGCAGACTACAAAGAGTGACACGTTCAGCCGAACGCACAATTGGAGGGGGGCTTCCCACCCTCCAGAACATTTACAACAAGCGGTGCAAGGGGAAGGCTAAGAGAATTATTAAGGACTCGAGCCACCCGAACAACTGCCTCTTTGAACTGCTGCGGTCAGGCAAGCGATACCGGAGTCTTAAGGCGAGCACAGAAAGACTCAGAAGAAGCTTCTATCCCCAGGCCATCAGGCTGCTAAACGAACAATAATCACTATGCAACAACCATCAAATGCACACAGCACACACACCCACACGCACACACTCACTCAAACAAACAACACACTGCAGCACCCACTCTCCACACTTTAGATCACACAAACACACTTACACTTTATATTTATTGATAAAGGATTTGCACTACAACTCGTACACCTACTGTGAATTGTACCTAAATTGCACCTCGTCCCATTTCTCCATTTCTGCCTTGCACTATATAGTATTGTATATTAGTACACTGCACAGTATTGTATATTGTATGGTAACTACGTCTATTCTGCATCGAACATTGTACATATGTCTAAACTGAACACTGTGACCTCATTTTTTATTTTTTTTTTACTTCTAATTTGACTATGTTATTCTATTTCATACTTATCTTGTCTTGCACAGTCTCTGGAGCGCAACAGTAAGAAGCATTTTGTATAAAAGTATTCTGTACTTCTGTATGACAACTATTAAAGAAACTTGAAACTTGAACTTGAAACTATTTGCAAACGGTGATGTTGAAAAGCAAGACTGCTTAAAGGGGACATGCATTGCTATTCCTTGCACTATTTGGGCAACTTTACACAATTCCTGTGAGTCTATGGAAGACATCTGTAAGGTTTTTTTCAAAAACAATTAATTGTTTTATATTTCTAATGAAGTACTCAAAAGCATAATCTTTCAGCCTCAGGACTTCAGGCTGTTATTGGATGGGCTCCGCCCATAAGCACTTTGCTAGTCACCCACACAGCATGATACATACGAGAGAGAGAGAGAGAGAGAGAGAGAGAGAGAGAGAGAGAGAGAGAGAGAGAGAGAGAGAGAGAGAGAGAGAGAGAGAGAGAGAGAACGAGCAAGCGAGAGGGAGAGGAGAGACTGCATCCCTGACACACACGCAGTCAAGTTTGTGTGTAAATGCTCTGACGAGGGAGAGAGAGAGGGGAGATGCGTCCCCGACACACACGCAGTCAAGTTTGTGTGTAAATGCTCCGACGAGGGAGCGAGATGGCGCACACACATTTTTACACACACTTCTGCACGGTCCCGCCGGTCCCTCTCTCTATCTCTCTCCCTCCCTCTCTCTCTCTCTCGCTCATTCTCTGTCAAAACCCGTTTGAGGAAGTGTCGGGTTACACTATGCGCTACAACCATAGAGGTGGCGTTACTGCAAATCAGTACCTTATTCACGTCAGCAATACCGTCAAATCAGAACAGCTTAGTTGAGTGAGGGAAGATCTCGTGAACTCGAGACTAGACTGATGAGTCAATATGATAATTAACACTTTGAGTGCCAGCCACGCGGAGCACTAAAGGGCTCCGTATGCCGGCGTCCACTTCAATGATAGAGCTCTCATATTTGCAAACGCATAAACTATGTCTTAAATTATGGCTATGTGTCTAATCTGGCCGTTGCTTATCAATGACTTGTTTACAGTCAACATTGTTGTTTTTTAATCGGTTCATTTCCGTTTTATACCATTTTGAAAAACTCTCGTTTTTTGAAAGTTTCAGGAAAATATAAAGATTCTGTGATAAACGCCCTTTACTGGAATATTCTGGAATACACAAAAAAACGTTGTCATTTTTCGGCCTATTTATTAATCGTTTTCAAATAAACGCTAGATTATAGTATATGTGTACTTATGCACAAGCGGGCTGAAAAATGTAATCTCTTATTTCCTGATCGCACACACACACAGAAAGAAGCATTTTGTATAAAAGTATTCTGTACTTCTGTATGACAACTAATAAAGAAACTTGAACACACATATGGCACACGCTGATATCTCTGTGAAAAAAGTTCTGATTATCCTAAGACTGGTAAAATAGATTCCTTACCTCAGATCAGTTCTCCAAAAAGATTATTCCAATTCCTGATCGCCATTCCAAATATCGATTGCGTTTATTTATCCAACGCTGGATACTGGAAATATGTATTCCACGCTGTTTTGGGGCTCGGAAATTAATCTGATCCTCTCAGGTGGCTTGCCCAAGAAGTAAAATGAGGAAGCTGGATTTCCCCCCCCCCCATGTGTTTCATTCAGTCTAATCCAATGGGGTGCAGTACAACAGGGAGAGACGATAGGGGGCGGTATTTTCCCAATGGAGCTCAGAGAGAGTTTGCAGCACTAACGTGAGACTAGATTGATGAAATATGAATTAAAATCGCTAATAAAAAAAAAGCTAGATTTATCGTCGCTGGCACTCAACGGTTGGCATGAACTAACGATAAATCTTGTCGCTGGCACTCAAAGTGTTAACGACACAGACCACATTGATATAATCCCCAATTGCCATTGTTAAACACTGGAAAAGGCCATTTCTAATGCATGGGACCATTAACAACTTGCTGGGTAGATTGAGTTTGCATGGAGAATGTGTTCTTATGTATGTAATTTGGGAGAGGGTGGTTGTCTGATATAAAGACCCCAAGGGTTGTACTTATTGGTATGATTGTATTTGAGCCAAGTGGCCAGGAGGTCATCTTGGTGAATGCCTGAGGACATTGTGTCAACAGACAGAAAGACAGGGATGGATGGCTCAGTATCAGTCTCTCTCCGGTGACGAGCAGCGATAATGTGTTACTATAGTGACACGGGTCACATCTCAGTGGCGTTCCACTTCACTGCCAATAATAAGGTAATTCTAGCTGGTAATGAAGAGCGGAGATATGAATAACAGTTCCAATCTCTGCAAGGTTGCTGCTCTCAAGTCATCACAATGGATCACTGGAAGCAGAGGCGGTCTGATAAAAAAAAGGATATAACTCCTCTTTGCGATGATTCCCATAGTGATTTGCAAGGTGTTGTGACACCCGTGTTTCATGTGAAACGATAGTAGCTATATAGTATATGGCAACTTTTATATTTGAAATTAACTAGCTTTTCAAAAGGTTTCATTCTATTCTCCCAGATCCCCTGTTAGGAATTGTATTATACTCCTGTGTAATGTACAGCATTTGTGCAGTTCAGTTCGGTTATTCCACAAACTATTTGTGGTTTCCTGCATTTGTACCAACATATTATGTGCACACATGGTCAATAGTCCATTGTGGATATCACCTTTAAGAAGGTGAGAGTATCTCCTGTCTTAAGCAGCAATTATTGCTAAAATGATTTATTTTGTGGTTGTTTATGTCTCTGTGTGCACGTGCAAGCTCAGATCTACCATATGGGCAACCTGGGCACATGCCCTCAGCGCATAGGGGCCCTCCACGATAACAGTTTTCTTTTTACTTTGGGCTCCTCAGAAACATATGACATGACCAATTAATTAAATTAAATCTGTTGTGAGCCAATTCAGTCAGTCACATTATTATGTAGATCTATCAGTAATAACTTGTGTACTGTCTGCTTGGGTGGTTTTCAGTGAACAGAAATATTGCCATAGTCTAGCGTCATACACTACTTTGGGGTGATTTAATCAGTTTCCTTGTCTTGTGATTTGTGAGTGAAGCAGCAGTACTTGGTCTATTGAACTGTATACACATATGTGCTCAGCTGGACCGGGTATTCAGCCTTTGACCAATAGGTGTCTGTGATTAAAGTCTGGTGGATTTGACATGCCAGCTTGACTGGACATGCAAAATAATGAATAATTAAGGTAGATTTGAATGGCCGTGGTGGGGTGGGCATGGTGTGTGAGGGGGCCCTGAGCCCCCCAGAGCAACCTGTGAACCTGAGAGAGAGAGAGAGAGAGAGAGAGAGAGAGAGAAAGAGAGAGAGAGAGAGAGAGAGGGGAAAAAAGACAGGCCGTTATTGATAAGGCCCCCTCCCTCCCTCCCTCCCTCTCTCTCCCTTTCTTTTTTTCTTTCTTTCACTCTCTCCCTCGCGGGGGGGGGACCTGCCGCGCGGCATACACCCCTGGACGGGAGAGGGAGAGAGTGAAAGAAAGAAAGGAAGAGAGAGGGAGGGAGAGAGGGGGCCTTATCAATAACGGCCTGTCTTTTTTTTGTCTCTCTCTCTCTCTCTCTCTCTCTCTCTCTCTCTCTCTCTCTGTCTCTCCCTCCCTCTCTCTCTCCCTCTCTATCTCTCTCTCTCTCCCTCCAGAGTGCATACAGAGGTGGGTTTCACTCTGCTGCAGTATGAGGAAGTGGTTTCCACTCGCTGTGTAGTCAGTCTAGGTAGATTGTGGGCGGGCATTAGCTACAACCACAGAGCCAATCACATCACTGTCCGCTACCCTGAGCCTGAGTGACGTCACTCAGGCCTTCAAATCAGGATGGCCTAATTTACTGGAGCAGGAAATGATCTGAGCTGAATCAGAGCAATCCGCCAATATGGTATTTAGAAACAAAAACACATTGATACTAACTCCTATTACTATAATACAATGCTAGAGACTGAAAAATTACATTTATAATGCATGTCACCTTTAAAGTGACCTTTCCTTCTGTAAAGTGTCCATAGTGTGAGCGTGTGCAGCATGAGTGTGTGTGTGCTCATGTTAAAGTGGCTGCTAGTGTGTGAGCATGTACAGTGTGTGTGTGTTGTGTGTGTGCTCATGTGTGCTTGTGCGTGGAGAGTTCAGTGTTCAAGGCTCTGATGGCCTGGGGGAAGAAGCTGAGCCTAAGTCTCTCTGTCCTCGTTACTGGTGCTCGCAGGCGTTTGCCTGACCGCAGCAGCATGAACAGGCTGTTGTTGGGGTGGTGAGGGTCTTTCATTATTCTGCAGGCTCTGGATTTTCACCTCTTGTTGTATAGGACCTGCAGGGTTGGTAGTGCAATACCCGTGGTATGCTCGGCTGTTGTCATACCAGGCAGTGATATTTCCAGTCAAGATGCTCTCTACAGCTCCGGAGTAGAAGGACTGGAGTATCTTCCCAGATACTCTGAACTTCCTTAACTGTCTCAGGTGGTAGAGGCGCTGCTTCGCCTTTTTTACAACTGAGTCTATGTGTGTTTTCCATGTCAGGTCCTCTGAGATGTGGACCCCCAGGTACTTGAAGCTGCTCACCCTGTCCACGGTAGCCCCGTTTTTTTTTTATCCACTTTTTCTCCCATTTTCTATATTTTCTCCCATCCCAATTTCGTATCATCCAATTCAACCCTCCCCTGTCACGAACGCTGTTTCTTGCCTCCCACAAGCCGGCTGCAATGTGGACTAAGTCATACATAGCACAAGTCCCCTCCGGTACTTGAGGTAACAGCAGTCGCATCTTTTCACCTGCGCAGCTCGATCTCTCAGTGGCGAGGAGTAACGCGTGGGAGGCTCACGCTGCCCCCGACACTTCCTGATTCTACTGCGCAGGCGCACCAACCGACCTGTAGGAGTCGCTGTCCACAATGCCCGATCCCCAACCATCAGTTTCCCACCCCCTAATACGGCCAATGTGTATTAGTATGAACGACCAGCTAAACTGAAAGCAATGTGGAGCGCTGGGCTCGAACAGGCAAGCCCAGCGTCTCCGTCATTCGTGGCGAGCGCCTTGCCCACTACGCCACGTAGCCGCCCCCACGGTAGCCCCGTTTATCCTCAGTGGTGTGTGTGTCTCCTGCTGTCTCCTCCTAAAATCCACAATCAGGATCAGAACTGCTGTCACTGATCTTCTGATCAAATAAATACAACCACAATAAATTCATAACATATCCATTTTGTAAAAAGTTACTAAAGGTCTATAAGATGGCTACTATCTATGTCATTTTCCAATGTGAGGTTTTACATTCAAGTCAGATATAATTTTGTCAGAGTAGCTCAGTGTCAAGGTTTTTAAATGGGGAATATTTCATTTTGGAACAAAGCCAGAGATAGAAGTTCACTGGAAGTAGGTGTGCCAGTGTAGCCTAGTTCCCAACAGTCACGAAATACACTCCAAATACAACTCTAAAACGTTCCTGTAAACATGTTGTGACCTGTTTACCACATGGAGAAATAAATAAAAAAAATTATTAGACATTTTAGTTTTCTAACCAGATATATACTCTACATTGGCACACCTACTTCCAGTGAATGACACTAAGCTAGGCTAGGCTAACGGTGCGGCTGTTCCCTAAGCCTAAAGCATGCACAGAGAAGAAAAGGCTATGTATCTGCTTGTCTAACTCCAGGGTAGATGGCAAATAAGCAAATTTCCCAAAAAGTTGGCGTGTTCCTTTAACCCATTCATTGCCAACCACGAGTATAGTCGGGTTAACTCGCCATGCGTTGCGTGCCAATCACGAGTATAGTCAGTTTTTAATCGGTATTTCTTTTATTAGCGATATCCATTCATTTTTCATCCATCCAGCCTGACATTATCATTGGGAATGGGTCTGAGCTTGCAAAGGGCAAATACAGCCGCCTATCGTCTCCCGGATGGTATTGCACATCATTGGATTGGATTGGCTGGGACTGTGCATCAGGAAAAAAAACTCCGGTCCGGGGTTTCCCTTCTTGGGCAAGCAGTATCGTGTTACCACATTCACTGGGGAGGCTGGGAGCAGCGTCGATCATGTGTTTTGGACTATAACGTTGGATCAATAAACGCAATCAATATTTGGAATGGCGATCAGGAATTGGATTAATCTGATGTGAGGTAAGGACTCTATTTTACCAGTCTTGGGTTAATCAGATGTTCCGCCATCGGAGCGTGTGTGTGCGTGCCGTTAGCGCTGACCAAGGCACGGATCATCTATTTTTCAGCCCGCTTCTCTAGCGTGCATAATGACACATATACTATCGATAATCTAGCATTTATTTGAAAACGATTCATAAATCAGGCTAAAAATTACAACGTGTTTTGTGTATTCCACTAAAGGGCTATTATCGCAGATTTCTCTGGAATTACTAGAAATCTCCAAAACTATACTCGTATTCAAAACGGTATAGAACGGAAATGTACAGATGAAAAAACAATCGGTTTCATACATGTTGACTGCAAGAAAGTCATTGATAGGCGACGGGTGTATTATACCCATAGCCATAATTTAAGATATAGTTTAAGCGTTCGCAAATATCCCTGTCCTCCCATTGACTTCAGTGCTGGCACGCTAGACCTATTTGGTCATATGGGCGTGGCTCTGAATAAGTTGAAACTTTTTCATCTGTAACAATAACAGAGGATGGGAACAGGGTGAAAAGGAACCCAACCTGAGTATGACATAAGAGCAAAATGGCCACTGTGTGAATATGGTCAATTACTAGTGAATAAGCTGCAGTTTCAATTGGAATTCTGAACAGTTTGAAGTTGAGGGAATCCAGCCCAACCCTGTAGAGGAGGAAGGGCTCCAAGGCCCAGGGCTCTGACTGCAAAAGATAAGAGGGCACTTAGCCAGATGGCCTTAGTGGAGGTAAATGTTCTGGAGGGTGGGAAGCCCCCCTCCAATTGTGCGTTCGGCTGAACGTGTCACTCTTTGTAGTCTGCTACGGTCTTGTGCAGTGCTGAACTCATAAAACTCATGAACGCATACACACACCTAGACATTATGAAAGGCTGTGAAGTAGTAAAGGCTTCTGTTCTGGTCCTGATAAGATCAGAACCGACTGGATCGTCCTCTGCGTTGTGAATGGTTCCCCTTTGTACTACCAATAAGACCAAATGGTCTTGTTTCACGACCAGCGGGGCAGCAGGAGAAATGGAGGAGAAGGTGTATAACAGCAGCTGTTTAATCAAAGTTAAGAGTGTATACAAATTTCACTGTCTAATCTTGAATACCTAATATTAACTGTTTAACATTTGATTTGATGTTCTTGTTAGTCCGATTAGTTCACGCATCCATCAGTTACTCCATCACGCCATGTTACTCACACATCCATTTTAGTAACTTCCACTCATAACCTAATCACCTAACCCCTCTATTTATTTTTTATTCTATTTTTATTCTAATCAGTAGCATTTTTTTTTATTCAATCTATTCCATTTTTATTCTAATCAGTTGTATATTTTATTTTATTCTGCCGGCGGCCTCTGCAGACATGACCTTTGAAAATGACCCATCAGTCCACAGATCCAGCAAACCTGTCCTTGTTCCCTCGGTTGTGGGACCCTGTGGGCCGCCCGCCTGTAATCGGATGGCCCTGGGGTCATCGGGCCCAGAGTCTGTCCTTGCGCTCTGCCATTACCGCCATGGCTCTCACCTCTGACAGTCCCTTCCTGGTCTCGCCCCCCATGAGCCTGTTCTGGGGAGAAAACCACGTACCTATTTTGTTCAGCCACAGTTCTTTGAGCCTGTTGTCGGGAGGGGACTGGAACCCCACCGCGCCCGAGACTCCCATCACCCTGTCGAGGCCCCGCTATCTTTCCGGGCAACGGGGCACAAGGCATTGCTTGATCACGGCGGCCTAACTCCGACGCCCGAAGCATGATCTCCATAGCTGTACCATCTAGCAGCACATTCTTTCTTGCCCATTCTTGCTCCAGTCTCTGCGTCTCGTGTGCGGCTTGACCGATCTCCAGTTGTGTCTTCATCAGATCTCGATGAACTGCCTCGTGCCGTTCGAACGCTGCTATAAACGCTCTCGTTTGTCATCTGTAGGTCGGCGCCCCTTCCCCCATCTCAGCGCTGGCGGGCTGACTTCCCATCGCTGGGCCCCGCCTCTCATCTTGGCTCTGGTGCTGAGGGGGTCCTGGACAGGGGGAGCTTGCGGGCCGTGGACACTGCACTTGATACCGACCTTGGTTTTGCCCGTATCCACCTCTCCTGTTCCCCCATTGAGGGCCTCCTGTTCTGGATAGATAGCCCCACTCACAGTCTCGAGAAATATGTCCGAGATTCCCGCACAACCAACACACAATTGACTGTGCTTTGGATCCATTCGCACTCCCTCTTTTGTTTCCACCTTGTCCCTGTGACTGCCAAGGTTTTTTCCTTGGCTTTTGTTGTTCTGGCGCAGGACCCCCCTGTGTTGGAGTTAAAGACATTATTTCCAGTCCCTCCGTCACACTGGTCTCAAGAGGGGAGTCAGTCACATTCAAATCAATCAGGTTAACGTCACTGTTCAATTCGGTCAATGAAACGTCTCCAGAGGTTATCGGCATGCCCCCCCCAATGGCCTGACTACTGTTGGCCATTTTTATATTGCTTCTATTTATTACACTATGGCTTAATGAACTAGACTATTTGTCCAGTTTTGGTTACCCTATTTTTGCTTCTAATTGCTCCTATCAAAGTTAGTGAATCCGCTCTATATTAATCATTCACACGTGCTCTCATACACTCAAATTCCACAGTTTGGAAAGCAAGTTTCTCTGTATTTAAACTATTTTTACAAACTTGAGTTAATATCACTCACACTGTCAGAGTTATTGGTGCAAACAGGAATTGACAAAACGCTTTGTGTGATACTATACCCCGACTTTCAACAGTCAATTTGATCCCCTGTTTGGAGTTTGGAATTGTCAGCACTGCCTCTGTCCGCCCTGGAGCAGCTGTGAAGAGAGAAAGAAAAAGCATACACTTAATTATCAGTGGCATTTCCCTTTCACAATCCATCATTTATCTTTAAGCATGGAATGTCGGGCATCTTCTATACTAATATCACTTTAGAGAGCGTTTGTGCAATTTTCTTTTGAATTTTTAACGACACGGCCTTAATTGTTTTCCGTTGTCTCCATCGGAAAACTGGATCTCCCAATCCCGTTGTCATGCTCCTCCTTCACACGACTCTGGGGAACCCTATTTCGCATCAGCCTTTTCCTTCTGTTGATCAATCAGAAATTTGTTACTCACAGCCTATCATTTCTAAACATTCGTGCTGGATATGGTAATTTAGGCGAATAAAATCACTTTAACTCTTATTGCTCTGCAAATGACTATGTGTATCTTTAATTCTAACCTTTCCTTCTATGTGTAGCTTTATTTATTTCTATCTGAGAAAGCCTAAAAATGTATTCCGCTCACATCACATTTTACATACCAGTAATACACATATTTCACACATAATTTTGCACACAATTACTACACAATCCCCCGCAACACCTAATCTCTAGGTGTTAGACCCACTTCTCACGAGAAAAGGTATTAATTTTCAGTGACTCATGTCACCGAATTCTCGTGGCTTGGAACAGTGTCGCACAACCTGTTTATTAAACCACAGGCGCAGACACCACCCCCATTTTGAAATCCCTGCAGACCAATGACATCTCACTGGTCTGCCGACTTGTAGCCCACGGCGTCCCCCCCCAGTTTGCAACCTGGAACGCGAAACCCCGGGCTTCCTACTCTAGGATATCCAAAGTCCATACAACTCTCAACCACTGCTGCACACACACAGCACCTCCGACTAAAATTAACCACCGCAACCACCTAAACCTAATTATCCACACATAATATGACTCAATGCGCGCAGCGTGGCAGCAAGCTTCGACGAGTGCACGCATAGCGCATCCCCGTTAATGCGTGGAGGCAGACAGCGAGCCACGACGATCTGTCTACCACCCACGCCACGACGTCCACAGTCCCTGCACCCCCGTTAACACTTTGGCTGCCTAAGGTTAAATTCATGATATACCATAGATTGCCAGCGCTATTTGTCTATGGAGAAAGTCCCCTTCTTTGCAGGGCTATAACTTTTTAAATTATATTGCTACATTGCCATTATTAGGGCCCATTCAAAGTCCTATATGTATTGTTCATTGTGTAGCAACGTTAAACTTTTTCATTCACATATTCATAGTAAAGTATGGTCTAATGTATAAGTATGTTTTCATCTCTTTCTGCAGCTTTCTCCAGAACGTGATATATAGCCCCAAATGCATTATATTGATGATGAAATACAGTTTGATGGCAATCAGCGCGATATAAAAAATTCCAACTAGACGTACTTCTAGAAGTTACTACACGTCATCTGATGTTGACCGGATGGGCGAGGGGGGCGTTTATAATTCCGTGGGCAGCGTTATACCAATCATCTAATGTGGGTCAAATGTTGATAATAGCAGTTAGTATCGAAGACGGTAACGTTACACGCTGAATCTCACCCCAGTCTCCGCGCGCCGTTGGGCGATCATCGTAGAGTAGAAATCTTATCATTATGGGATATATTTTTACCCGGTCCATCTCCAGCTTGTATAATGGTATATACGTCCAAATCATGTTGTTTATCGAGTTATTGCCAATCGATCACCGTGTAGCGTGACGAGCCAGAGTCCCATGACCTATAGCGAGCGCCCGGAAGTACTACGGACGTCTAGGACAACCTCTATGCCACATCCTGTTTGGCGATTGCGCCGATCGGCCACCAGATGGCGCTCCTGAACCGCCAGAGAGCTCAGTGGGTCCTGCTGGTGGATCTCAGGCCAGCGGAGGGGACATATGAATCCGATCGCAGATTTTTTAAATATTGATATAAGGACGACGTAACGCGTCCTCCGGCAACTTTAGCATGGCCAGCAAAGACATCTAAAGACGGTTCCCGGCAGTCAAAGTGTTAAAATGAAAAGAAAAATTACACGTCTCGTCCATCTACCAACACCGCAATCGCAGGTGCAGCCGAGCAGAGTGACCCCTCACACGCAGGTCCATCTGCGTGGAGAGTCCCTAACCTCTCCTCAAAGCATGCTCCGACTTACGGCCCACCATCATGAACGCAACATCCAAACCACTGGCACGGAGACCTGGTGAGAGCCAGAGAGTATGGCCCACCGCTGGTTGCTACAACATCATCGCCCTGACGCCGGCCAATACCACTACCAGCACTAGAAACCCCCAAAAACTAACAATAAACTGCATTTGAAACCTACAGAGAATAACAATAAACAATAAACAAGTCCAAATAGGAGAGAAAGAGAGAGCGAGTTGGGGGGCCGAGGGGGGAAGAGAAAATGGAAGAGAGGTGGATGAGGGATAACTTTAAGAGAGATTCCTCGTCCATATAACACCTCATTGGCCGAAACTACACTAAATACAATATAGCCTGTGCCACATAAACGGCCAACCCTCTCGTCAAATGACCCCACTCTTAAAGAATGACCCCCCAACCCGTTCGGGAGCATCAAACTGTCCCATAGAGAGAAAGAGAGAGTGGAAGAGAGATTGAGGGGGGGGAGGGGAGAGAGAAATAGGGAGATATGTGGGGAGTGAGGGGGAGGGAGAGAGAGAGGAAGAGAGAGTGACAGGTGGGGAGCGAGGGGAAGGGAGGGCGGAGGGGAGAGAGGGAGAGGGTGAGGGAGGGAAAGACAGGTGGGGTGAGAGGGGAAAGGAGAGCGGAGGGGAGAGAGGGAGAGGGGGAGGGAGGGAGAGACAGGTGGGGTGAGAGGGGAAGGGAGAGAGAGAGGAAGGGAGAGAAAGAGAGAGTGAGCTCATACCATCGTACACTCGCACACCTGACCCAGCCTACCCCAGCTGCACACACACCCCGTATGGGTCACCAGGCCCACCTAACCATAAAGGTGGTTCCCTCACACACTCTAACCCACAAGCCCCAGCAAATACACACTCATATAGCGAGAGAGAGTGGTGGGGGGGCGAGGGGAGGAAGAGAGAATGGAAGAGCGGTGGAGGAAGGCAGGGAGAGAGAGAGAAGAGAGAGAGAGAGGGGGGGTGTGGAGAGGGAGAGAGAGGGAGGGAGAGAGGGAGAGAGATGGGGGGGGTGGAGAGGGAGAGAGAGGGAGGGAGAGAGGGAGAGAGAGAGAGGGAGAGAGAGGGAGAGGAGGGGGGTTGTGGAGAGAAAGAGGGAAAGAGGGAGAGAGGGGGGGGGGTTCTAAAAGAGGGACATATTTTCAACCATTCTTTCAATGTAACACAGCCACACACGACATAAACTGCAGCTGCTAAACGCTTCCTGTATCTGCTTAGGACGGGAGTCTAAATATGCCTCTACCGCCCCCTAGCGCAGTTCCAACCACATCGCTTTGAAAATAATAATCCCTTATAATCATTACCCCTTGCCCCTTCTAAAATGGCTACCCCAGCGCTCCACCTAAATTGGCCGCGCATCGCAAGACATATTAGCTTCGTTAGCTTAAGCCCAGCGCAGGTAGCCAGCCCGTCCATCGCTCCACGCACCCCTATGACGTCACAACCGGCGACTCCTTAGCAGTTAGCGCGGCTAGTTAGCATTAGCTTAGCTTCACCCACGACACCATAATAACGTTCCCCAACGGCCCATTGTCCCGTTTCGCCGCGCGGGCCGACACCTCGCAATGTTAACGCAACACCACTTTCCCTACAACAGAACTCTAATCCTCTCAAAAGGCCAGTGTACAGATTTAATCAAAAAATAAAAACATTACATCACACAGGCCCTCTCAAAACACTAGCTTGACGCCACCGCCTTCGTTTCGGCAGTGCCCAGGACGACTTCCGGGTCAAATTTTCACTCCATTCCGATCCCTTAATACATTAAACAACTACTTTATCCACGTCGAATTTGAAAACATCCCCGTAGTCCCATGATACTACTGATCGACTTTATACACTCGAAACTACGCCACTTTGTCACTAGCATCCCCCGGTCGCCGCCTAGGCTAATGTAGCAGCTAACTGCTGCTGTGTTCCAATGGCCCTCGAAAAAACCAGCGTTCAATATTACATTTCCCCACGGCTGTTGGTCATAAAAATTTCATAATAATACAACAATAAGCTCTTACGTTTCATCAATCATTCCTAACCATAGCAGCCATTCAAACATACATATTATTGCCACACCTAACCACAAATAAAAACACAAACATCCATTCAGATTTACATACTATTGCCATTAGAACGTCTGCGCGGCCATTTTAAAAAATTCACATTTCGTTTTACTTTATTCAATAACTTCCGCGCAACTATTAAAAACGAGCAATCGTTCACTTTAACTATACTGAATGTTTAAGATTACAACCAGTATTTCAACCGAATTGCTACCAAGTACTATATCAGTCTTTCAACCGAATTGCTACCAAGTACCATTGTTCACCGATTATCACGGCGGACGTGCCTCGTAATATGTACCGGAGTATCACGCACTAAAAAAGTATCTCCATCGACTTTGGGGTTTGTGTAATCCACAAACTCAATTTGTAGACAACCCCCTCGTCGTCTTGATCTATTTGAAATACACCCTAAAGCGGGCATAATCTTCATTTAGTTCGGTCGATATTAAATGCAGAGAGCACGATTCGTCGAATTGAAACAGAAACGGCTGTCTCAGCTTTAACACGTTACAACCTACGTATATCTCCAGCTAGGACCTAACCTATCATATTACGCCATGGCTCGCTTATTTCCCCGTGATCCATAACAAGCCCCCTGTATCATATCGATCGCCTCCGCACTTACATCTTCTGATTTACATGATCCAAACAATGTTGAATTAGTGTATTAACGACCCTATGTCCCGCCGATGGATCAGTCCCCCGCCGTTTGCCGTTTGAGTTACGGTTCTAGGCCGGACTCCGTTCCACCCCGCCAGCATAGACACACAATTCACCCATTGTACCCATTCACCCGACACGTAAAAAAATTACCAACTTCGCTGCGTCCGGTTCTGAGTTAAATGATTAGGTCTTCATTCCCCAGAATACGCGCTGTCGAATCTTGCCAACAACAGTTTACCGAGTCCACGATTCAATGGACTTTCCAACTCGATGTAGTCCGACGCCTCGACCCGCACTATGAATACAGTAGTTATGCCCCCCCCAATGCCTCACATATCTAATACTATATGAGGCAATATTCTCGGTCAACCCCTGGTTGGAACTGAGCGACCCCACATTCCGCCATTACACTCACCTATTTTTCCAGTGTTGTTGTCGGATTGAAGGTCGCCGCTGGTTCCCGGATTGTCGACGGCACCAAATTGAAGTAGTAAAGGCTTCTGTTCTGGTCCTGATAAGATCAGAACCGACTAGATCGTCCTCTGCGTTGTGAATGGTTCCCCTAAAAACCTTTGTACTACCAATAAGACCAAATGGTCTTGTTTCACGACCAGCGGGGCAGCAGGAGAAATGGAGGAGAAGGTGTATAACAGCAGCTGTTTAATCAAAGTTAAGAGTGTATACAAATTACAATGAAAAATGGATTCTGCAATGATATAAGGGTACTCAAGTACTAAGCCACCGACCCCTTATATCAGACTAATATTAAAGTAGAGTTGATAAGTGGTTGATGGGCTTTGTTCTATGGCTGATGAACAAAGCAAAGTCTGTTCTCCCTCCAAAAAGTTCTTTGTCTGTTCCGTCTCCTCTGCCACGTCGTCTCCTGTGTGAAAAGGTGAGGTGTTCTCCTTGTGGTTTCGTGTCAGAGTCCTCTCCCACCGTCACAACCCCCACCTCTTATAGCAAAAGCCTGGAGTCTCTCGTGATGTCACCAGAGTGACATCACTAGACGTGTTCCTCCAATCCCAGGCCGGCACCGAGTATTTGAAAACGGAGGAGGGCCCATTTCCCTTGTTTTTCAACCAAAGAACAACCATCGTCTAACTAACATAATAATTTGGTTATTGATCTCACAATATATATATTCGAATTGCAATTGATTACATAAACACAGAGATATCATAATTGATCACATTCTGTTACCTTTAAGCCTAGTTTCAACCTAAGTGAAACTAGTCTTACTATGCAGGGGATCATGTCTCAAACACAGTCTTTTTGGCTTTCATTGAATAGCTACATGAGGCCTAATCATTCTTTTACCTTACATCAATATCTCTTTTATACAGTTTAGTATGCAACACATTTAAGTATTTTCCAATGTAGTTTCAAACGTGGCCTAATTTCAAACTCTATGATTCCCAGCCATAAACCTGGCATATTTCATATAATTTAATTCAGAATTATTACCACAATATAAACAGGCCTATTTGTAGTTCATATCAAACTAATCTAAGTGTATTACTAGACATTTGAAAATGTACTTAGTGTTAAGCAAGGCAGGAGCAAGCCAGGTGGTCACATGTGTTTATTACTTATTACTTACTAGGAGACCAAATGGTGGTCACATGTGTTTAACTAAGGCTTATCTGAACTCCTTCCTGTCCCCCACCCTGACGAACCCAGGTGGCTCTTTTGTTCTAGAACCCCCGAAGGGCTTATTCAAACAGTTCTTTATCGTTTACAGCCGGCTGTTGAGTGGCCCGACACCCAACCTTTTGTGAGGGGTCTTGCGTTAGTAAATAACCCTATCTATTTTAGTGAGACAGGGCAAAAGGGCAGAGTAATTTAATCACCAGAAGAATGTATTTGGTTGACTGACTAGTGCAGCTGTTTTCTCTAAATATAATACATTAGTTTGATTTGAACACCAGTTTCATTCATATCTCACAAATAGATCTCAGTTTGTCAGCGTCAGCGGCTCATCCTCCCCCCCGTCCCCAGTCAACCACGGTGTCCCCCAGGGCTCTGTGCTGGGTCCCCTACTATTCACCATTTACATGCTCCCCCTCGGTCAGATTATACGTCACCACGGACTCAACTTTCACTGTTATGCAGATGATACTCAGCTCTACATCAGCACCTCACCATCCTCCCAGCTCCCCCCACAGTCTGTAGTCAACTGCCTCCACGCTATAAAAACCTGGATGGCAACCAAATTACTTAAACTCAACAGCAAAAAGACAGAGCTCATGGTTGTGGCCCCCAAGGCACTGCTCGGGAAGGTTGGAGATCTCCTCCTCCACGTTGACGGCTGTTCCATCTCCCCGTCTCTCGAAGTCCGTAACCTGGGCGTCACCCTTGACTCCACACTTTCATTTCACTCCCACATCAAATCTGTCACCAAGTCTGCCTTCTACCACCTCAGGAACATCTCCCGTCTCCGACCCTCACTCTCAGACTCTGTGGCGGAGACCCTGATCCACTAATTTGTCACATCCCGGTTGGACTACTGTAATGGAGTCCTGTTCGGGGTACCCAGCAAAGCCCTGGACAGGCTCCAGTATGTCCAAAACTCAGCTGCCAGGGTTCTCACTCACACCAAGCCCTGGCAGCACATCACCCCCACCCTCATCCATCTCCACTGGCTTCCAGTCAGGTTCCACATCACCTTCAAACTCCTGCTCCTCACCTACAAATCCCTCCATGCCCTCGCCCCCCGGTACCTGTCTGATCTCCTCCACCAGTACACTCCATCCCGGAACCTAAGATCCTCTGATCTAGGTCTCCTCTCAATCCCTCGCACCAGGTTACGGACTTTTGGGGACAGAGCCTTCAGCGTGGCGTCCCCTACCCTCTGGAACTCTCTCCCCCCCGAAATCCGCAATGCCCCAACCCTGGACACCTTCAAATCCGCTCTAAAAACACACCTCTTCACCAAGGCTTTCCCCATCAGTTAGTTTTAGATTAAATTAGGTCCATTATCCCCTACTTTCCCTCATCCCCTCTCCCCCCCCCCCCTACTTTCCTTGCCCTATTTTTTGTCCTGATTGTAAAGCGACCTTGGGTTCTATGAAAGGCGCTATATAAATTTGATTTATTATTATTATTAGTTTCAGGCAACATGTCTCTATTTATGGTTACAAAATACTACTGCAGCTGCTACGATCTACTGTTGCTAATGAGCTCCCCACTTTTTTTTTGAGCATCTGAAATGTGTTAGTACGACAAAGGTGGAATTGAAGGGCAGGGGAATGTAATACGAAACCCTTTTGGCTCATCAAAGCCTGGGAATCCATGAAAAAAAGAGATGTCATTTTTTCTTTCCATGTGAATAATTTAGAAATGTGCTAATAAACACTTTTAAATTCAACCCCGGCCTGATAAAAGGAAACAAATTGTCAGTGAAGTATTATTTCCCCCTTAGTGTCAGAATTCTAAAATACTGCACTGACAAGAACTCAAGTTCTATGTTTTCTTTCTACAATGTTGTCTGGGAAAGTCATTCAATGCTGTTTAAAGGGTATAGGGAAAGATACTTGCTATAAGGCATAAAATCGCCTTGAAGAAAAAGATCAAAGAACAAAATTCGGGAAATAATCTTTTTTGTATATATATTTGGTGCAGAGCGTAGAACTATAATTAAACCACTGCAATTTTATTCATAAATATTTTAATCTCAGACTGAGCGAACTGTTTGATTCTCTCTCTCTCCCCTTTCACTCACCCCAGTTGTGAAACATATCCAATGTATTATATCATTTGTTTACGCTCAGTGAAATAAATGAACCCTATTACTATTTCGCTACAACATCACTGCCTGTAACATAGCAACCATTGTTTTGTACATGGCAATGGTTGTTATGTGGAAAACAACGGTTGCTTTGTGTTGATACATGATAATTATATCACCAAAAACATAATAATTTGGTCTTATTATTGAATCTTGCTTCCCTGTAAACAGGTTCTTAGATTCCCAACAAAGTAATAACGGATGTAAATCTTTATTTGGAAATATATTACAAAGTGTGAAAACACAACGGGATACAGGGGTACGGAAGCTCCTAACTGTGGACTGCTTACTGGTGACCTGCATGCAGCGCAGCCTGGTGACGAGGAACCCTGTGGCTACAGCAGCCAGCAGAAGGGTTCGGCGGCACCCTGGCCTACCAGCACTGAGCAAGAAACAGTAGACAATTACCACAAAAACTAAAGAAAGAATTATCCACACACTATAACGCCCAATGGCCACACAGGTACGTGACCACGCCACTCCCATGTGTCCTCTATATTACGCCGGAAGTGGTCACGCCTCACCCTTCCCACTTCGATTTCCATAAGTGGAAAACATCCAAGGGACCTCAGGCGCTAAAGAGCGAGACGCTCAGCCAGTATTCATATAACTAGGGTTATAGGATAACTTTACGTTATATATCATCTGGCTTCATGTGTCGCTCTGCCTTCTGAGATAAAGGGCAGAGCGGACGCATGGCCCAGACAAATGCACCCCCTGAGGGCCCATAAGCCCCAGCCGGGGAGGAGGGGAGTCCCGTCAACCCGCCCGTCCTAATGATGGGGAGGAGGCAGTCAACTCCAAAAAAAAAAAAAAAAAAAAGGAAAAAAAAAGGGGAACCAGGCACCCCCGAATGCACAGCGCAAGCGGGACCACGTGTGACACAGCACCCCGCGGTCCACACCCACACACCCCTGCTAGCCCACCTGAGGCGGGATGCAGGAGAGGTCCCGGACCTCAGGACCGCCTGGGAGACAGAACCCCCAGTCATGTCCATGAGGTAAAACCTAACGAAAGGACTCTGGGAGGACCAGGAGGCCGCAGCACAGACGTCCTCCACCGAGGCCCCCCCTAACAGGGCAGCAGAAGCCGCCACACCACGAGTGGAGTGCACCCTGACGCCCCCAGGGGGGACATGTCCAGCCAACGTGTAGCAAAGGGCAATGCCCTCGCACAACCAATGTGACAGGCGCTGCTTGGACAGCGCCTTACCTGCGCGAGGGCAACCGTAACAAACAAACAGTTGATCGGAAGCCCTGAGATCCCGCGTGCGACTAAGGTAAACCTCCAGTGCACGGACAGGACACGACAGGTGAAGGCTCACCTCCAACCCACTAGCATGAGGAGGAGGGTGAAACGCCTGAAGCACAATATCCCAGGAGCGACAAGAGCTCCGGATATTCTTTGGCACGAAGGCCGGATCAGGCCACAGAGTCGCCTGCTATCGGCCCGAATAGACAGGTAGTCCGACCGCACCGAGAGAGCACATGGCTGACCCACGCACTTAGCGGAGGTGATGGCCCAAAAAGGAATGCGTCGTAGCTTTTCCAGAACAGTTGGAGGTCCCGACTCAGAGACAGAGAACGTTCCACAGGCTTGAGATGACGTGCGCCAAGCAAGAACGTCCCACGAGAGGATGGCTGAACAGTGTTCTGCCCTCCACTCTCGAACCATACGCCACTTCCCTGCGTAAGCCGCGGTAGTGATCGGAGCGTGCGCGTTCCAGATGGCATCAACCACAGAAGAGTTAAAACGCATCCCCACCAGATTCACCCTTTCAGCAGCCAAGCCTAGAGGCTGCCCCAGAACAGGAGGCAGAACAGAGTTCTGCGTGCCTGAGAGAGGGCCCACGGTGACCACGGAACAGGCCACGGCGGGGCCACCAAGAGCTGAATCAGGGCCGGGAACCACACAGCCGAGCCCCGGCCCGGCGCGACCAGGATCAAAGTCCTGCGCTCCTGACGTACCCGCCCCAACAGCTGAGCCATCAGGTATATGGGGGGGGGGACGCCTACAGAATCCCAGGCGGCTACGGACAAATCGAGAAGGTAACCACCACCAGAGAGGTGTTGCCTTCCGACTGACCGAGAACCACAAGGGGCACTGGTGGGACTGTCTGCTCGCAAACAGGTCCACCGTGGCCTCCCCGAATCGGTCCCAGACCTGTCTGACTATGTCTGGACGTAGTCCACACTCGTCGGGGTGAAGACCGCCCCGCGACATCACATCTGCACCCACATTCTCCCTGCCGGGGATGTGGAGAGCCCTCAGGCTGCGCAGATTGAGAGACGCCCATAGCCAGAGCTCGACCGCCGCCCGGTGCAGACGGGGGGAGCGTACTCCTCCCTGTCTGTCGATATACGACGCTGACGTCGTGTTGTCCGTCCTGATCAAAACATGCTTGCCCACCACAAGGTGGCCAAGCCGTTTGAGGACCAGAAGGACTGCCTTCAAGTCCAACACATTGAAATGTAGTGCAGACCGGGCAGCATGGCCCTGCCAGCTGCCCCCTACTGCGTTGGCCCAACACGTCCCCCCCCATCCCGTGAGGGAGGCGTCGGTGAAGACCGTGACGTGTGACAGCCTGCTGCCCATGGGGACCCCGCTGGTGAGGGCCCCAGGCCCTCCCCAGAGGGCGAGGTCCCCCAGTACTGACATGGGAACCTTCAGCCGCTTCCACTTGTCTCTCACCGGGTCTATTTCCATACTGGAAAACCACCTCTGTATCCTCCTCATGAAGAGGAGGCCAAGAGGGACCACAGAGTGAGCAGATGCCATCATACCGAGCAGGCGCATCACGGACAGCGCCGTAACCGTCCTAGGACGGAACCTCCCGAGCGCGCTGAGAACATCCACTCGCCGCCGCTCTGAGAGGGATGCCCATATAGACCTTGACATTAGAATAAGCCCAAGTACTCCACCCGTTGACTGGGAAGAGGAGTACTCTACTTCCAGTCTACAGCAAAACCCAGACTGGTGAGGAATTCCGCCACCTGCCTGGTATGAGACCTGGCGATCTTCTCTGACCGGCCGAGGACCAGAACATCGTCCAGGGTAGAATACAATTCGTATCCCCTGACGACGCAGAGGCCCCAGCGAGGTCTCCATGCACTTGGTGAAGATGCGAGGAGCCAGAGAGTAGCCGAACGGCAGCCTCTGGTACTCGTACGCTACTGAAAAAGGAAGCGTAGGTATGTCCTAGGAGGGAAGATCAGGATGCGAATACACATCCTTCAGGTCTATGGAGGTAAACCAGTCCCCCACCTGACAGTGCTTAACAGGTGGGTGACGGTCAACATTCTGAACCTTCCATGGGACAGGTCCAGTATGGGTCTGACACCCCCCCCCCCCGATTTCTCAGACACCAGAGAATATCGGCAGGAAACGCCGCTCATCGCGTCCTCCCATGGGACCACGACGGCGGCCTGCTTCGCCGCCAGAGAACAAATCTCCTCAGCCAGGGCTGTCACTGCCGCAGACTCTGATAATAGAGTCTGTACCAAACCCAAAAACGGAGGGCGGGGGTGTGTAAACTGTAACACAAGCGCCGGCCTCAGCGTTCTCTCCATCCACACCGACACATGGCTACTACTGCAGCCATACGTGGAAAAAATTCCAAAGCGCCCCCGCCGCTGGTTCAAGTTTCAAGTTTCTTTATTAGTTGACATGCAAAAATACAGAATACCTTCACATGGAATGCTTTTTTCTGTTATGCTCCTATGAGGATCATAGGACGCTTGGATCATGCACATACAGCTCATTACAGTCATATTCCACAATTATTACAATTTAGATAGTAATAATGGTACAGAGCATAAAAACACCTACATGCGCTTTGATGACGCATGTAGGGCTAGCCTTGAGACAGACATATGCATATTCACCACTGCAAACAGACTGGCAGCCGTCCTAGGCAGCGCCATGTACGGGAGGAGGGGGGGGTGGGTTGGGGTTGTTACAGGGCTGTAGGGGGGGGGCGGGAGTGATCCCTCACACGAAGCAGCCGACAGTGCACCGCCAGGGGATGGGACTGAGGGGGGGGTGGGGGGGAGTTCACAAGCCAAGTCCTGGTGGGGGAGGTAGTGGTGCTGGGTAAAGGGACGTCATGTCTCCTGTTCTTATCTCGACTCCCTGACGTGACCTTGTGCATTCCACATAGGCTCCAGCACACTTGAGAGTGTGGGGGGGGGGGGGGGGTGCATCAGGCAGCAGAAAATGCTTCCTGAATGCTCAAATTTGATTTTAATTCGATTTTAATTTCCTGCACGACCCCCAGCATGACTTGAGTTCTCGATTGTTCGTCAGATTGATGGGCAGCGAGTCTCTTTACAAGTTCCATGTGGGAGACTTCCAGTCTGGCAACAGCTATCTCCAGACGGTTATCGTCTTTCCCAATTATTCTTGTACAGATCCAGATAGCGATCGCTCCCATACCGATCAACATGAATGTGAGGATGTACAAATCCTCCACATCTTCAATTTCAAGAGAATAGAGGCAGATGGACCCCCATTTTCCCCAAGAGTCTATAGCAAATCCCGATTGAAAAGTCCCGACTGGACACAGCGGATCAGCTGTGCTCTGCTTCCTTGAAGAAAAAATATGATCAACCGCTGCAAATTACCAGCTTACTAGTTGATCCATATTGTAGTTTGAGTAGGGAGTCAAGTCCGTTGAAGGAGGTAGAATCCACACATCAAGACCGACAGGGAGGCAGTGAGGGCCAGCGATAGGAACGACCTTGAAGGTCTGGGGAGAGGAAAGAAATATGCGACTTGTCTCTGCAAGAGGTGGTCCGCTAAGAAGTTCAAGTTAAAGTTTCTTTAATAGTTTCCATACAGAAGTACAGAATACTTTTATACAAAATGCTTCTTTCTGTTACGCTCCAGAGACTGTGCTAGACAAAAGATAAGTATGAAATAAAATAGTATAGCATGTAAAAATAGAAGTAAAAATAGAAGTCACGTACGTAGACACAGTGTTCAGTATAATAATAATAATAATAATGCATTCTATTTATAATGCGCCTTTCAAGGCACTCAAGGACGCCGTACAACAATTTAAAAACAGTTAAATTCATAATCACAGTACATTAAAATAAGAAAAATGTAAATATATAAAATCAGACAGAAAATAAAATCAGACATATGCCTGCCTAAAAAGGTGGGTTTTGAGGTGGGTTTTAAAAGAAATGATGGAGTCAATGTTCCTGATGTCGGGGGGGAGGGAGTTCCAGAGGCGGGGGGCAGAGCAGCTGAAGGCTCTTGACCCCATGGTGGACAGACGGGCTGGGGGGACGGTCAGGTTGATGGAGGAGGCAGACCTGAGGGACCGGGTGGGAATGTTGATATGAAGGAGGTCGGACAGGTATGGAGGGGCGAGGTTGTGAATGGCCTTGTATGTATGGAGGAGGATCTTGTAGTCTATGCGGAGTTTAATGGGAAGCCAGTGTAGTTGGCGTAGGACGGGGGTGATGTGACTGATGACAGGGGTTCTGGTGATTATGCGGGCAGCAGCGTTCTGGACCAGTTGGAGCTTATGGAGGAGTTTGTGGGGGAGACCAAAGAGAAGGGAGTTGCAGTAATCTAAGCGGGAAGTGACGAGGGAGTGGACCAGGATTGTGGCGCTGTTGGGAGTGAGTGAAGGGCGGAGGCGGTTGATGTTGCGAAGGTGGAAGTAGGCGGACCGGATGATGTTATTGATGTGGGAATGGAATGATAGGGTGCTGTCGAGGACAACACCAAGACTCTTGACCTGGGGGGAAGGGGAAACCAAGGAGTTGTCTATGGTGAGGGTGAAACTGGGGTGCTTGGTGAGTGTGGACTTGGAGCCAATGAGGACTACCTCTGTTTTGCCACATATACATATTTACAATGTTTGATGCAGAATAGAAGTAACTGAGTTACCATACAATATACAATATACTATGCAATATACTAATATACAATATACTATATAGTGCAAAGCAGAAATGGGATGAGGTACAATTTAGGTACAATTTACAGTAGGTGTACTGAGGTATGGGTTGTAGTGCAAATCCTTTACCAATAAATATAAAGTGTGTTTAGGTGTTCTAAAGTGTGGAGAGTGGGTGCTGCAGTGTGTTGTTTGTTTAAAGTGAGTGTGTGCGTGTGGATGTGTGTGTTGTGAGTGCATTTGATGGTTGTTGCATAGTGTTATTGTTCGTTGAGCAACCTGATGGCCTGGCTATAGAAGCTTCTTCTGAGTCTTTATGTGCTTGCCATGAGACTCCGGTATCGCTTGCCTGACCGCAGCAGTTCAAAGAGGCAGTTGTTTGGGTGGCTGGAGTCCTTGATAATTCTCTTAGTGTTACGAAGGATCAGATTAAACCGAATATATATATTTATTACTTGAGATATATTGTATAGTATTTGTATATCGTCTGATATCCCTTGTATATTCTTTGTACATATACACGGAATATCCCTTTACCTAGTACAGACCATAATATTTCGTTCTCCTATTGGACAGCGATCCCCTAGGCGCCACGGCCATACCCCCAATGTCTAGTTCAAAGTCACCGCCAAAGACATGCCTGGACATGACCGGCTCTGCGCAAGAATACGAGACAGAAATAAGGCTGGTACTAGATTGTTCACCTAACGAATAAATACGGCGCAGGTGAATACAGCAGTATGTTAACCAATAAGTTGAAGCCTCACACCACGATACAACGTGCTGTGAAGTGGGCCCGTTTTGCCCCAAAATAGAGCCTTGAGACCGCGTGCAAATTGATAACTGAAGTGTCAGAGTTTAACGCTGTATCGTCGAGTTCGACCTATTCTATTATTAAGTAATAGTCTATTATGTATAGTGTATCGTGCGGCTACCGTTCTACAGTGACCAGCATTACCAACGCTTTCTCGTACCGAGCTAGTGTGCTTATCCAGGCTGGGCGGCTTAACCTGGTGCCGTCATCCGAGGAGCCCTAGACGAGAACCGTGTGGATATGTACACTGGATAACCTACACCGGCGACTACAGAGCCCTTTTCGGCTGGATTATATTTGCTTTGGTCCTGTAGCTGATGGAGCGGAGAATCGTCTACACCCACAATTGTGTGGGATTTACCCTGTGAGGAGCAACGTCGAGCCCGCCTCTAGGACGCCTGAGGCTGGCTAGCTTTCTTCCATGCGGCACTGCATACCGGAGAATAGCTGTTGTTCGTCTGCGGATCAAGAGATTATTGCACTGTCTCCTGTACCTGGAGTCTCCTTATTCATCGTTGACCCAGACTTTCGTTACCGACAAATCCTCTCCCCTGCTGGCCTACAACCGGAGGGACCTTATTAGTATCTCCAACTGCCCTACTAGTGTACCATATATATAATTCTTATGATACAGGTGGTATTAATTATCTCCTGCGTAATATGGTCATGGACTTACGCTCTTGACCTATTCATGCACATTCTTCGCCTTACAAGCGCAATTCTCAATCTTGATAAGTAAAGTAATGTAAGATAATCTTTGTGCTGCTAATAAATATTCTTCTAAACCAGAGTATTTGTGTGAAACCGTGTTATTGTGGATGTGTTCATCTCATATACCTGTGTACTGTATGGCCAGTAGTAATGTACATAAGTCAGTAGTGGTTTAATGATACCATACTTATTCAATACAGTCAGGGAATTGTACCCCTCAGTTACAATTGGTCCTTCGAGCCGGATGGTAATTAGCGTAATATTAAT
Source organism: Notolepis coatsorum (assembly GCF_963971535.1). Classification (NCBI taxonomy): domain Eukaryota; kingdom Metazoa; phylum Chordata; class Actinopteri; order Aulopiformes; family Paralepididae; genus Notolepis; species Notolepis coatsorum. The sequence continues at coordinate 151,976,621 of NC_140167.1, read as the reverse complement.
ATAATATTAATATTAACATGGCCAATGATGAACACTCCACAAACGGTTCTCCTAAGCTAGATCGCCCGGAGCGCAGACGGCAGCCACCTCTTTACCTAGAGGACTACGCTACCAGTCTACTACCTAGCTTTATACAGACGTTAAACGCGGAAAAAGCGGATAGTAAAAGTATGTCAAACCCTACCGACCAGGCGACCCCGCCAGTAGAGACCCTAGTGGGTTCTAACGTAACTGACCAAGCTCACGGGGGGGACCAGGAGGGACCTGACATGACTTTACCCCCCGCCAACATCGACGAGGCAGTCCCCGGAGAGCTCCAGGATAAAGAAAGCCCTCCAGGGACGGAGCCCGACCCACCACCAGAAGAGACGCGCACCCAGGAGATGGACCTCCTCGGAGCACGACAGGAGAACGGATCTCCAACGAGCACTGCCAGAAGCCTATCACCTCCATCAGTGTCTTCCCCCAGCGAGGCGGACAAGATGCTGGCGCAGGCCTTTATCGCCACCCTGGCAGCCTCCACCGAACGCGATCGACTCCAAGCACAGACGCTTAGTGAGCGCGAACATTCTTCCATGGAACAAGAGCGCCTCCGCGGGCAACACCAAAGTGAGCACGAACACTCTACCATGGAAAGAGACCGCCTGCAGGCTCAACAACTAAGTGAGCGCGAACAATCTGCAGACCAAAGAGAACGCTTCCACGCGCAGCTCCAAGCGCAAGCCCTTAGTGAACGCGAACACTCTGCGATCGAGCGAGAGCGCTTCCAGGCGCAGCAAAGGAGTGACGACGACCGCATACGCCTAGACTAGACGCGTCCAGACGGAAGAGAATATGGAAAGAGACCGCGCCGAAGCCCAGCGCGCCGCCGCCGATGCACAGCGCGGAGCCGCCAATGCACAGCGCAACGCAGCCCAAGCCCAGCGCGAAGCAGAGCGAGACCTCGCTCACATCAAGCGCGAAGCCGAGCGCGACCGATTACAAGCGCAGATAATGGAGCAACTGATTGCCAGGGCAACCCCCCCTCCCTCCGCACGGAGCTCCAGGGCCTCGTCAAGACAAGGGTCTAGGGCACCCTCCCCTACCCGATCAAGCGACCCTGAGCCCGGCCAACCGAAAGAGCCTATACACCTCTCCGAACCCCCTCCCCGACCGGTCCATGCGAGACCTAGCAACAGGGAAGAACCGGCCTACGCCGCTGAGAGACTAAATAGACGATTACAGGATCTAGACGACCTGGCAGAGGAAGAAGAAGAGGGAGAGGAGGAAAGTCAAGCCCAAGAGCAGCATCGTACTCCACAGGACCAGGAGGTCCAGTACAGCCCAGACTTTACCCCCGCGGCTCTGCGCTACAGACCCCCGACTCAATTCACGGGTGAGCTTGACGCACGACCAGCCCCGAGGAACAGCACCTGGGTACACGGGCCCTGGTACCCGCCAGGTACCAGCCCACCACGACACGTAAGAGGAGACTCGCCTAGGAGGCCTCTCCCCCAACGCTCACCGATGTGCCAGCCATCCATGGCATCGTACCTTGGCACACCGACGTTCCCGGACTTCACACACGAGAACAGAGCACAGTACACAGAGCTACGAATGTGCTTAGAGACAATGATGTCCGATGTACCAGATGAACCGTACAAGTACGCTATCCTACTCAAGCACCTGAAGGTGCCCAGAGCGCACAATATAGCGCTGGCATATTCCAACTCTACTACCCCATACACCGCGGCTCTAGTAGCCCTCGACCAACGTTATGGACGCATATGGGACTACGTAATACAAGAGATAAGGAATATTGACCGTCTACCCCCAGCCACAGACAATCGCTCACTAGATGACCTCTCTATCAAGGTACAATCCCTGGTAGGGATGCTGGGGGCACAAAAGGAAAAGGGTATGCACGAACTGTACGCGAACTCTAATGTTGAGAGAATATTAGAGAAGCTTCCGCCCGCCCGACAAGAGCGCTTCAGGCGGCAAAGGGACCACCGTGATCATAACGGTCCCGAGCCATCCCTCCTAGACCTAGCCGACTTCCTGGCGAGAGAAGTCAGCAGCCTACGATTGGATACGTTCGTGCGGAGCGCGCCAAGCTCCAGAGAGGGACCTAGGAGATCAAACGATGGCCGCAGGCTGGTGACCGTCATGCACCAAGCCGAATCAGTACCGCGCAACAAGAACCACAGTACCCCCTCGATGAAAGAGAAGTGGAAGATTGTATGCCCGTACTGCGAAAAGGAACACTGGCTGTCACACTGTGACACGTTCAAGAAGATGACCGCCGACGAGGTGAGTCAATGGATAAAGTCCAACCGCCGCTGTTACCGATGTGCGCGCAGTCACATGGCAGCCGAGTGCCGCTTAAAGAAGAGGTGTAGTCGGTGTGACGGAGCCCACTTGGACGTTTTACATGACAGTAACAGAAGAAAGCCTGCACCCTCAAGCAGCACAAAGGCAAGTGTTATGTACATTGACCCCGCCAGCAGCGGGGGCGCCCGGGTGCTCTTGAAGGTGGTCCGCGTAACACTGAGTTACGAGGACAAGGTCATGGACACCTACGCCGTCCTTGACGACGGGTCAGAGAAGACCCTTCTCCTCGCATCCGCTGCGGCCCAGCTAGGGCTGCGGGGGAGCGAAGAAACTATGACGATTCGGACTATAAGAAGAGACCTGAAGACGATCAAGGGTGAGAACGTCTCCTTCACTATCGAAGCAAGCGGGCAGCCAGAGAGACGTATAGGATCACTAACGCTTTCACCAGCCAAGACATAGGCCTGTCGCAGTACACCTACCCCATCGCCAAGCTGATGGATAAATACGTGCACCTGCGTCAACTACCTATACCGCTCATAGACGGTGCCACCCCGACCCTGCTGATAGGATCCGACCATGCACACCTCATCGTCCCTGTTGTGAAGGGCCAGATTAAACCGAATATATATATTTATTTATATATATATATTTAATTGTATTTGTATATTCTCTAATATTCCCTGATATCCCTTGTATATTCCTTGTACAATATGCATTGAATATCCATTCTAGCCTACTGAACATCCCATAATAGTCTCCATTCTACTATTGGTCGAGACCTTGGTGCCAGGCTGCCATACCCCTCAGACCCAGTTCAAACGTACCGCTCAACATGTACGAACAAGTCCTAGTTCCGCGTAGGAATCTGGCTACCGCACCACTAATGGGACTATTTGTTCATAGTGCGTATATATACTGCGCTACTAAAGTAGGACTTCCTTTTCAGTCCAGTTTCTTACCCTCCAATAGAGTCACAGACGTAAAGCCTCCCCGCGACGCCACGTGTGGGAGTAAGGCCAAGTTCGCCTACCATCGGTATTGAGACATCGTGTATATTAATATTTGAATAGTCATATTTGGCACTATATCGTCGAGTTGGACGTAGTCTATTAAGCTAATAATAGTCTGTTAATATATAGTGCTTCGTGCGGTGAGAATACTACCGTAGTCAGTACCCCATCGTTTCGGGCAGAGAACTGGCTGCTTATCCAGGGTGGTTGACCCCACGTGAAGCTGCACCCGAGGAGCCCCAGAGCCGACGAGCGAGTGGACCTGTATACCGGATTACTCTACCGACGACAGCCCGCCTTCCCAGGCACGGATTATGCTTTGTATACGTTGATTATTCCATGGATAAAGACCCCCGACACTGCCGTGTGTTGGAACCCCCCCCCCCTGGAGAGGACGCAAGGTGAGGAGACGCTCTGCAAGACGAGGTCGCTTCACGTCTCTCCTCCGTGGACCGGAGGACGCCGGCCCACAAAGAGTCCACCTGCTTTCATCTGTGGTCCAAGGATCGCCGGCGCATTGAACGGCACTACAGTGGGTTCACCTGGGATACCCTTGGCCGGATGAGGCAGCCGGATTCTACCCCCCCCCTTCCTACTCCTGTCGGCTTACAAGCGACCGGATTAACCCCCCCTAGTGTATCCAGTCTATAATCATTCAAGTATCATTGCTGTTATTCCTTAAACTATTCCAGGTCGTATATGTACCACCTGCGCCTTCAGAGATTGGACATTCTCTATTGATATACCGACGAATACTCTTGCCATAAAAGTGCATACTAATTCCCATTCATAAATGTGATTGATTTGATTAAGTGCTTGCTCTACACACCATCGCTGTGTAGAAATAAAGACCTATTTCTAATTCGTACATTTGTGTTGGATCCGTTTCATCTACGTGACAGTGTTCATCATAATATATTTATGCCGTGTACTGGGTGGCCGAATATTAAGTACAAAGGTAGTGGTAGTAAGTATCATATCTAGTAATACAGTCAGGGAATTGTACCCCTCAGTTACAATGGTCCTTCGAGCCGGAGGGTAATTAGTGTAATATTAATATAGTGTTATTAATATTGAAATGGCCTTTTGATGAACACTCCACGAAACGATCCTCCTAACCAACGCCCGCAGCGCGAACGACGGCTCCCTCAGTACTTAGAGGCTTACGCTGTCAGTCAACAACCTAGTCTTCTACTAACAGTAAACGCGGTAAAACTAGAAAGTAAAAGTATGTCTAACCCCAACGCCCAGACTACCCCGACCATAGAGGCCCCTACGGGTTCTAATGTAACTGACCAAGTTCACGGTGGGGACCAGTGGGAACCAGACATGACTTCACACCCCGCCAGTACTGAAGAAGTAGTCCCCGATGAGTCCCGGGAGGAATACAACGCTACCGAGAGAGAACTCGGCACGGAAGAAGACGGGGAGAGCACCGTGGAGATAGAGCTCCAAGGCTCCGCAAGGAGTACCCCGAGGGAAGGCTCCCCTATACAACCGCCTTCTCCCAGCGAGGCAGAGAGGACCCTACAGCAGGCCTTCCTCATCAGCCTGAACGCCGCTGCTGAACGCGACCGACTGCAGATCCAGCAGCGGAGCGAAGAAGAGCATATACGTCTAGAAATAAGACGCATTCAGAGAGAAGAGAATGTGGCCCGAGACCGAGCAGACAGCCAGCGAGCAGCTGCTGGTGCTCTACGGGACGCAGAGCGCGACAGACAGCAAGCGCAACTAATAGAACAGCTGATCAGACGGACAACACCCTCTCCCTCCGCCAGAGGCTCCAGGAACTCGTCTAGACACACCTCCAGGGCGGCATCCCCTAGCCGAGTAAACAACCCTGAACTTGACCAACAGACGAGGTCTATACCCCCCACAGACCACCTCCCCCCACCGGTCCAAGCGAGACCTAGCAACCGGGAAGGAGCAGCATATCCTGTGGAGAGGCTAAACCAGAGACTACAAGCACTGGATGACCTAACTGAAGACGAAGAGGAAGAGGAGGAGAACCACGCCCGACGACAGCACAGTACTCTACCGGACCAGGAGGTCCGGTACAGCCCAGGCTATACTCCCGCGGAGCTGCGCTACAGACCCCCGACTCTATACACGGGTGAGCACGACGCACGACCCGCACCGAGGAACAGCACCTGGACAAGCGGGCCATGGTACACTGCCGGTACCAGCCCATACCAAGGAGCGGGAGGAGACTCGCCTAGGAGGCCTCTCCCCCAACGCTCGCCGATGTACCCACAGTCAGCGTCATACATTGGCACGCCTATGGTACCCGACTTCACCCAAGAGAACCGGGCCCAGTATACAGAACTCCGCATGTGTCTGGAGACCATGTTGGTGGATGTATTGGATGAACGCCATAAATACGCCATCCTACTGAAGCACTTAAAGGTACCCCGCGCACATAATATAGCGCTCGCCTACGCGACTTCCACCACCCCATACACAGCAGCGCTGGTAGCATTGGACCAGAGGTATGGGCGCATATGGGATTACGTGATCCAGGAGATCCGACACATCGACCGCTTACCCCCAGCAATAGACAATCGAGCACTGGACGACCTGTCCATCAGAGTGCAGTCCCTGGTAGGGATGTTGGGAGCGCAGAGAGAGAAGGGGAGGCATGAACTTTACGCCAACTCAAATGTGGAAAGGATCTTGGAGAAGCTGCCGCCCGCTTGACAGGAGCGGTTTAGGCGACAGAGAGACCACCGAGACCCGAATGGCCCCGAACCGAACCTCCTCGATCTAGCAGACTTCCTGGCGAGAGAAGTCAGCAGCCTACGGCTAGATACATTCGGACGGAGCACCCCTGGCTCCAGAGAAGGAACCAGACGACTAAATGATGGAAGAAGATCGGTGACTGTGATGCACCAATCGGAGTCAGTACCGAGCAGCAGGAGCCACAGTACCCCCTCCAGAACGGAGAAGTGGAAGATAGTGTGCCCCTACTGTGAGAAAGAACACTGGCTAGCGCAATGTGACTCCTTCCCCAAGCTGAACGCGGAGGAAGCAAGTCAATGGATAAAGTCCAACAAGCGCTGTTTTCGCTGTGCGCGCTCACACATGGCAGCCGAATGCCGCTTAAAGAAAAGGTGCACCAAGTGCGATGGAGCCCATCTGGACATACTCCACGACAGTAACAGACGGCGCCCTTCACCCGCACCATCCAGCAGCAAAGCGAGCGTCATGTACATCGATCCCGCCAGCAGCAGTGGAGCCCGAGTACTCCTAAAAGTAGTGCGTGTGACACTAAGCTACCAGAATAAAGTCCTGGACACTTACGCCGTCCTCGATGACGGGTCAGAGAAGACCCTTCTGCTCGCCTCCGCTGCGGCCCAGCTAGGGCTGCGGGGAAGCGAAACCCAAATGACAATTCGGACAATAAGACGAGATTTGAAGACGATAAAGGGCGAGAATGTCTCATTCTCTATCGCAGCAAGCGGCCAGCCTGAGCGACGGTACCAGATTACAGACGCTTTCACCAGCCAAGAAATAGGACTGTCGCGGTACACATACCCCGTCGCCAAGCTGATGGAGAAATATGTACATCTGCGCAAGTTACCGATCCCGCTCATAGACAATGCTATGCCGACCCTGTTGATAGGCTCCGACCATGCAGACCTCATTGTCCCGATAGACCGGGTTCATACCGGACCCCGAGGCTGTCCTGCAGCAGTCGAGACCCGTTTGGGATGGACTCTCCAAGGCCCGCTCGCCAAATCTCTCAACCGAAGTACAGCCACTAGATGTCTCCACTCCCGAGTCACAGAGGGAGAAACCGCACTCCTGCAACACGTAGAGCGGCTATGGACCTTGGAACAAATGCCCTTTAAGAACGGAAAGAAAGACATTCGCTCTAAAGATGACATTTACGCCATTCACCTCCTCGAGACAGGGACCAAGAGAGTCCCGGTCAACGGCGTGTTGAGATACGCCACGCCACTCCTGCGGCGAGAAGGAATGCCTACTTTCCACGCCAAGACAGACGCCACAGAACGGTACCTGCTGAACACGGAGCGGCGCTTAGCCAAGAACCCCGCCCAAGAGAGTGTATACCGCGCTGAGATTGAGAAGCTCATCACAGCGGGACACGTCACAAAGATGGACATTAAAGAGGCTGACCAGACCACTGAATCGTGGTACGTGCCTCACCACACGGTCCATCACAACGGTAAAGACCGCATAGTATTTAACTGCAGCTACCAGATCGGATCCCAAAATCTGAATAAAGAGTTACTGCCCGGTCCCACACTCGGCCCCTCCCTACTCGGCGTTCTACTCCGCTTCCGCCAGGAAAAGGTGGCCATCAGCGGGGACATTAAAGGAATGTTCCTGCAGGTGAGATTAGTAGAGGAGGACAAGCCCCTGTTACGGTTCCTATGGAGAGAGAAGCCAGGAGATGAGCACCCAGCCATCTACCAATGGGAAGTCCTCCCCTTCGGAACGACGTGCAGCCCCTGCTGTGCTACATTTGCACTACAGAAACATGTAGCAGAGGACCCAGCAGCGGACGAAGAGGTCCGACACAGCGTAAAGAACAGCTTCTACGTAGACAACTGTCTACAAAGCCTTTCAACCCAGGAAGAAGCCGAGGCTCTCCTGATTAAACTCCGCGCCTCATTGATCAAAGGCGGCTTTGATCTCAGGCAGTGGGCCAGCAGCGATCCGCAAGTACTGCGCAGCCTCTCCTCCGAGGACAAGGCAGCCAGCAGCGAGACCTGGATGGCTACAATCCCGGGAGAAGCCCAGGAGATGACCCTGGGATTGGTGTGGCGATTCAAAACAGATTCGCTTCACTACAGACACAAGCCCCTGACTACGGAGCAGGGAAGGCCGGCGGCGGCGCCGACCACCAGACGGAGTGTGTACACAACACTCGCCCGACAATATGACCCGCTAGGATGTATTCTACCGTACACCACCAGGGCAAAAATGATTGTACGAGCATTGTGGGACAAGGACCAGGGCTGGGACGACCCCATTCCCGCACACCTTGCATCCACCTGGAGAGAGTGGGAGATGGAGCTCCACTCACTCCCAGGCGTTAATATGCGCCGAAGCTACTTCCCACCCACGGTGAGGCCAGAGACATGTAAAATGGACTTACACGTCTTCAGTGACGCCTCAGAGGTCGCATACGGATCAGTAGCCTACTTGCAGGCCCAAGAAAGGGGGGGAGAGATCTACACAGCATTTGTCCTCGCCCGCTCGAGAATAGCCCCACGCAAGCAACAATCTATCCCACGTCTAGAGCTCTGCGCAGCCCTAGCCGGAGCGCACCTAGCCACGCTCATCCAACGTGAGCTCACCATACCGGTGTCTAGAACAATCCTGTGGTCAGATTCCACGACAGTACTCGCCTGGATCAAATCGGACTCATGCAAGTACAAAGTCTTCGTGGGAGTCAGAGTCACCGAGATTCAAGACTTAACCGAAGAGTTAACCGGAGAAACAGAGTGGCGCTACGTTGATACAAAACAGAACCCAGCTGACGTCATCACCCGGGGGATCCCCCTGGATGACCTCACCCGTCACAATGTCTACAGTGACGGCCCAGCATTCCTAAAGCTCCCGGAAGGAGAGTGGCCCACGCCTATCCCGAGGGAAGCCAGTCAGGAGGAGGCTGAGAATAAGAAGCCTGTGTTCTGTGGATTGAGCACTGTTATCTCCGCAGACCCCAACACACTCCTGATGGGGCGGCTAGATCCTGCATTACCCCAGACAATGTACCGGCCTGAAGAAGCGAACGGCCGACGAATGTGGAGGTACAGCCAAGTATTAGCCGACAAGTTTTTGGAGCAGTTTCCTACTGCACTACCTACCGTCTCTACAGACCCGCCAGAAGTGGGTAAAGGAGAGAGACAATTTGACAGAAGGAACAGTCGTCATGATTATTGATCAATCACTGCCCAGAGCTATGTGGCCGGCCGGCCGCGTAAGCAAAGTGATCACCGGTGCCGACGGCAAGGTCCGAGCAGCTGAAGTGCTCGTCCAGGGTCGCACTTACACCCGTCCCGTGGCGAGGCTCATAGAACTGCCCCGACTCCCAGACACAATCGATGATGACCATGACCCTATAACCCTATGACTTTGTGAAGTTGACTGACCCCTACAGCAAACCCTTATGTGTAAATAGACAACGCGATTAATCTGTCTCTGTTTAACTGATTAGGTCTGGGACCAATCAGGGGGTGGCTGTTGTGAAGGGCCAGATTAAACCGAATATATATATTTATTTATATATATATATTTAATTGTATTTGTATATTCTCTAATATTCCCTGATATCCCTTGTATATTCCTTGTACAATATGCATTGAATATCCATTCTAGCCTACTGAACATCCCATAATAGTCTCCATTCTACTATTGGTCGAGACCTTGGTGCCAGGCTGCCATATCCCTCAGACCCAGTTCAAACGTACCGCTCAACATGTACAAACAAGTCCTAGTTCCGCGTAGGAATCTGGCTACCGCACCACTAATGGGACTATTTGTTCATAGTGCGTATATATACTGCGCTACTAAAGTAGGACTTCCTTTTCAGTCCAGTTTCTTACCCTCCAATAGAGTCACAGACGTAAAGCCTCCCCGCGACGCCACGTGTGGGAGTAAGGCCAAGTTCGCCTACCATCGGTATTGAGACATCGTGTATATTAATATTTGAATAGTCATATTTGGCACTATATCGTCGAGTTGGACGTAGTCTATTAAGCTAATAATAGTCTGTTAATATATAGTGCTTCGTGCGGTGAGAATACTACCGTAGTCAGTACCCCATCGTTTCGGGCAGAGAACTGGCTGCTTATCCAGGGTGGTTGACCCCACGTGAAGCTGCACCCGAGGAGCCCCAGAGCCGACGAGCGAGTGGACCTGTATACCGGATTACTCTACCGACGACAGCCCGCCTTCCCAGGCACGGATTATGCTTTGTATACGTTGATTATTCCATGGATAAAGACCCCCGACACTGCCGTGTGTTGGAACCCCCCCCCCCCTGGAGAGGACGCAAGGTGAGGAGACGCTCTGCAAGACGAGGTCGCTTCACGTCTCTCCTCCGTGGACCGGAGGACGCCGGCCCACAAAGAGACCACCTGCTTTCATCTGTAGTCCAAGGATCGCCGGCGCATTGAACGGCACTACAGTGGGTTCACCTGGGATACCCTTGGCCGGATGAGGCAGCCGGATTCTACCCCCCCCCCTTCCTACTCCTGTCGGCTTACAAGCGACCGGATTAACCCCCCCTAGTGTATCCAGTCTATAATCATTCAAGTATCATTGCTGTTATTCCTTAAACTATTCCAGGTCGTATATGTACCACCTGCGCCTTCAGAGATTGGACATTCTCTATTGATATACCGACGAATACTCTTGCCATAAAAGTGCATACTAATTCCCATTCATAAATGTGATTGATTTGATTAAGTGCTTGCTCTACACACCATCACTGTGTAGAAATAAAGACCTATTTCTAATTCGTACATTTGTGTTGGATCCGTTTCATCTACGTGACAGTGTTCATCATAATATATTTATGCCGTGTACTGGGTGGCCGAATATTAAGTACAAAGGTAGTGGTAGTAAGTATCATATCTAGTAATACAGTCAGGGAATTGTACCCCTCAGTTACAGTCCCGATGGACCGGGTCCACACTGGGCCCAGAGGCTGTCCAGCAGCAGTCGAGACCCGCCTAGGATGGACACTACAAGGCCCCCTCTCCAGGTCCCCCAACCGAACAGCAGCCACTCGCTGCCTCCACTCCAGAGTGACAGAAGAAGACACCACCCTCCTACAGCACGTTGAGAGGCTATGGACACTAGAGACAATGCCCTTTAAGAACGAAAAGAAACACATTCGTTCCAAGGAAGACATTTATGCTATAGCCCTCCTCGAGCAGGGGACAAAGAGAGTCAAAGTCAACGGAGTGATGAGATACGCAACTCCACTCCTGAGGCGAGAGGGTATGCCTACCTTCCACGCCCCAAAAGAAGCGACGGAGCGGTATCTATCGAACACAGAGCGGCGCCTAGCCAGAGACCCCGCTCAAGCTACTGTGTACCGCGCTGAGATTGACAAGCTAATCACAGCGGGACACATAAAGAGAATTGACATTAAAGAGGCCGATCAGACGACCGAATCATGGTACGTGCCGCACCACAAAGTCCACCACAACGGCAAGGATCGTATTGTGTTTAACTGCAGCTACCAGATCGGATCACAAAATCTGAATAAAGAGCTCTTGCCCGGCCCAACACTCGGCCCCTCTCTACTAGGCGTGTTGCTACGTTTCCGCCAGAACAAGGTGGCCATCAGCGGCGACATCAAAGGGATGTTCCTGCAGGTGCGACTAGTGGAAGAGGACAAGCCCCTGCTGCGGTTCTTATGGAGCGAGAGGATCGGGGATGAGCAACCATCCATCTATCAATGGGAAGTCCTCCCTTTCGGAACCACATGCAGCCCATGCTGTGCTACGTTCGCACTGCAAAAACACGTCGCAGAGGACCCAGCAGCTGATGAAGAGGTCCGACAAAGTGTAGGAAATAGTTTCTACGTGGACAACTGTCTGCAAAGCGTCTCGACGCCAGAAGAAGCCGAGGCCCTCCTACTCAAGCTCCGCGCCTCCCTGATCAAAGGCGGCTTTGATCTCCGGCAGTGGGCCAGCAGCGACCCTCAAGTATTGCACAGCCTCTCCCCAGAGGACAAGGCAGCAAGCAGCGAGACCTGGATGGCGACCATCCCAGGAGAAGCCCAAGAAATGACATTAGGACTAGTCTGGCGCTTCAAAACAGACTCGCTCCATTATAAACACACACCCCTGACCAAGGAGCAGGGAAGGTCGACTTCACTACCGACCACAAGACGGAGTGTATACAGAACACTCGCCAGACAATATGACCCGTTGGGATGTATTCTACCTTACACCACCAGGGCAAAGATGATTGTGCGAGCGCTATGGGACAAGGACCAGGGCTGGGACGATCCCATACCCGAACACCTTGCCTCCACATGGAGAGAGTGGGAGACAGAACTCAGCTCGCTCCCAGGTGTCAACATACGCCGCAGCTACTTCCCACCCACAGTGAGGCCGGAGACGTGTCAGATAGACCTGCACGTCTTCAGCGACGCCTCCGAAGCAGCCTACGGTTCGGTGGCCTACTTGCGGGCCCGAGAGGAGGGAGGAGAAATACATACTGCCTTCATCCTGGCTCGCTCAAGAATAGCCCCCCGCAAGCAACAATCTATCCCGCGTCTAGAGCTCTGCGCAGCCCTAGCAGGAGCGCAACTCGCCACGTTAATCCAACGTGAACTCACCATCCCGGTGCAAAGAACAATCCTGTGGTCAGACTCCATGACCGTACTTACATGGATCCAGTCCGATTCGTGCAGATACAAGGTCTTCGTGGGAGTCAGAATCACAGAGATCCAAGATTTAACAGAAGCAGCATGCTGGAGGTATGTGGACACAAAACAGAACCCAGCTGACGTCATCACACGGGGAATGTCCCTGGATGACCTCACCCGTCACAATCTCTATAGTGACGGTCCCGAGTTCCTCAAGCTCCCGGAAGAAGAGTGGCCTACACCCACCCCACGGGAAGCGAGTGAAGAGGAGGCAGAGAAGAAGAAATCTATGTTCTGTGGGCTGACACACACACTCGTCCCCACAGATCCCAACATAGACGACTGCCCCACCCTTGAGAGTGCGCAGAACTCCTTCTGCTACAGCGAGCCCAAAGAGACTCGTTCCCCGATGAGCTAGACTGTCTGCAGGGATCAAAGCCAGTCCCATCAGACAGCAGACTGCTCCACTTGGCCCCTGAGAGCGACGCCCATAATCTCATCAGAGTGGGTGGTCGTCTGAGGAGAGCCCCAGACTTAACGGATGACGTCAAGTACCCGATAGTCTTAAACAGCCGACACAAGGTCACAGAGCTCATCATAAAGAAATACGACGAGGACGTGCACCGCGCCGGGGCAGAGAGAGTCTTCGCGGAGATCAGACGTCGCTATTGGACACTGCAAGGAAGAGAAGCAGTACGACGCTTCCAGCGGACTTGTCTAGACTGTCGCAAATGGCGAGCACAGCCCAGTATAGCCCGGATGGCTGACCTACCCCCCTGTCGCCTCCGACTCGGCGACAAGCCCTGTCACTCCACCGGTATGGACTGTTTCGGCCCGATGTATGTAAAGAAAGGAAGAGGGACGGAGAAGCGGTGGGGTATTGTATTCAAATGCATGACCACCCGAGCGATACACATAGAACTCCTTCCAACCATGAGTACGGACTCATTCCTTATGGCCTTCCGGAGATTCACATCGCGGAAAGGAAAACCGTCTATATTATTGTCTGATCACGGGACAAACTTCAAAGGCGGAGAAAGAGAGCTGAGAGAGAGCTTCCAAGCTATGGGCCCAGAACTCAAGACCCACCTCGCTCCCTCTCAGATTGACTTCCAGTTTAACCCCCCGAATGCACCTCACTTCGGTGGAACTTGGGAACGAGAAGTACGTTCAATAAAGACAGCCCTGTACGCCGTGCTTGGGGCCTTGACCGTGGCGGAAGAAGTCCTCACGACAGTCCTCACGGAGATCGAGGGAGTATTGAACTCAAAGCCCCTCGGTTACGTCTCAAGTGATGTAGCAGATGTCGACCCAGTCACCCCCAACACTCTCTTGATGGGGCGGCTGGACCCCGCGCTACCACAGACAGTGTACAGACCTGAAGAAGCGAACGGCAGAAGAATGTGGAGGTACAGTCAAGTATTGGCTGACAAGTTTTGGAACAGTTTCCTCCTCCACTATCTACCGGCTCTACAGACCTGCCAGAAATGGGTGAAAGAAAGAGACAATTTGACGGAAGGTACAGTCGTCATGATTATCGACCAGTCACTACCCCGAGCTATGTGGCCGGCCGGCCGCGTAAGCAAAGTGATCACTGGTGCCGACGGAAAGGTCAGAGCGGCAGAAGTGCTCGTCCAAGGGCGGACATACACCCGACCCGTGGCGAGGCTGATAGAGTTGCCAAGGCTCCCCGACTCTCTTGATGACGACCATGACCCCCTGACTTTGTGAACTGCCCTACCCTCACAACGGACATTGAGTAGTGGACAGTGCGGTTAATCTGTCTCTGCTTATCTAATTAGGTGCGGACTAATTAGGAGGCGGCTGTTACGAAGGATCAGATTAAACCGAATATATATATTTATTACTTGAGATATATTGTATAGTATTTGTATATCGTCTGATATCCCTTGTATGTTCTTTGTACATATACACGGAATATCCCTTTACCTAGTACAGACCATAATATTTCGTTCTCCTATTGGACAGCGATCCCCTAGGCGCCACGGCCATACCCCCAATGTCTAGTTCAAAGTCACCGCCAAAGACATGCCTGGACATGACCGGCTCTGCGCAAGAATACGAGACAGAAATAAGGCTGGTACTAGATTGTTCACCTAACGTATAAATACGGCGCAGGTGAATACAGCAGTATGTTAACCAATAAGTTGAAGCCTCACACCACGATACAACGTGCTGTGAAGTGGGCCCGTTTTGCCCCAAAATAGAGCCTTGAGACCGCGTGCGAATTGATAACTGAAGTGTCAGAGTTTAACGCTGTATCGTCGAGTTCGACCTATTCTATTATTAAGTAATAGTCTATTATGTATAGTGTATCGTGCGGCTACCGTTCTACAGTGACCAGCATTACCAACGCTTCCTCGTACCGAGCTAGTGTGCTTATCCAGGCTGGGCGGCTTAACCTGGTGCCGTCATCCGAGGAGCCCTAGATGAGAACCGTGTGGATATGTACACTGGATAACCTACACCGGCGACTACAGAGCCCTTTTCGGCTGGATTATATTTGCTTTGGTCCTGTAGCTGATGGAGCGGAGAATCGTCTACACCCACAATTGTGTGGGATTTACCCTGTGAGGAGCAACGTCGAGCCCGCCTCTAGGATGCCTGAGGCTGGCTAGCTTTCTTCCATGCGGCACTGCATACCAGAGAATAGCTGTTGTTCGTCTGCGGATCAAGAGATTATTGCACTGTCTCCTGTACCTGGAGTCTCCTTATTCATCGTTGACCCAGACTTTCGTTACCGACAAATCCTCTCCCCTGCTGGCCTACAACCGGAGGGACCTTATTAGTATCTCCAGCTGCCCTACTAGTGTACCATATATATAATTCTTATGATACAGGTGGTATTAATTATCTCCTGCGTAATATGCTCATGGACTTACGCTCTTGACCTATTCATGCACATTCTTCGCCTTACAAGCGCAATTCTCAATCTTGATAAGTAAAGTAATGTAAGATAATCTTCGTGCTGCTAATAAATATTCAGTAGTAATACTACCTCTGGACTACTAACTACTACAGAAAAACTTGAGTAACAAGTTATTTTACAACTCAAGTTCAGACCTATGTAACTATTACTTTAGCACTAAAAGTGAATTTTCTTTCTGGAATCAGAAACTTCAGAATGTCATCTTTCAAAAGAGACCAGGCTCATGCATGTGCTATAAGTATAAAGTATGTTGTTTTGGTTTGCAAAAGAAGTATGCAGTCCTCAAGTTCAAGTAAAAAAAATGCCACTTTTCTGCCCGCTTGTTAACACATTGAGTGCCACGGACGCGTTTTGTCGTTAGTTCATGCCGACCTTTGAGTGCCCCCGACACTATATAGCGTTTGTTTGTTTTTAAATTTTTTATTTGCGATTTGAATTCATATTTCATCAATCGAGCCTCGGGTTAGTGCTGCAGAGTCTCTCTAGGCTCAATTGGGAAGATACCGCCCCTATCGTCTCTCCCTGTGTAACTGCACCCCATTACTTTACACTGCTGAAGGGGGGGTGGCCAGTTTGCTTTTTTAACTTTTCCCTCAAGCCAACTGAAGGATCGATTGTGCTCGCCGGCCCGGAAAACGCGTGGAATATGTATTTACAGGACCCAACACTGTAATCAATAAGCGTGATCGATATTTGGAATGGCGATCAGGAATTGGAATAATCTTTTTGGATAACATCTGATCTCAGGTAAGGAATTTATTTTACCAGTCTTAGGATAATCAGAGATGTTTTCACAGAGATATAAGCGTTTGCCCTATGCGTGTGTGTGTGTGTCTGTGTGTGCACGATCAGGAAATGAGAGAATCGATATTTCAGCCCGCCTCTATAGCGTGCATAAATATACATATACTCTCGATAATCTAGCGTTTATTTGAAAACTATTCATAAATAGGCCGAAAAATGACAACGTTTTTGTGTATGGATTCCAGTAAATGCCTTTTATCACGGAATCTATATATTTTCCTGAAAAACTAGGGCTTTTCAAAATGCTATAAAACGAAAATGAACCGATTAAAAAACAATCTGTTTCGACAATGTTGACTGCAAACAAGTCATTGATAAGCGACAGGCAGATTAGACACATAGCCATAATTTAAGACAGAGATTATGCGTTCACAACGCTATCATTGAAGTGGGTCCTGGCATTTAACCATGTTTCACATGTTAATGGCAGGCACTGAAAGTGTTAAGAGGTAACGTTTTGACCAAATAATTTGAATTGCCTCACTGCCCCTTTAAGTTACCTCAGAACATGAGTTAGGTGAGCAGTTCACGCCTCGCCTCACGCAGATGAAGATCAGATTGACGGAGACTGACGCAGATACTGAATGCTGATAGGGTTAGGGTTAGTTATCAAACAGTCATAAAAGATTCCCCCAGTTACAAAACCGAAGAGGTTGTTGCTATTAAAGAACATACCACTTCCAGAGACGGTTTTGGTGAGTTTCATCATATTGTACTGTTTCATTGCCGAATGTATAAAATTGCTAGCTCAATGCTAATCGGCTAACAACGTTATCCGCACGACACGAGCTACGTCGGCAAACTGTATGGATAGCTAATAATGTAGCCTCATCCTGAGTCATGCTAGCGAAGCTCCAAGCTCAATTTGGTACAATGAAAACTAGAAAGAAACCATTTCAGAAGTACTTATAATTGTATTGATATGCTGTATGATAAGAACATGGTCTATATACATTTCGGTTGCTTTTGAGAATTTAATATGGAATGTGTGGAATGTTTCCATGTGCTAGTGCACTTTAGCCTAATTTAGCATAAGTCAAATGGATGTTCCCACGTGCTGTGATATTGTAGCCTACTTTAGCTTAGCATAGCCAAAAGTAGCCTGATTGATTATCCATTCTAAAAGCAATGAAAGATGATAAAGCAATGAAGGATGATAAATAGCGTTTATTTTCTGAATGCCTGTTATGCAGGCCAGGTTTTTCCACCCCGGGAAGAGTTCCCAGGAGTACTGACCGACCACCACTCATCATGTGTGCCCAGCCCACGCGGGATGAGGCGGTGTGCCGGACCGACACAAGATGGCGAGCCAACCCAAAGAACATCAGATCCAGATCAGGGCTATACCCAGGAGCCTGATCTGTTACCCCGTTGCCTCAACAATCTGGTAGGATTGTGAATTGCCTTCAAGTCAAGTCAAGAGTTTTATTTGTCACGGCATACAAGCATACAGTGAAATGCGGGGGGTCATGCCTGCAGCGATTGTGCAATAATACAAGTAATAAGAATAGGAATGAGAATAAGACAGTTGTGCAATAATACAAGTAATATGAATAAGACATAACAGGTATAATGTACATAACATTTTCAAAAAGCATGGTAAGACGGCGGCTGGGTGGCGCAGCGGAGATTGCGCTCATCACCAATGCGAGAGACTCCGGTCTCGAATCCGAGTGTCAGCATTGCCTCCGGCTTGGGCCAGCCGCCATACTAACTCGTTTGGCTGAGTTAGCGGGAGGGAAGTCGATGGGGTGGTAATCTGGCGTTGTGGACAGCGACTCCTACAGGTCAGGTCTGGGCGCCTGCACAGCAAAAGACAGGAAGTGGTGAAGGCAGTGTGACCTCCCACGCGTTACACTTCACCAATGAGAGTCCGCGCTGTCAGGTGAAAAGAGAGCCGCTGGCTGTCTCCGCATGTGTCGGAGGAAGCATGCGGTAGACCTCAGGGCTCCCTTGACCGACCAGTAGGGGGCACATGCGCACAACAACCAGGTAGGGGAGGGGGGAATTGGCATAACGACTAAATTGGGATGGGAGGAAAAAAGCACAGAAAAATCAGGCAATTTTTTTTTATAATAAATAAAAGCACGGTAAGACATGCTAAGGTCCTGCGATAGTGCAATACAATGTTAGCTACGGGTGAGGCACTGGGTCTTATGTACACTACTATACAATGCTATACTTTACAATCTACAGTTATACTGTGTCCTTATGCTAACTTGCTATATCCATCTATTTATTATACAAGAACCACTCCCATTCTTTATTAAAAGAAAAACATATTTAAGTGACCATCCTCACTCCCAGTGAGGAAGTGGATCAGGAATTAACGAACTAATTGAACTTGAGTCACCAGAACTTCCAAGGACGGTATGACCTATCCTTGTCTATGATACAAACTGATTGAACTTGAACACAAGGACTTCCAAGGGCTTTTGACCCTGTTTCACCTTTTGTATTTTGATATTGTATTTTGATATTGTATTTTGTATTTGAATGATGCACATTGTATATATATATTCTCCTGTAAAGAGGGAGAGGGTCAATGCACCCAGTAAGAAACTTGAACTACTGATATTTCTCCTGTAAATAGGGAGAGTTAAAGGGTAAATTCACCCAATAAGATACTTGAACTACTGATATTTCTCCTGTAAAGAGGGAGAGTTAAAGGGTCAATGCACCCAGTAAGATACTTGAACTACTGATATTTCTCCTGTAAAGAGGGAGAGTTAAAGCGTAAATTCACCCAATAAGACCTGAACCACTGATGTTCTCCTGTAAAGAGGGAGAGTTAAAGGGTCAATGCACCCAGTAAGATACTTGAATCTCGTTGATAACATATTGATTATAGTTGAATCGCTGATGGTTCTCCTGTAAAGAAAGATAGTTTAAAGGGTCATTTCACCTAATAAGGTACTTGCATTCCTATAACCTTGAATATTTCCATTGGTACTTTGTTGGTATTACACCTGCAAAGGAAGAGTTTAAAGGGTCATTGCACCTAATAAGGTACTTGCATTCCGTGCACACTTTAATTAATATGTTTACCTACCGAACTGAAATGATAAACTGATATAGAGTTTACAGAAATGATAAACTGATATAGAGTTTACTGAAATGATAAACTGATATAGAGTTTACTGAAATGATAAACTGATATAGAGTTTACTGATCTGCAATTGCAGAAGAAAAGATAACGAGTTACTCACGAAAAAAGTCTAATGTCCAACCTTAAACCTAGCTTTTAGCTAGTGATAACCTCAGAGACTTCTGAACCGAACCAAATGTGTTGATCCATTCAACCTAGAACCTGATACCGAACTAACCTTCTTGAGAGAAGGGGTCGAACTGAACCGAATGTGTTGATCCAATCAACCTAGGACTTGATATCGAACTAACCTTCCTGAAAGAAGGAGTGGTTAATGAAAGAACCTAAAAGGGATACTTCACTTTACCTCACCTACTCGTTGTATGTTGTCGTCATTATCTTACTAGCACTGCTGTTTAAACTGAATAAATTACAGGTCACTGTTAGAACCTTGTCTCTGGTCTACTATTCCCTTTACTGTGTATATATCACTCCTCTCCTCATTCGAACCTATAGAACTGGTCCGTGGCGAACAGCTGTTACTGTTAGTGACACAAGTGCTACACACGCAACACAAAGCTCTGCCTAGTGACTGGTATTAACTCATTGACCGCCACACTGTTTTCCCCTCTCTACTCAATGGCGCCAGCGTTATTGATTTTATTTTTATTTTTTTTATATTATTGCACAAATCTTTCCAATATTCACAAGACATCTTTCCACAGCATAATATGCAACATCCAAGATTTGTCTTTTTCTTTTTCGTAACAACATACAAAACATACAAAAGACTCATACAAACACATTAACAACTGACATGGAAATAAAAAAAAACACTTACAAAAAAGAAAACATTACTATACATTGTGCATATCCCTGATGCACATACGTTACATGTAGACCGATCACCCTGCGAGCAGGTATGTGCTGCATCTTCTATCGGGATGCCATCTTTCTCCATAGTGCATGTGAGAGGATGCGTCTCAGATATATGTAGGTGTCTGTGAGAACATGTATGAATGTGTGTCTCAGATATGTATATGTGGGTACGTGTTTGTGGGCCTGTTTCCTACAAGTGAGTATATGTGTGTATGTGTGCCTCTGGCATGTATATCTCAGCCTTGTGCATATGAGTGTGTGTAATTCAGTTATGGTTATTGACCATTTTAGTGATGTTTGCTGACCCATCGTGTGTTCTGTATTATAGCTATGGAGACAATAGTATGGCTCATTTGACAGGCATTGTTCACAGTCCAACACTGACTAACCAGTTCATTTCTACATACTGTAGTTTGTGCTGTAATTCCTGTAATTCCATGCTAAACATCGGCCCTTTCCAAAATAATCCAGTATTTTTTCAAAGATCGGGGGATATGGCGCGTGTCACGTATTTTAAACTTGGATACGTGAAAGTTGTAATAAGATATTTAAAGATAAAAGAGATGAAACACTTTTGAGGGTATTTATTATAAAAAGTGAATAAGCAAGGTACAATTGAAATCAAGTTGGTACAACCGGCCGGTCGTGTAGAAAAAGAAGTGAAGTCGAGTCAGCGGAGTCCAGTCAGTGAAGTCCAGTCCTTCCGTCAAGTCAAGAGCAGTGAAGCAGTGTCCCCCCTGGAGTCGGGGCTTCCGCTTTATATGTGCTATAGTACTGTATATGTGTGTATCTGTCACATTCAGTGCATGTGTGAACTTAATGTGTATTGGCGAGTCTGCGTTGGAGGTGTGCATGTTTTGTGCATGTGAGTGTGTGTGTGAGTAAATTGTGTGTGCGTGAGCGTGTGTGCATGTGTGTGTGTGTGTGTCTACGTGCGTGTGTGTGCTGAGATAGAGGGAGAGAGAGAGAGCGGGGGCCGTGTGTTTTTTGAGCGGTGTATGTGTGTGTGCGCGCGTGTGTCCTTATCTTGGCGACCAACTGTCTTTGATCTGACATTAGAGTGGTGTCTGGCCTTCCCCCAGTCCGGCATGGCTAGCTGTTAAAATGTGTAATGGGGAGGGGCTATGTGTAATGGGGAGGGGCAAACGAGGATATTATAGCATGTGTGTGAGTTTTTGTGGAGTGAGGGGATGTGCCATTTGATAACGATCTGTGGTGTAGCCATCTGGCGAGCTTGTTTTTTTTGTATCCACTTTTTCACCTTATTTTTCTATTTTTCTCCCATCCCAATTTCGTATTTCCAATTCTCCCCTCCCCTGTCTTGAACGTTGCTCGAGTATGCCTCCCACTCGTCGGTCGTAGGGAGGATAGAAGCCTTGTATCACGGGGCCCCTCCGGTACGCGAGGAGGCAGCCTGTCGCATCTTTTCACCAGACAGCGCAGACTCTCATTGGCGAGGTGTAAACGCATGGGAGGCTCACACTACCCCCGCTACTTCCTGTCTCTGCTGTGCAGGCGTCCCCCAACTGACCTGTAGGAGTCGCTGTCCACAACATCCAATCCCCACCCATCGACTTCCACCCGCTACCTCTGCCAATTGAGATAGTATGACGACTGGCCCAAGCCGGAGGCAATGCTGACACCGGGATTCGAGACCGGAGTCTCTTGCATTGGTGACGAGCGCAATCTCCGCTGCGCCACCCAGCCGCACCATCTGGCGAGCTTGTTATGACTTTTGGTGTAATTTATTTGCCTCACTCGAAGGTTAAGTGGCACTAGGATGTCCGAGAGAGAGAGAGAGAGAGAGAGAGAGAGAGAGAGAGAGAGAGAGAGAGAGAGAGAGAGAGAGAGAGAGAGAGAGAGAGAGGCAAGGGAGCGGGGCAAGGAGAAGGAGAGGGAGAGAAAGGTTTGGGGCCTTGTGTGAGCGTGTCAGAAGGTCAGAGTGTGTGTATCTGTATGGGGCATGGGGGAGAGGAAGAGATAGATCCCTTTGTGTGAGGAATGTGTCTGCTATATTTATGTCATATTTCATCATATTTCATCACACGTTATATGCATTATGCCCAAATCGTTCAGGTTGCTTGCCTGAAACCCCAAATACTTCCAAATCAAAGGTATATACCATATACATATGTGTCTTCACAAAATCATCAATGGGGGGGGGGGGTCATCTTACCCAGAAACTGCGATCGTTACCAAAACCATGTTTTAGGTCAGGAAAAATACGACACTGATCGGTACAAAAGCATGTTTTAGGTTACAAAATACCAGCAGGTTACCTAAGATAGACCTTACCTCAGTCAGAAGGTACTCCAAAATGAATAAATCCCAGTCGTCCCATGGCGATTGCAATTACTCGTGTATATTGGACATGGCTGTCATACGGGAAATAATAGGCCTGAGGCACCACATCTCCGACCGATTGCTATGTCCTGATCCACTCCGAGGTGGAAGCAGCCGGAGGTAACTCAGTACTGGAAGACAACTGATATCCCCAGTTAAAAAGGTAGGCAATACTGCCACCTGGTGGGATTTGATCGTCATTGCAATTTTAACAGGCTAGTTGTCAGCCAATCCCCAGGTCCTCCTCTCACACAAATGTTTGTCCATAGCTGTACCCAATCACGTATCAATTATTCCAAATGTTCTGGGCACAGCTGTGGGAGCGACATCATGCAAGGCATAGTCCAAGCGGTTCATAGATGTGTCTCAGTTACACAGTAAACCAGGCAGATGTTCAGTTCCTCCAGTTCTTATAATCCATGGGGGTATATTCTGACAGTCCTTACCATCCACAGGTGTACAAAAGAAAGTGGAACTGTGAGAAAAATATATTACCATGGGGAGGGGGGTTGCATGGGGATCACTGTCCTGTCAACCTGTGACACAAGTCACTGCAAAACAGTAATACCATGCTTTTCCAGTGTTTTACCTATTCTACCACTGTACACAATGTAGGCATTTTCTTTTGAAAGTGATTACCAATGGTTACCGGCAGCCATACTGAAATAAAGATAACTTAGGGGGGAGACAGTGGTTTAGGAGGTAGAATGGTACACTGTAAGATTTTTCACCGTAAAGTTACAATAGCTTACAGGCAATATTTTGCATGACTTTTACAGTAAGATTCACAATAATTTACTGTGAATGGCTTCAGAGCAATGTGTTGTACTTTCACAGTAATGGTAGTACAATACATTGTTGTAATTTCACAACTTCTTACTGTAAGAAATTACTGTGATATCACATTATTTTGTTGTATATATATTACAGCAATGTATTGTGACTTCACAACATCATATTGTAAGAAATTACTGTGATATTACAATAGTTGGTTGTATATATATTACAACAATGTATTGTGACTTCACAACGTCAAATTGTAAGAAATTACTGTGATATTACAATAGCTTGTTGTATATATATTACAACAATGTATTGTGACTTCACAACATCAAATTGTAAGAAATTACTGTGATATCACATTATTTTGTTGTATATATATTACAACAATGTATTGTGTATTTACAATAGCCTACATGTATTTTTTTAGTCCAGCTCCAGTACACTTCCTGAAGGTCACAATTTGGTTTCCTGTCGTGATTAATCACGTCAACCTATTGTATCTTCACAGTACATTTCGCAGAGTAATTTTTACTCAAACTGAGTCCATTTGAGCCCAAGTGAATCAAATTTTACTCAGTTTGAGTAAAATGTACTCAGTTTGAGTAAAATCTACTCAGCGAAATGTACTGTGTTGACATGAAACTATTTGTTGAAAGCCGATGGGATGTCTCTATCTATCTCAGATCACTTACTTGAGATATAACCCTTTGGCCGCCCGATATCCCCCAGCGAGGTGCTAAACTCACTAAGTTCTCGGGTCAATTACTATTTATATCAAGCTTACTTCATCGCCACTAGTTTAGTTATATCCAGTTGATATGAAATGTAAGCATAGAAGAGTTGTTAACCTCTTCTTTGTTTGTAATAAACCGAATGTATGTCTGGGAGAACTCTTATTGCCTATAATAACAATAATATTATTATTATCATTACCATCATTATTATCATCATTTTACGAAATGTCTGTAATGCTGCTTCTCTGAAAGCCTGATGATATTACGTCACCGTCATCACCGCCACAATCCTCATTTGTGAGGAAAGGCCTGTAATTGCTATAATATTATTATTATCATTATCATCATTATTATCATCATTTTACGAAAGGGCCTGTAATGCTACCCATTTGAAAGCCTGATGATATTACTTCACCGTTTAATACGTTTTACTACTGCCAATAGTGTAATATTAGCGTACTAACACTTAATCATTATTTGCACGCCCCAGTACCCCTTATCAATCTGACAGGCCCATCCGTCCGTGGCAACGATCATCCAGTCCTGCAGTGACTAGACCATCTGTTTCCCACAAACTTGACAGAGTCCGTCGAACACAGAGATACCGGAACCCGCAAACAACAAACAGTGAAACCAAGCATTACTACTGTCAATAGTATATATATATATAATATATAACTTTAGCTGAAAAGCATTAACCAGCAATTGATTCAATCTGTATTTCAGGACATAGTCACCTCAGAGAAAATCAGGGCGCGGCCAGCATCGTGTCCCATTGCAGTAGAAAGCAGTCCACGAATTCAATAGGTATTATAAAAAAGTTATTTTAATTAGAAAAGGCAAGGTACAAAAAGAGACTACATTGGAAATGTCCAATTCAGTTATAATAAGTATAAAACAAAACATTTCTTCTCTAAAATAGCATAGCCTATACGCCTGGTGTCTGAAGTCAAAAGTGAAAATCTGCTTGAAAATCTGTCTGGGATCCAGCGGGTTGGCCCTTATAAAGGGCTCAGGATCTCTTTGCTATTGGTCTAAGTACAGTGATGTCATTTCTACCATCTAATCAACACACAATTCAGCAAGGATGAGCTCCCCTCCCCTTCTAGTTGCCACAGCAACAGGGGAAGCAACGGATCACTTCTTTTGGGAAAAACCCCATTACGTCACCATGTCTGCAATGGTCCAAATTCTACAGAAAACAGATATAGCATATATATACATGTACAACTCAACACTCATATACTTAAACACTGATTGATCACACATCATATATGTATTTTGTAGTTTAAAGTATAATATGTATGTATATTTTTGTATTATAATGTATACTAGTTCTCTGCTTGATAACTGCAAGAGTTAACTCTCCAGGCTCCTCTGTCAAGGTCAGTGCTCTGTGACCACCTCCCTACACATTATTGTCTTCACAGCACAAGAGGCCTGTGTCTCTTGTATTTCGACTGTGCATACCAGCCCAGACCTAGATACTCGTGCAAAGCGTATATCCATATATACACATATACACATATATATATATGAATACATATCACATATAGACACATACAGTAACATATGCCTAGATTTAAAACAGATATTTACAATAAACATATGCTTAAACCTTTATATCATACAAGTGACAGAGAGAACAGGATGTCATTATTAAAAGTGTCACTAGTTGGCTGTGACTCTCAACACTATTGTATGAGCTTCCTCCAGAAGTATACTGGAGCTGGGGACTATAGAGTTATGCATGTCTATCGTTGTAAATTGACTGTTATTTTGCCAAATTATATAATATAATAATTATTATTTTTCAATTATTTTGTTGGCAAGTCTTTTGCATTACTTTTCAGACTTGCCAAAAAAATAATTGAATAATAATAATAATTATATTATATAATATAATTATAAATAATTTGGCAAAATAACTGTCAATTTACAATGGTATGCATAACTGTATAGTCCCCAGCTCCAGTATACTTCTGGAGGAAGCTCATACAATAGTTTCCTGTCAAATACTATTGGATGATGTGATTAATCACGACAGGAAACCAAAGTGTGAGCTTCTGCCAGGAAGTATACTGGAGCTGGACTTCAAAAATGCACGTAGGCTATTGTACATTAAAAACAACAGTCCAAACGCACAAATGAGGTAAGCCGGCATTTATTGTCAAAAGACAGAATTATTACAAAGAATTATATACAAAGAATTACATGAGGTAAGCCGGCATTTATTGTCAAAAGACAGAATTATTACAAATAATTATATACAAAGAATTACAAAGATTTATATTCTTATTCTTGAAATGGTAAATGGCTGTTTTCTTTTTTACAATTTGTGCACATTTTACCCATAGGACCGACACAACCCAAAGAACCTCAGATCCAGATCAGGGCTATACCCAGGAGCCTGATCTGTTACCCCGTTGCCTCAACAATCTGGTAGGATTGTGAATTGCCTTCAAGTCAAGTCAAGAGTTTTATTTGTCACGGCATACAAGCATACAGTGAAATCAGTCCCGGCGCCATGGGCGGGCATTAGGGGGCCGGGCCCGCCCACTGAGTCAGCTGTGCCCACCCTGGTAAAAAAAAAAGAAAAAAGATTTTTTTTTTTTTTTTTTTTTTTTCAATCAAAGTCAACTATCCAAATCCTTAGTCGGGGACACCCCTAGTGGGCACTGATGTCAACAACAACACTACTGAAACTAGCACGGCACTCTGTGAGAATTCGTTTTCTACCCTCAAGAACGTCTTTACAGAACATCGCCTTAGTATGCTTCATCGACCAATGTACAGCCCTCACCCAACCCACCCAACCCCACCCCACCCAACCAACCTCCTCCAATGTACAGTTTCTATGCCAAATGTATATACACTCCTTTTCTGGACACTTTTGTATCACAAACAGTACTGTATTTGCAAATCTGATATGTCATAAATGTATAGATGTAGCAGTACTGTCTATCTGTATGTTATGTATGTCATATATGTTATGATGAATTGAAAATGGGGGACCCTGATGTAAACAAGACGAAAGTCTTTCTCTGGTCTGCATCCCCTTAACAATTGTATGTATTGAGCTGTACTGTACTGTACCCATTCTGCAATCTGTTAATAAACTTTTCAATCAATCAATCAATCAATCGACGCAACTAAGGCCAATTTAATTCAGTTGGCATTTGAGAAGGACTTAACAAAAAAGTTCAGGAATGAGTGGAGGGGCAGTGTTTTAAGAAGATTTCACTCTGTCCCCAAACACTGCTTGCCTCTCTACTTATGATGGTGAGTAGCCTGTGGAGGAATTTTGTTTGCTTTTTTATGCACCTTATTTTTGTCAGTTCAGTTCAGTTTGTCAGTGAATTCAGAAGTGTTGAATAAATGGAGACTTTTCAAAGATATAGAATAGAATAGAATAGAAATGTATTATCCTGAGGGAAATTTTACACTGCAAATCACTCAACATTAAACATTTAGACAGAACAAGTCACAAATAAGAATAACAAAACAAATGGCCTAAGAATAGAATAAAATGAAATAGAATAAAAATAGAATAAAAGATACAGTAAATAAATACAGTAAAAATATACTGAAGTCTACAGTAGGTGTAATATTGCACAGTGCTGTTTAAAAAGTAAGAGTCCAGGAAGATGGTAACTGTCACTCTGTGCTCAGTGATGCAGTGAGGCACAGTGATGCATTGTATAGTCTGATGGCTGTCGGAATGAAGGACTTCCTGTGCCGTTCAGTGCTGCATTTAGGTAGTGTGAGCCTATAACATGCTCCTCCTGTCAGCCAAATCTGTGTATAGTGGGTGGGAGGGGTTTTCCCTGATGGCCTGGAGCTTAGCAAGGTTCCTCCTCTCCGCCACCCTCGCTAGAGTCCAGCTCCACCCCAAACACGCTACTGGCCTTCTTGACCATCTTATGCAGCCTGTTTGTGTCCCCTGCTCTCAGTCCGCTGCCCCAGCAGGTCTGTTATATATATATATCCGTTCAGTCTGTTTTTGTATTAGTGAAAGTTCTTAAGATAGAGAGAAATTAGATTTTTCAATTGCCTCTCGGCTGTTTAGTTCAGCACCGTGGGCAGCGCCAAGCAAGCCACAGCGCCGCTGTCCCAGCTGAAACGTATAAAAGGGAACCTGTGTTGAAAAACCATTGTGCCCCCCCGAGAACATTTTATGCCCCCCCACCAGTGATGCCAGTAACGCGTTACTAAGTAACGCGTTATTGTAATCTGATTACTTTTCCCCGAAAATAGTCATCTAACGCGTTAATCTTTAAAAGCCAGTAATCTGATTGCAGTTACTTGTCCAAGTGGCTGTGAGTTACTATTTCGTTACTATCTCATCATAAATTCATAATGCAGGCAGAATGCAGTATTTTATTTCGTTTTCGACAGTCAAAAATACATTTTGAGCTGTTTTTCTTATTTGTGAGTGACGTGATGTGGCAGTGAAAGGGTTAAATACAAGAATGTGTCCCGCGGCGTGACTGGACTCTGTCTGTGAGTGACTCTGCTTTCGTCCAATCACATTCCCCATCCACAGTCTGCGAATCAGAGGCAGAGTAGGGCGGGTCTTCACAGCACGTCATGTGACATATGCGCCAATCGTGTGACAGCAGGGCTCCGTCGTCGGAGAATTCCACCTCAAAACGCTTGGCAAAATTAAAAGTGAAACCGCAAGATGACATTCATATGCGGAGGAAACAAAATACTGTCTACCGCTAAAAACAGCACATCCAATTGCATTGAAAGCATCTGGAATCACAACACTAGCCGACGCTTCGACTAGGTACAGGAGGGTTGATGGTGGCAGAGCAAAAGCTCTTATTTGCCAGATTTACAGTTAATTTACATGTTAAAGAGAGACTGATTGTATGTTTATAGAGAGACATTTATAAAAACAATTTAATAGTTACAGTTGATATAATTGAATAGTTCAGCCTGCATTTGTTAGATGTGATACACTGGTTTTGTAAAACCACTGGCTGGCTGCTCTAATGCTGTGAGCATCATAGACTGTTGCTTTACCATACTTGATGGTACAGAAGCTGAAGCACTAGTTTAACAATTTACGTTATGTGCAGAGAAACAAGTTAAAAACAATTTATGCACTTTCAATAAAGCGTTTAAAAAAAAACTGTTGGGGGAACGACGACGACTTCGTAACCTAGTTACTTTCAAAGTAACTAAGTTACTCTGATAATCAAGTAATCAGTAAAGTAACTTAGATTACTTTTTAAAGGAGTAATCAGTAATCAGATTACTTTTACAAGTAATCTGTGGCATCACTGCCCCCCACTAATTTGTTTCTGCAGCCTGGTCTGGGTGAAATGCGGGGGGTCATGCCTGCAGCGATTGTGCAATAATACAAGTAATAAGAATAGGAATGAGAATAAGACATTTGTCAGGGTGTCCGCGGGACCTTAAAAAGTCTTAAAAAGTCTTAAATTCAACTATCAACTATTAAGGCCTTAATTTGTCTTAAAATGTCTTAAATCCGACTTTCGGAGGTCTTAAAAACATGCCATGTCATCTTATGTTTCATTGTGAAATCTGGGGGGAAACTATTATTAACGGGAGATAAAGTCAGGCTTTTTTTTCTCTTTCACGCAAACGGTACGCAGTGGGGCGGAACCAATTTATGGTCCTTAATGTGTGTCGCCGTCGGGAGCTATTTCAGAACACCGGAGCATAGGTAACACGTTATTCAAGCCGTAGCGATAACGCTGACGTTTAGTTTAGTTTAATTGATTTGTATTTATTTGCACTCGTTAATTTAACATGGGAAAGTGCAAATTTAATGAGAACTGGCTCGAAAACCCTCTGTTTGCACCGTGGTTGGAAAGTACGAGGCCCGCTGCAAACTCTGCAAAAAGGATTTTAAACTGGGAACGATGGGAATAAAAGCAGTCGAGTCACACATGCACAGCGCTAAGCATGTTACATCTGCAAAAACCCGCCTGCAGACAACTTCAATATCAAATTTCTTTTCGACGCCGTCCACATCAACTGCTCAGGGACAGGTAGGTCTACCACCAATTACATCTGCACCTGTCCGGGTAACGTTCGGCTCCACGCCAACCCTTGAAGCTGAGGTACTGTGGGTTCTAAATACGGTCGCAAAGCATCAGTCCTACAATGGAAATGAGGGACTAGGAGAGGTGTTTCAAGCGATGTTCCCTGACTCTGTTAGGATCAATGCGTAACAGTACTGTATATTTGCATATCATGTATGTCACAAATGTAACGGTAATATATACCTGTATGTCATGTATATCCCTATGCCATAAATGTCATGTATGTTGTCCATGTCATAAATGTCACTATGAATTGAAAATGGGGGACCCTGATGTAAACAAGACAAACGTCTTTCTCTGGTCTGCATCCCCTTATTATTGTGTGTATTGAGCTGTACTGCATTGTACCCATTCTGAAATCTGTTAAATAAAGTATTCATTCAACCAAACCACAAAAACAAAACAACTGGATGAATGAAAACTTTATTTAACAGATTGCAGAATGTGTACAATACAGTACAGCTCAATACACACAATAATAAGGGGATGCAGACCAGAGAAAGTCGTTTGTCTTGTTTACATCAGGGTCCCCCATTTTCAATTCATATTGACATACACAACATAGAATAGATAGAATAGAAATACTTTTATTATCCCGTGGGAAATTTGACACTGCAAATCGCTCAACATTTAAACATTTAGACAGGACAGGTCACGAATTAGAATAATAACACAAATCAATCAAGTTGCCTAGGATAAGAGTAGAGTGAAATAGAATAAAAATGAAATAAAATATACAGAAATAAATACAGTAAAAACATACATGACATCATGACATACAGGTATATACTGTAGTACTGTTACATTTGTGACATACGATATGCAAATAATATACAGTACTGTTACCCAGAGATCATAACAGAAAATATTATATATATATGATGGGGATGAGACTGTACATTAGGAGGGGGGGGGGCCGGGTTGGACATTTACGGTGTCCAGTTTCGAATTGCAGCCTCCCGTAGGTGCTCTTTAAGAGCGGTTTTGAATGTGGGCAGGGGTAAAGTGGGTTTTAGGAGTGAGGTTAAGCAGTAGTCTGACCAGTTTGTTTTGTGATGTTTGTAATCTTGTTTTTAGTGCCTTTGAGGTGCTTTGGTACCATGAGGTGCAGGCATAGTCGTAGTACCCTTGAATGAGTGTACTGAGAGTACCCATGATTTTTGCCATTTTGTTATCGTGAAATTGGTATTAAATTTAATTCTGAGTGGCATTAAAAAGTCTTAAAAAGCCTTAAATCTGACTGGGCTAAACCTGCAGATACCCTGTTTGTGCAATAATACAAGTAATATGAATAAGACATAACAGGTATAATGTACATAACATTTTCAAAAAGCATGGTAAGACGGTGGCTGGGTGGCGCAGCGGAGATTGCGCTCGTCACCAATGCGAGAGACTCCGGTCTCGAATCCGGGTGTCAGCATTGCCTCTGGCTTGGGCCAGCCGTCATACTAACTCGTTTGGCTGAGTTAGCGGGAGGGAAGTCGATGGGGTGGTAATCTGGCGTTGTGGACAGCGACTCCTACAGGTCAGGTCAGGGCGCCTGCACAGCAAAAGACAGGAAGTGGTGAAGGCAGTGTGACCTCCCACGCGTTACACTTCACCAATGAGAGTCCGCGCTGTCAGGTGAAAAGAGAGCCGCTGGCTGTCTCCGCATGTGTCGGAGGAAGCATGTGGTAGACCTCAGGGCTCCCTTGACCGACCAGTAGGGGGCACATGCGCACAACGACCAGGTAGGGGAGGGGGGAATTGGCATAACGACTAAATTGGGATGGGAGGAAAAAAGCACAGAAAAATCAGGCAAATTCTTTTTTAATAATAAATAAAAGCATGGTAAGACATGCTAAGGTCCTGCGATAGTGCAATACAATGTTAGCTACGGGTGAGGCACTGGGTCTTATGTACACTACTATACAATGCTATACTTTACAATCTACAGTTATACTGTGTATTTATGCTAACTTGCTATATCCATCTATTTATTATACAAGAACCACTCCCGTTCTTTATTAAAGAAAAAAATATTTAAGTGACCATCCTCACTCCCAGTGAGGAAGTGGATCAGGAATTAACAAACTAATTGAACTTGAGTCACAATAACTTCCAAGGACGGTATGACCTATCCTTTTCTATGATACGAACTGATTGAACTTGAACACAAGGACTTCCAAGGGCTTTTGACCCCGTTTCACCTTTTGTATTTTGATATTGTATTTTGATATTGTATTTTGTATTTGAATGATGCACATTGTATATATATTTCTCCTGTAAAGATGGAGAGGGTCAATGCACCCAGTAAGAAACTTGAACTACTGATATTTCTCCTGTAAATAGGGAGAGTTAAAGGGTAAATTCACCCAATAAGATACTTGAACTACTGATATTTCTCCTGTAAAGAGGGAGAGTTAAAGGGTCAATGCACCCAGTAAGATACTTGAACTACTGATATTTCTCCTGTAAAGAAGGAGAGTTAAAGTGTAAATGCACCCAATAAGACCTGAACCACTGATGTTCTCCTGTAAAGAGGGACAGTTAAAGGGTCAATGCACCCAGTAAGAAACTTGAATCTCGTTGATAACATATTGATTATAGTTGCATCGCTGATGGTTCTCCTGTAAAGAAAGATAGTTTAAAGGGTCATTTCACCTAATAAGGTACTTGCATTCCTATAACCTTGAATATTTCCATTGGTACTTTGTTGGTATTACACCTGCAAAGAAAGAGTTTAAAGGGTCATTGCACCTAATAAGGTACTTGCATTACGTGCACACTTAAAGGTTTAAATTAATATGTTTACCTACCGAACTGAAATGATAAACTGATATAGAGTTTACAGAAATGATAAACTGATATAGTGTTTACTGAAATGATAAACTGATATAGAGTTTAATGAAATGATAAACTGATATAGAGTTTACTGATCTGCAATTGCAGAAGAAAAGATAACGAGTTACTCACGAAAAAGGGATACATCTAATGTCCAACCTTAAACCTAGCTTATAGCTAGTGATAACCTCAGAGACTTCTGAACCGAACCAAATGTGTTGATCCAATCAACCTAGAACCTGATACCGAACTAACCTTCTTGAGAGAAGGGGTCGAACTGAACCGAATGTGTTGATCCAATCAACCTAGGACTTGATATCGAACTAACCTTCCTGAAAGAAGGAGTGGTTAATGAAAGAACCTAAAAGGGATACTTCACTTTACCTCACCTACTCGTTGTATGTTGTCGTCATTATCTTACTAGCACTGCTGTTTTAAAAACTGAATAAATTACAGGTCACTGTTACTGTGTATATCACTCCTCTCCTCATTCGAACCTATAGAACTGGTCCGTGGCGAACAGCTGTTACTGTTAGTGACACAAGTGCTACACACGCAACACAAAGCTCTGCCTAGTGACTGGTATTAACTCATTGACCGCCACACTGTTTTCCCATCTCTACTCAATGGCGCCAGCGTTATTGACCATTTTTTTTTTTTTATATTTTTGATATTTTCGCACAAATCTTTCCAATATTCACAAGACATCTTTCCACAGCATAATATGCAACATCCAAGATTTGTCTTTTTCTTTTTCGTAACAACATACAAAACATACAAAAGACTCATACAAACACATTAACAACTGACATGGAAATTAAAAAAGCACTTACAAAAAAAAAAACATTACTATACATTGTGCATATATATCCCTGATGCACATACGTTACATGTAAACCGATCTACCTGCGAGCAGGTATGTGCTGCATCTTCTATCGGGATGCCATCTTTCTCCATAGTGCATGTGAGAGGATGCGTCTCAGATATATGTAGGTGTGCGTGAGACAGCCACGTTGGAACTTTAAATTGGTAGGGGGTGCTGCTGGGCAGTGGCGAATCCTTATGGAAGCCAACGGAAGCCATGCCTCCCTATAAATTCATATCAAATATTAAATATGAAATATGAAAAAAAAAAAAAAAAAATTAATATAGTTTACATTCTTTTTCATCTGTGCATCTGTGTTATATATATATATATATATTTTTTTAAATGTCTCCCTCTTCTCCTTCTCACTCCCTCTAACACACTGTCAGACTGTGCTCACTGCAGCTAGTATAGGAGAGAGGCAGTGGGTAGGTCTCTTTCTCCAGGCTTCCAGCATTATAGAGTCCAAATCCGATCCTAGCCAATCAGATTCGAGCTGACTGCCACACCCTAAAAGTTTAAAACGGAGCTGGGAGGAAAACACTCAGCATATTTTCCCCCCTGGAGGCGGGGCACTCAGAAGTTCACGTTTCCACCTGACTACCTAACGTGACATCTCATTAGTAGTATAAAACTGTCACTCAGTCTAGTAGTCTACTACAAACATGTCTGAACAGCATCCCCTCGCGGAATTGATTGAAAATGTTATTAACAGAGCGGGCACGTTCGAATCCTCTATTAGTGTATCTAACATTTAGCACTTTAATAGCAACTTATTTTCGCCGGCGGGACATTTACTGAGGACCAGCAGAGCACACCACTGTGGATATTATGATTTAACAAATCTATCTGGCAAGAGGAGGACCACATTATTGACCAGGTAAGCACTGAGCAGCCTGACTGACTAACTAACGTTATCAGGCAAGCTTGTATACCCTTTCATGACTGCAATGCAAGCCAGGGGCTGGAATACGCAGTCACTTATTCCTCCGTAGTAGCCAGGTTAATGTGCACCATCAAGCACTGCTTAAAAGCTAGCGGTGGGTCCAAAATATATCGGATATAAATGTCAAAGGTACCCAGCGTTCCATTAGGGTTTCACACACAGATGCGGCGGGGTTTGAAAGCTCGGCGTTGCTAATAAACATTTTAAATAATTTTTATAAACGAGCTGAGGCTGAAATGGCTGCTTCCGCATTTTACAGTAGGAGCGCTATGATGGCTGGGCGCGCCGCGCAACAGACACGTGAATGAATGAATGAATGAATGAATGAGAACTTTATTTAACAGATTGCAGAATGGGTACAATACAGTACGGCTCAATACACACAATTGTTAAGGGGATGCAGACCAGAGAAATACGTTTGTCTTGTCACGTTTGTCTAATAGACAGTCATATTCTCTCCCGGCCATATGTATATTTCTCTCCCACCCACCCACCCCCTCCTAATGTACAGTCCCCTCCCCATCATATGTATATACTCTGTCAGGATCTATGGGTAACAGTACTGTATATTTGATGTCATGATGTCTTGTATGTCATAAATGTCACTATGAATTGAAAATGGGGGACCCTGATGTAAACAAGACAAACGTCTTTCTCTGGTCTGCATCCCCTTATACAATTGTGTATTGAGCCGTACTGTATTGTACCCATTCTGCAATCTGTTAAGAAAGTTTGACTGGCCGCCGAGCCATACTGTAGTGTACATGGTGACTGCTTGACTTAAAAAAAAAAAAAAAAAAAATATTAATAAAAATATTTAATAATTTTTTTTTAATACTTTTTTTTGGCTTCCCCTGTTATTTTACCCACGCGACGCCACTGCTGCTGGGGGGTCGCCAGATGATAAAAAAAATCATTTTTTTTTTTTTTTTTTTTTTTGGTCAGGCCACTGAACTTAGAAGCAGGCCAGGCCAGTGTTTCTAGTTGCACCAGCGCAATAGTTAGATAACCTAGGTGGGGAACAACCAGGAGATCACTGCAACTCACACAAGTTGGATAACTATCTCTCTCTCTCTCTCTCTCTTGCTCTCACACACACACAAAGGGAGCCGCATGTGATTGGTGGAGGCGGGATCCTTACGAAAAACTGCTAATCATTGACACATGCTAGCCTGTAATAATCCCCCCCAGAAAAATGTACTTTGCATTTGATATATTGCAAATATATGCCATCACACACACTGGCATTTAAAGGGTTAGAATTATTAAATTGATATGTGGTGTTATGATCAGGGCTGAAGTTGAATAAAATATTGTATTTATCAATTACAAAAAACTGAAAATCCATAAAAATCTGTGTTGTTGCTAATCATACATTATGCTAGCCTGTTTTTTAACAATAATTTGTGATGCCATCACAAACACTGGCATTTAAAGGGTACAAATAAAAAAAAATCTTGCACCAGAATGCAGGAAATGAAGTCTTTGCCCAGACCCCCTGCTTAAAAAGTGGCCTGACTGGGGCTATATTTCCTGGCCTGAATGATTTCCCCAGTCCGGCCATGGTTAAAAGCCTCCAATGCTTATTAGTGTGTGTGCGTTTGAACGTTTGCATGTTTCAACCATACATTTCCGTTTAAAATTTTTTATTTTTTTTACCTCCTATAATAGTGGGCTCTCTGACACAGTTTTTTTTGGGTCGCGGCCTGAAAAGTTTGAGAACCCCTGGTGTAGCATGTACCCCCCAGCCATGTTGCTGGCCCCTTCAAAACAGTATCCTATCAGCCTCTCCATGGGCAGGTCAAGGCGTAAAAGTATTTTATACACAAAAACAGCATCTCGGCTGATGTGTCTGGGCCGGGCATTGTAAAAACCCCAAAAGAAGTTCTGAGCTTCCAAGTTGTCATCGGCGAACTGTATATTACACGAGAATTGTTCTTTTCCATTGAGTGACATCAGTGGTTCCGTCAGCGCTCAAGCCAAAGAATGGGCTTTTGGATGCTTTGCCTCTAATTTGTCGCTGAATATCATGGGCAAACAGCTGTAAGATTTCGTTTTGGATGTTGTTGGACATCCAGTTGTCTCTCTTTTGGAGCCAATTCTTCAACTCGGGATCAGACTCGGTGCGCACTCTTTCCATCATGAGCTGCCATAACACCCCATCCCTATTTGCATCACCCCTCAGTGGAAGCCCCTGGTGCCCGAGGGGGGGTATAGGCAGGGCCGCCTCAGGGGGTGTGCGAGCAGTGCGGTCGCAAGGGCCTCGCGGGAAGGGGGGCCTTGCAAAAAAAAAAAAAAAAAAAAAAAAAATAATCTTTTTTCTTTTTGCAAGGCCCCCCTTCCCGCGAGGCCCTTTTTCATCACAGACCTAAAATCTAGTTTTGCTTATATGCTTATATATTTCACATTAGACACGTTTGTAGAATGTGTCTGACTTGTTCCTGGCTCTGCGGCTCTGCAGCAGACATACTATTGGTTTCAACGAAGGGAATGAATGAATGAATGAATGAATGAATGAATCAATGAATGAATCAATGAATCAATGAAATAAAAGGTAAAAAGATTAATATATATATATACAGTCAACATATAGCAAGAGAGAGAGCGAGAGAGAGCTCCCGTTCTACAGTCAATATACAGTGTTATCGCTGCACAGACCCGGCAATGCCCCTGACCCTCCACCAGAGCAAGGCCAGAGAGAGAGAGAGAGAGAGAGAGAGAGAGAGAGAGAGAGAGAGAGAGAGAGAGAGACACATTGGAAATAAACAACCCAAAACCAGAGCAAATTTAAATGCTATTTGGCCCTAAACAGAGAGTACACAGTGGCAGAATGACTAGGTACAGACTCAGCGAGCGCAGCCTAGCCATCGAGAAAGGCCGCCATAGGCAGACCTGGCTCCCAAGCGAAGACAGACCCACTGCACACAAGATGAGGTGGAAACTGAGCTCCACTTCTTAACAACCTGCCCACTATACCAAGACATACTTCCCACAAATTGCAAACACACAAAGAGACTTTGAAAACATCGACAATAACTCAAAACTCCCATACCTACTGGGAGAAATACAAGAATGTGAAATAAAGCCCATTTGAATTGAAGAGAGAGAGATAGATAGAGCATGTCTGTGTGTGTTAGAAAGAGAGAGATAGAGAGAGAGCATGTCTGTTTGTGTGTGTGTGTTAGAGAGAGAGCATGTATATGTGTGTTAGAAAGAGAGAGAAATATAGAGAGAGAGCATGTCATTTTGTGTGTTAGAGAGAGATATAGAGCATGTCTGTGTGTGTTAGAAAGAGAGAGAGAGAGCATGTGTGTTTGTGTGTTAGAGAGAGAGAGCATGTCTGTGTGTGTGTTAGAGAGAGCATGTATGAGAGAGATAAGCAAAGATGAGCCCCTAAAGGATATTCAACTTTTAATGGAAGAACAAAACAGAAGGAAAAGATAACTTCACAAAGGCAACATGAATATACATAGATCCAAAAGGACAAAGATCAACACTTAAGGGGAGACACTGCAGGTGAATAGGGTAAACAAATTAACTAATAGATATCACAATGAAACTTCCCCAGTTGATTACTTATATTAAGACAAGACTTTTTTGTATTACAAGTTTTCTGAAATTGTATGTTTAAATATGCAAATGAGGCATGATCTACTTAAATATGCACTAATTTGCATATAATTCCAGGACAGAAATCTGAACATTGGATAAAGCCATTTTCAAAATTATAGTTTCATTTTGTTGACATATTAGAGCCAAAGGTTATTACAGAGGGGATTTTGGATATCTCTTTTTATCACTCCATAAATCAGAAAATACTCCATTCAGTCCATTTTATGGTAAAATTCCATATTTCGCCATGTTTTTAGGAATAAAATGTGATATAAATCAGGGTATGAATGCGATATCAACAAACCCTTCTCTAAATACCTTCAGAACATAGATATGAATAGAACTGGAAGGTTTGGTGTATGTGAGTGCTACTGAAGTGGAGATTTCTGGCTCAGAGTATGAGGAAAAACTCTTAAAACTCATTTTTGGGAAAACGCCTTCAAAGTTCTGTATTGTAAAATGCCATACTTTTTTTTTTAAACAGATATTTACAAACACAATACCTAATCAAACCATTAGTAATAGACAACCTAAACACATGCCTGATAACTGAATAATAATAATGATGTTATTGAACTGAACAGAACTACACACAGGCTACAAACAGTGTAGTACCCCCTAATAGGCAAAACATATTTTAATAGATATCACTATGAAACTTTCCCAATTTGTTATGTACATATAAACTAAGGAAAAATATATTGCAAGTTTTCTGAAATTTATGTTTATATATGCAAATGAGGCACTTCCCCATTAAATATGTGCACATTTATGGATGCAATAAGGCAAAATGAAGTAAAATAAACAACTAAATGTGTGTTATTGACGTTTTATTGTCACTAGTTTCATAGAAGACATGTTTAGGAAGCAAAATATAACAAAATCTCAAAATCAACAAAAAAAGTATATTTGACTATTCACCTGGGGTGTCTCGCCTTAAATCCAAAGAGAAGAGGGTCTATACCAGAGAAAACAAAGTAGCAAGGAGCCAATGGCCAACATCAGCTAAATAGGCTAACTGCAAATAGAGTAGCCAGGTACTGACACCAGGCCACACACCGTTAGCTACTACAACAGCTAGCCATCCCGTTTGGCTCAATATAACGTTAGCTATGTTAGCTAGCCGGCCCGCTTTGGCTCAATATAACATTAGCTACAACAGCTAGCCGGCCCGTTTGGCTCCCGAGAGAGAGAGAGAGATATATCCACGGCGGGAATAGAATAGAGTGCATTAAAAACTCACCAAACGTCCAAGAGGATGGAGACAACCGCGTGGAGTTGACGAAGTTCATCTGCCGAATGACCGTCCTCTTCATCTTGGCATAACAATGCTGCACACGCTCTCTCTAGGTTAGCTAACGCTAGTTAGCCTTTAGCTAAGCTAGCTACTAGCTGACATCATCATGGCTATCCCGACTGAACCACACGTTAGCGCTCGATATTATAACATAGCTAAAGCTAACTAGCTGTCCCTGCCTTTAGCTAAGCCGACATGGCTAGCCTGACTGAACTGTCTAACATGCAACAACTTTCATCTTCAGTCCATCTGCCGAATGACTGTCCTCTTCGTCTTGGCTGGCATAACTAAGCATAACCTCCAAAGCTGCACACGCGAAATAGTCAAACGCAGCTGACGCACGCCGGCGTACACATGATGTAACCCCTCCCTTCGTTGAAACCAATAGTATGTCTGCTGCAGAGCCCCAGAGCTCCAATAGTGAGTATGTCTGCTGCAGAGCCGCAGAGCCAGGAACATTCTACAAACGTGTCTAATGTGAAATATATAAGCATATAAGCAAAACTAGATTTTAGGTCTGTGATGAAAAAGGGCCTTGCGGGAAGGGGGGCATCGGAAAAAATAATAATAATAATAATAATAAAAAAGAATAAATAAATAAAAAAAATATATTTCTTTTAATTTTTTTTTGTGCGAGGCCCCGCTTCCCGCGAGGCCCTGTGCGACCGCACTGCTCGCACACCCCCTGAGGCGGCCCTGAATACAGTACGGCTCAATACACACAATTGTTAAGAGGATGCAGACCTGAAAAAGACGTTTGTCTTGTTTCCATCAGGGTCCCCCATTTTCAATTCATATAGACATTTATGACATACACAACATACATGACATTTATGGCATAGGGACATATAGGTATTTAGTACTGATAAATTTGTGACATAAACGGTATTCAAATATACAGTACTGTTACCCCTAGATCCTGACAGAGTATATATGATGGGGAGGGGACTGTACTTTAGGAGGGGGTGGGTGGGTGGGTGGGAGAGAAATATCCAAACGGCGGGGAGGGAATATATACATGCGGTGGGGAGGAGACTGTCTATTAGGAGGTGGTGGGGGTTTTGGGCATTTACGGTGGCCAGTTTCGAATTGCAGCCTCCCGTAGGTGCTCTTTAAGAGTAGTTTTGAATGTGGGTAGGGATTCACATTCCTTTACAGCTTTGGGTAGGGCGTTCCACATTGATGTGGCATAATTGTAAAACGTGTTTAGTCCCTTGTTTGAGCCGAATCTGGGTTTAACATGATTTGTTGAGCTTCCTCTGGTGTAGTGGTTGTGGTATTCACTGACCTTTGGGAAGTATTTTGACATGTACATGGGTACCTGATGAGAGTCCGTAAACACGATCACATAACCCCCATCCTTCACTCACTACACTGGCTCCCCGTCTCATCCCGGATCAACTACAAAATCCTTACAATCACCCATAACTGCATAAACGGACACGCACCCCTCTACCTTCAGGAACTCATCACTCCACAATCCTTCACCCGCACCCTCAGATCCGCAGGTAGCCTGCTCCTTCAGGTCCCCAATACCCGGCTCTGCACCATGGGTGACCGAGCCTTCTGCACGGCTGCACCACGCCTGTGGAACAGCCTCCCCATCCAGCTGAGGGCACCACAGAGCCTGGACTCTTTCAAAGCAGGCCTGAAAACCTATCTGTTTAAAAAGGCCTTTGACTGTTAGCTTTTTATTTAAATTTTATTGCGCTCTGTTTTTAAATTGTCTGTTTATACTATGTTTTTAATTAACTATGTTCTATTTTTATTCTGTATTTTATTTTATTTGTTTTACTAATAACTATTTTATTCTATTTTTTTTTTTAACTGTTTTAACCATGTAGTGTAGCACTTTGGGATCCCAGCGAACAAAAAGTGCATTACAAATCCAATCTATTATTATTATTTTATTATTATTACCTTAGTCGTATAGTGTATCTTGTAGACCAGGCCCATTGCAAGTTGCTGTACTCTGTCGTCTACTCTAAGCCATCCTAGGTTGTCAAAGTGGGCAGGGGTGAGGTGGGTTCTGGGGGTAAGGTCAAGTAGTAGTCTGACCAGTTTGTTTTGTGATGTTTGTAATTTTGTTTTAAGCGCCTTTGAGGTGCTTTGGTACCATGAGGTTTCAAGTTTCAAGTTTCAAGTTTCTTTAATAGTTGTCATACAGAAGTACAGAATACTTTTGTACAAAATGCTTCTTACTGTTGCGCTCCAGAGACTGTGCAAGACAAGATAAGTATGAAATAAAAACATAGTAAAATTAGAAGTAAAAAAAAAGAGGTCACAGTGTT
The DNA here is from genome assembly GCF_963971535.1 of Notolepis coatsorum. Taxonomy (NCBI): domain Eukaryota; kingdom Metazoa; phylum Chordata; class Actinopteri; order Aulopiformes; family Paralepididae; genus Notolepis; species Notolepis coatsorum. The sequence continues at coordinate 151,934,439 of NC_140167.1, read as the reverse complement.
CAGTTTAGACATATGTACAATGTTCGATGCAGAATAGACGTAGTTACCATACAATATACAATACTGTGCAGTGTACTAATATACAATACTATATAGTGCAAGGCAGAAATGGAGAAATGGGACGAGGTGCAATTTAGGTACAATTCACAGTAGGTGTACGAGTTGTAGTGCAAATCCTTTATCAATAAATATAAAGTGTAAGTGTGTTTGTGTGATCTAAAGTGTGGAGAGTGGGTGCTGCAGTGTGTTGTTTGTTTGAGTGAGTGTGTGCGTGTGGGTGTGTGTGCTGTGTGTATTTGATGGTTGTTGCATAGTGATTATTGTTCGTTTAGCGATTATTGTTCGTTTAGCAGCCTGATGGCCTGGGGATAGAAGCTTCTTCTGAGTCTTTCTGTGCTCGCCTTAAGACTCCGGTATCGCTTGCCTGACCGCAGCAGTTCAAAGAGGCAGTTGTTCGGGTGGCTCGAGTCCTTAATAATTCTCTTAGCCTTCCCCTTGCACCGCTTGTCGTAAATGTTCTGGAGGGTGGGAAGCCCCCCTCCAATTGTGCGTTCGGCTGCACGTGTCACTCTTTGTAGTCTGCTACGGTCTTGTGCAGTGCTATTCCCAAACCAGGAGGTGATGTTGCCAGTCAGGATGCTCTCTATTGTACATGAGTAGAAGTTCCTAAGGATCTTCTGACTGACTTGGAACTTCCTTAGGCGCCTGAGGAAGTAGAGGCGTTGTCGTGCCTTCTTCACAACACTGTCAATGTGTGTGGTCCATGTCAAGTCCTCGGATATGTGGGCTCCGAGGTACTTGAAACTGTTCACTCTCTCAACCGGTGCCCCGTCGATGCTGAGGGGGCTGTAGTCCTTGACCCCCGACCTCCTGAAGTCCACAATCATCTCTTTTGTTTTGCTGACGTTCAGGGAGAGGCAGTTCTCCTGACACCACTGTGACAGGTTCTCTACCTCTTCCAGGTAGGCCCTTTCGTCGTTGGCAGAGATCAGGCCCACCACTACTGTGTCATCAGCAAATTTGATGATGGTGTTGTTGTTCCGCTGTGCTACGCAGTCATGTGTGTACAGGGAGTAGAGGAGGGGGCTCAGAACACAGCCCTGGGGGGCCCCTATGTTGAGCGTGATGGATGAGGAGGTGCAGTTGCCGGCTCTTACCACCTGGGGTCTGCCCGTCAGGAAGTCCAAGACCCACTGGCACAGGTCATAGTTCAAGCCCAGGTCCCTGAGCTTGGCTATGAGTTTGGAGGGGACTATGGTATTGAATGCTGAGCTGTAGTCGATGAACAGCATTCTCACATAGTTCCCCTGCCTCTTGTCCAGATGTGATGCTGCTGTGTGCAGCACATGGGCTATGGCGTCCTCCGTGGACCTGTTGGGGCGATATGCAAATTGCAGAGGGTCCAGGTTGATGGGGAGGAAGGAACAGATGTAGCCCTTCACTAGCTTCTCAAAGCACTTCATGGCTATGGAGGTGAGGGCTACAGGGCGGTAGTCGTTGAGGCAAGCGGGCGTAGATTTTTTGGGTACAGGGATGATGGTGGACTTCTTCAGACAGGTGGGGATGACAGCCTGTTCCAAGGACAGGTTGAAGATGTCAGTGAATACCGGGGCCAGTTGGTCGGCACAGACTTTTAGGACGCGGCCGGGGATGCCGTCCGGTCCTGCTGCCTTCCTGATATTCACTTTTTTAAAGATCCGTCTCACCTCATGCTCTGTTACCCTGAACACTGAGTCTCCATCAGCAGACCCCCCCCCCCCCATTGCCGTGGTTTGTAGGCTGGTGTTGTTATTCACAGCCTCAAACCAGGCATAGAAGGAATTGAGATCATTTGCTAAGGAGATGTCACTGTTCAGTTTGAGGGGGGTTCCTTTGTAGTCTGTCATTGTTCTGAGGCCCTGCCACATGCCTTTAGAGTCAGCCTGTTCAAACTGAAGTTCAACTTTATCCCTGTAACGCCGTTTTGCCTCTATTACTGCTCTCCTGACGTTGTATCTTGCCATCTTGTGTTCTTCCATGTTGCCTGTCACCAGCCCGGTGTTGTATGCTGATGTGCGCACTTTCAGAGCCTCACGGACGGATTTGTCTACCCAGGGCTTTTGATTTGGGTAGATTTTAATTTTGGTGGAGGGGATTGTTTCTTCTACCTGAGTACAGACATAGTCAATCACCGTTTCGGTGTATTCGTTAATATTGGCTGTGTTATCACGGAATACACTCCAGTCTGTGCTTTCCAGTACAGCTTGGAGTGACTCTTCTGACGTCACGGCCCAACGCTTAACCTCTCGCGAGACCACCGGCGTTCGCTTGAGACTTTGTTTGTACTTTGGCAAAAGAAATATTGCAGCGTGATCGCTTTTACCGAATGGACTAAGAGCCTGTGACTTGTACCCATTCTTAAATTGCGAGTATACATGGTCTAATATGTTCTCGCCTCTGGTGGGACAGGTCACATGCTGATCGAAATTCGGCAGCACCTTTTTAAGACGCGCGCTGTTAAAATCACCCAAGACCAAAATGGCGGCGTCAACATTAGCTGCCTGGAGTTTGTTTACCTCGTCGTGAAGTTTTGAAAGTGCGACCCCAGTGTTCGCGTGTGGTGGAATGTACACTCCGATGAGGATGATGGACGTTAACTCTCTTGGGAGGAAGAAGGGTCGACATTTTATCGTGATAAACTCCAGGTCTGGGGAGCAGTGGTTAGACAGTTCCTTTGTGTTGCCTAAATCGCACCACTCCTTGTTTATCATGAAGGCAATGCCGCCTCCTCTCGTCTTTAGTGACTCTTCTGCCGTCCGGTCCTTGCGGAGAACGAAGAAGTGGTCTGCCGGTTCTATTGCGTGATTCGGGACATCTGGACTCAGCCAAGTTTCTGTGAAACAGAGGACGTTACAATCCCGAATGTCCCTCTGGAATTGGATCCGTGCTCTGATGTCATCCAGTTTATTTCCTATCGATTGCACATTGGCCAACAATATGCTGGGCAATGTGGTTCTGTGTCGTTTGGACCTCAGTCTGTTTCGGACCCCCGCTCTCTTTCCACGTCTTCGCAGCGGCTTCTCCTGGTCTTGGCCATGATAACAAAGGATCTCGGCGGGCCATTTCTGCTGTTCAGCGATCCGATCCAAAGAGCAATCCAAACGGTAAGTTTTCCTTAATCCAATGTCAATGATTCACTGACGGCCATACACATATAATGCACCAACAGTTGGTGCAAATAAAACTCCTAATACTATAAAAATTAACAAAAGAAAGCACAGTCTCGACGGAGCGATCAGAAAGGCAGCCATCAGAGCAGCGCCAGTTCATTGTCACGCATAGTCGTAGTACCCTTGAATGAGTGCCCCTGCCAGAGTCTTCAGGGTATTCTTGTTTAACAGAGAGGAGATCCGGTACAAGAATCTAGTTTGTTGGTTGACTTTTTTTATTACATTGGATGCCATTTTGTCACAGGAAAGATTTGCCTCTAGGATGGAACCCAGGTAGGTAATTTCGTCTTTCCTTGTGACAATATTGTCACCCACTGCAACTGAGAAGCCGTCGGTCTTGCTGAGTTTGTTATTTGAACATAAGAGAATGGACTCTGTTACAAAGGGTCAGATTAAACCGAATATATATATATTTATTGCTTGAGATCCCTTGTATAATATTTGTATATCGTTTGATATCCCTTGTATATTATTTGTATATATACACGGAATATCCCTTTACCTGGGTACAAACCAGAGTAATATTCGCTCTCCTATTGGACAGCGACCCCTAGGCGCCAACGGCCAAGCCCCCAACGGCAAGTTCAAAGGCAACTCCGGGCATGTCTCAACATGTCCAGAGTCTGCGCAGTAATATGAGACAGAACTGAGGTTGGCACTAGATAATTCACCTTACGTATAAATACGGCGCAGGTGGAAACAGCAGCAATTCGTTCATTACTAGTAAAGCCTTCACCACGAGACAACGTGCAGTGAAGTGAGCAACTTTGCCTCTAAATAGAGCCTTGAGAACCGCGTGCGAATAGATTGCTAAAGTGTCAGAGTTTAACGCAGTAACGTTGAGTTCGACTTATTCTAATGTGAAGTAATAGTCTATCATTTATAGTGTATCGTGCGGTTACAGTTCTTCAGTGACCAGCATTACCACCGGTTCGTCGTGTATATAGCTAGTGCACTTATCCAGGCTGGGCGGCCTAAACTCGTGCCCCCACCCGAGGAGTCCTAGACGAGAACCGTTGGATATGTACACCGGAGAACCTACACCGGCGACTGCAGAACCATTTCTGGTTGGATTATATTGCTTTGCGACCGTGACTGCTGGAGCAGAGAACCGTCGACCCCACTGTCGTTTGGGATCTACCCCCCGTGAGGATCATCACTCGAGCCCGCCTCTAGGAGGAGGCTGGCTAGCTGTCTTCCATGCTGTCGAGCATACTGGATTATAGCTGTTGCTTTGTCTACTGATCAAGGGAGTACATGCACTGGCTCCTGTATCTGGAACCTCGTTATTCCTCGTTGACCCAGACTTTGTACCCGAACATTCCTCTACCCCAGCCGGCCTTACACCCGGAGGGAACCCCCCAGTGTCTCCAGCTGGTACTAGTGTGCCCTATGTAATTGCTATACCACAGGTGGTGTCAGTTTAGACCCATCCTAGTATTCATACTATTCTCATTGACTTACGCTCTTGACTTACTTTACGTGTGTTCTTCGCCATACAAGCGCGAGCATAATTCTCAATCTGTAACCTAATGTTGCTTAATAATAATAAATACCCTCTAAATAGTACTTTATGTGTCAATGCCGTATTCTTGTGTGGGTGTTCACCATATATATTCATGTACTGTATGGCCAGTAATTAAAGTACATAACTAGTAGTGGTTTAATATATCATACTCTTTAATACAGTCAGGGAATTGTACCCCTCAGTTACAATTGGTCCTTCGAGCCGGGGGGTATCAGTGTAATATTTAATATAATATTGATATTAACCATGGCCAGCGGTGAACACTCCCCAAGCGGCTCCCCCAAGATAGAACGCCCGCAGCGCAAACGTCAGCCACCTCCCTATCTGGAGGAATACGCTGTCGGTCTAATACCTAGCTTTAAACAGACGTTAAATGCGGATAAAGCGGATAGTCAAAGCATGTCAAATCCTACCGACCAGGCGACCCTGCCAGTAGAGACCCCAGTGGGTTCTAACGAAACTGACCAAGCTCACGGGGGGGACCAGGTGGGACATGGCATGACTATACCCCCAGACAACGTCAACGGGATAGTCCCCGGAGAGCTCCAGGATAAAGAAAGCGCTCCAGGGACAGAACCCGACACACCACCAGAAAAGAAGCGCGCCCAGGAGATGGACCTTGAGGCGCGCCAGGAGAACAGATCTCCAACGAGCACTGTCAGAAGCCGATCACCTCCGTCAGTATCATCCCCCAGCAAGGCGGACCAGATACTGGCACAAGCCTTCATCGCCACCCTGACAGCCTCCACCGAACGCGATAGACTTCAGGGTGAACGCGATCGACTTCAAGCACAGACGCTTAGTGAGCGCGAACATTCTTCCATGGAACAAGAGCGCCTCCGGGCGCAACAATTAAGTGAGCGCGAACACTCTACCATGGAAAGAGAGCGCCTTCAGGCTCAACAGACGTGCGAGCGCGAACAATCTGCAGACCAACGAGATCGCCTTCACGCGCAACTCCAAGCGCAAGCCCTTAGTGAACGCGAACACTCTGCAACCGAGCGAGATCGCTTCCAGGCGCAACAAAGGAGTGAAGACGACCGCATAAGACTGGAGACCAGACGCCTTCAGACGGAAGAGAACATTGAAAGAGGCCGCGCCGATGCACAGCGCGCCGCCGCCAATGCACAGCGCGACGCCGCCCATGCCCAGCGCGAAGCAGAGCGCGACGCCGCCCACGCCCAGCGCGAAGCAGAGCGCGACCGGCTGCAGGCGCAGATGATAGAACAATTGATTGCCAGGGCGACACCCCCTCTCTCCGCACGGAGCTCCAGGACATCATCACGACAAGGGTCTAGGGCACCTTCCCCTACCCGACCAAGTGACCCGGAACCCGGCCAACAGAAGGATCCTATCTACACCTCCGAACCCCCTCCCCGACCGGTCCATACGAGACCCAGCTACCGGGAAGAACCGGCCTACGCCGCCGAGAGACTGAATAGAAGACTTCAGGACCTAGAAGAGGAAGAGGAAGAGGAGGAAAGTCAAGCCCACCAGCAACAACATACTCAGGACCAGGAGGCCCAGTACAGCCCAGACTTCACCCCCGAGTCACTGCGCTACAAACCCCCGACTCAACTCACGGGTGAGTTTGACGCACAGTCAGCACCGAGGAACAGCACCTGGGTACCCGGCCTCTGGTACCCACCAAGTACCAGCCCACGACAACACGTACAGGGAGACTCGCCCAGGAGGCCTCTTCCCCTACGCTCACCAATGTGCCAGCCATCCATGGCATCGTACCTTGGCACACCGACGTTCCCAGACTTTACGCACGAGGACAGAGCACAGTACACGGAATTACGGATGTGCTTAGAGACTATGATGTCCGACGTCCCTGATGAGTCGTACAAATATGCCATCCTCCTCAAGCATCTCAAGGTGCCCAGAGCGCATAATATAGCGCTGGCATATTCCAACTCAAGCACCCCATACTCCGCGGCTCTTGTGGCCCTCGACCAGCGTTATGGACGCATATGGGACTACGTGATACAAGAAATAAGAAATATCGACGTCTCCCCCCAGCCAAAGACAATAGAGCATTGGATGACCTCTCTATCAAGGTACAATCCCTGGTAGGGATGCTGGGGTCCCAAAAGGAGAAAGGGAGACATGAACTATATGCTAACTCTAATGTGGAACGAATACTAGAGAAGCTCCCTCCAACCCGCCAAGAGCGCTTTCGGCGGCAGAGAGACCACCGTGATCCCGGCGGTCCCGAGCCATCCCTCCTAGACCTGGCCGCCTTCCTCGCGAGGGAAGTCAGCAGCCTACGACTTGATACGTTCGTGTGGAGTGGACCAAGCCCAAGAGATGGACCTCGGAGATCTAATGATAACCGCCGGTCGGTGACCGTTATGCACCAAGCCGAGTCAGCACCGCAGCACAAGAACCACAACACCCCCTCGACGAAAGAGAAGTGGAAGATTGTATGCCAGTACTGTGAAAAGGAACATTGGCTGTCTCAATGTGACACTTTCAAGAAGATGACCGCTGACGAGGTGAGTCAGTGGATCAAAGCCAACCGCCGCTGCTTCCGCTGCGCGCGCAGCCATATGGCAGCCGAGTGCCGTTTAAAGAAGAAATGCAGCAAGTGCGACGGCGCCCACTTGGATGTCTTACATGACAGCAACAAGAAGAAACTCGTACCCCCAAGCAGCTCGAGAGTGAACGTCATGTATATCGACCACGCCAGCAGCGGGAGCTCCCGAGTGCTCTTGAAAGTGGTCCGAGTGATATTAAGCTACGAGGACAAGGTCATGGACACTTACGCCGTCCTGGACGATGGGTCAGAAAAAACTCTCCTCCTCGCATCCGCCGCAGCCCGGCTGGGTCTGCGGGGGAGCGAAGAAACAATGACAATCCGTACTATAAGAAGAGACCTGAAGACCATAAAGGGTGAAAATGTCTCCTTCACGATAGCAGCAGTCGGGCAGCCCGAGAAGCAGTATAGGATTACTAACGCCTTCACCAGCCAAGACATAGGCCTGTCACAGTACACCTACCCCATCCCCAAGCTGAGGGAAAGATACGTGCACCTACGTCAACTACCTATACCGCTCATCGACGGCGCCACCCCGACCCTGCTCATAGGATCCGACCACACACACCTCATCATCCGAACGGACCGGGTCCACATCGGGCCCAGAGGCTGTCGAGCAGCAGTCGAGACCCGCCTAGGTTGGACACTACAAGGCCCCCTCTCCGGGTCTTCCAACCGACCAGCAGCCACTCGCTGCCTCCACTCAAGAATAAAAGAAGAAGACACCACCCTCTTACAGCACGTCGAGAGGCTATGGACATTAGACGCGATGCCCTTTAAGAATGAAAAGAAACTTGTTCGATCAAAGGAAGACACTTATGCCATAACCCTCCTCGAGCAGAGGACAAAGAGAGTCGAGGTCAATGGAGTGATGAGATACGCAACTCCACTCTTGAGGCGAGAGGGTATGCCCACCCTCCACGCCTCAAAAGAAGCGACGGAGCGATATCTACTGAACACCGAGCGGCGTCTAGCCAAAGACCCCACTCAAGCCACTGTGTACCGCGCCGAGATTGACATGAAAATTTACATTCAAGAGGCCGACCAGACGACCGAATCATGGTACGTGCCCCACCACAAGGTCCACCACAACGGCAAGGATCTTATTGTGTTCAACTGCAGCTACCAGATCGGACTACAGAATCTGAATAAAGAACTCTTGCCCGGCCCAACACTCGGCCCCTCTCTACTAGGCGTGTTGCTACGTTTCCGCCAAGACAAGGTGGCCATCAGCGGCGACATCAAAGGGATGTTCCTGCAGGTGCGACTAGTGGAAGAGGACAAGCCCTTGCTGCGGTTCTTATGGAGAGAGAGGATCGGGGATGAGCAACCATCCATCTACCAATGGGAGGTCCTCCCTTTCGGAACCACATGCAGCCCATGCTGTGCTACGTTCGCACTGCAAAAACATGTCGCAGAGGACCCAGCAGCTGACGAGGAGGTCAGACAAAGTGTAGAGAGGAGTTTCTACGTGGACAACTGTCTGCAAAGCGTCTCGACGCCAGAAGAAGCCGAAGCCCTCCTACTCAAGCTCCGCGCCTCACTGATCAAAGGCGGCTTTGATCTCCGGCAGTGGGCCAGCAGCGACCCTCAAGTACTTCGCAGCCTCTCCCCAGAGACAAAGGCAGCAAGCAGCGAGACCTGGATGGCGACCATCCCAGGTGAAGCCCAAGAAATGACATTAGGACTAGTCTGGCGCTTCAAAACAGACTCGCTCCATTACAGATACACACCCCTGACCACGGAGCAGGGAAGGTCGACCTCTCTACCGACCACCAGACGGAGCGTATACAGAACACTCGCAAGGCAATATGACCCGCTGGGGTGTATCCTACCTTACACCACCAGGGAGAAAATGATTGTACGAGAGCTGTGGGACAAGGAACAGGGCTGGGACGACCCCATACCCGACCACCTCGCTTCCACCTGGAGAGAGTGGGAGAAAGAACTCAACTCGCTCCCAAATGTGAACATACGCCGCAGCTACTTCCCACCCACAGTGCGGCTGGAGACGTGCCAGATGGACCTGCACGTCTTCAGCGACGCCTCAGAAGTAGCCTACGGCTCGGTGGCTTACTTGCGGGCCCGAGAGGAGGGAGGAGAAATACACACAGCCTTCATCCTGGCTCGCTCAAGGATAGCCCCCCGCAAGCAACAATCGATCCCGCGTCTAGAGCTCTGCGCAGCCCTAGTAGGCGCGCAACTCGCCACGTTAATCCAACGTGAACTCACCATCCCGGTGCAAAGAACAATCCTGTGGTCAGACTCCATGACCGTACTCACATGGATCCAGTCCGATTCGTGTAGATACAAGGTCTTCGTGGGAGTCAGAATCACAGAGATCCAAGACTTAACAGAATCAGCATGCTGGAGGTACGTGGACACGAAACAGAACCCAGCAGATGTCATCACACGGGGGATGTCCCTAGATGACCTCACATGTCACAATATCTACAGTGACGGTCCTGAGTCCCTCAAGCTCCCGGAAGAAGAGTGGCCTAACCCCACCCCACGGGACGCTAGTCAAGAGGAGGCAGAGATCAAGAAATCTATGTTCTGTGGGTTGACGCACACACCGGTCCCCACCGACCCAAACATAAAAGACTGCCCCACCCTTGAGAGTGCGCAGTTAAAGACATTCCTGTGGCACCACCCTGAGGTTCCCTCCACTACCGACATTAATGCAGCTAACTACGAAGAAGCAGAACTCCTTCTGCTACAGCGAGCCCAAAGAGACTCGTTCCCCGACGAGCTAGACTGTCTACAGGGATCAAAGCCAGTCCCGTCAGACAGCAGACTGCTCCACTTGAATAGATTGCTAAAGTGTCAGAGTTTAACGCAGTAACGCTGAGTTCGACTTATTCTAATGTGAAGTAATAGTCTATCATTTATAGTGTATCGTGCGGCTACAGTTCTTCAGTGACCAGCATTACCACCGGTTCGTCGTGTATATAGCTAGTGCACTTATCCAGGCTGGGCGGCCTAAACTCGTGCCCCCACCCGAGGAGTCCTAGACGAGAACCGTTGGATATGTACACTGGAGAACCTACACCGGCGACTGCAGAACCATTTCTGGTTGGATTATATTGCTTTGGGACCGTGACTGCTGGAGCAGAGAACCGTCGACCCCACTGTCGTTTGGGATCTACCCCCCGTGAGGATCATCACTCGAGCCCGCCTCTAGGAGGAGGCTGGCTAGCTGTCTTCCATGCTGTCGAGCATACTGGATTATAGCTGTTGCTTTGTCTACTGATCAAGGGAGTACATGCACTGGCTCCTGTATCTGGAACCTCGTTATTCCTCGTTGACCCAGACTTTGTACCCGAACATTCCTCTACCCCGGCCGGCCTTACACCCGGAGGGAACCCCCCAGTGTCTCCAGCTGGTACTAGTGTGCCCTATGTAATTGCTATACCACAGGTGGCGTCAGTTTAGACCCATCCTAGTATTCATACTATTCTCATTGACTTACGCTCTTGACTTACTTTACCTGTGTTCTTCGCCATACAAGCACGAGCATAATTCTCAATCTGTAACCTAACGTTGCTTAATAATAATAAATACCCTCTAAATAGTACTTTATGTGTCAATGCCGTATTCTTGTGTGGGTGTTCACCATATAATATATAATATATTATATTCATGTACTGTGTGGCCAGTAATTAAAGTACATAACTAGTAGTGGTTTAATATATCATACTCTTTAATACAGTCAGGGAATTGTACCCCTCAGTTACAGACTCTGTTTTGCCCATGTGTAATGATAGTTGGTTATCAGCGAGCCATATGCAGATTTTGCCTAGTTCCGAGCTGAGGGTTTTTTCAACCTGCAACTTGTTCTTGTCAGAGACCAGCAGGGCTGAGTCGTCCGCAAACAGGAACAAGTTGCAGTCACAGGCTGACGACATGTCATTTGCATAAATTAGGAAGAGTAGCGGTCCTAGTATGCTTCCTTGTGGAACACCACAGCTCACTGTGAGGGGGGGGGATAGAGTACCGTTTACCTCTACCATCTGTTCTCTCCCCTCCAGATAGGATTGCATCCAGCTCACTGATAAGCTATCAAAACCAATTGCTTTTAGCTTGTCAATCAGAATGGAGTGTGTGACGTACGTGGGTTGGTCATTATCATTGTTACTGTATTTGGAAGACCATGTGAACATCAGGTTAGTATAATTAGTATGGGTTGTGTTATTTTTGTTTGTGTGATGTGTCATCTTCTAATTCTGTTTTTCTTTCTCCCTTCCCCAGATACCACTCATCCCCCTGATTGAGCTGAGTGCACCTGCTTGGTGCACCTGTGGGCAGTCAGTGGAATGAGTGGTTATAGTCTGGAAGATGACACACACACGGGGCGCCTCATTTGAATCACTGCCACGTTCCAGAGTGGAGTGAGGAGGTTGCCTTCTCGCCTAGCTGTAGCTTTGGAATGATATCGTGTGGTTTTCTCTTTGTGTCCCATGACTGGCACAGTTACATTTATATTATTTACTAAGTGTTTGTTTATATATATGTATGTCTTGTTTGTTCTCCCCTACCTTTTTCCCTGTGCATTATGGTGGAGGTTTCAATCCCTATCACCATAAATATATAATTTACTATTTGGAAAACATCTTGTGTTGTGGCTTTCTTACCTACCTGGGACATTGCTTTAAACGCATTTACTGAGAGAGGCTGTTTTTTTGTTCATGTGCAGCCGGCTCCAGTTATTATTCTGTGTGGTCCTTAGACCTTTGTACATGACATGGGGGCTCGTTAGTTTGCACAATTGTATAGTTCCTTGTTTGTTATGTAACATTGTAACTTGTCGATTGGAGCATGTCAGGTAAGATAGCGTTTTTTTTTCATTGGTAAGTTATATTGTTGTGTTTCCATTGTCCGTGCTACACAGTTTGATTGATGTAAACCGTTCTTGTGTGTAATACTCTTAACTCATCTTTTTTCTGCCGCATAGGTAACAGGGCGATCACCTGCCTGGTTAGTGGGAGGGGGGCACGCGTCGTAATTCCGGTGGAGCGCGCAATGAAATTGGTAAGCGACTGAAGATATGTGTAGCCTCGTCCCGCTAGAGGAGTAGTTTAGCTGGGGATATGCTAGTGACACAGGTGATCCTAGTTAGGTGGTTAGGACCAACGTTTATTGTTTTCATGAATGGTAGATGTGGGCATTAAATCAGATTGGTTCAAATGTATACTGCGGAATGTGGCAATTAAATGTGTTACGCACGGATATTGTGGAGTAGGTGAGTGGGTGTTTCCTGGTGCCTGTTATTTGTTTGGTGGTAACGCGGGTTGCTACGGGAGCACAGGGTATTTATACATATGTTATTTGTGGCATAGTCATATTCTGCAAGAGGTATGGCTGGGGCAGCTTTTACTTTGGACGTTTTTTTGGCGGACCCTACGAGGGATCAAATTGATATCTGCACAAAAATAGACTTGTGTAGTGTCGCCAAACATTATGGCATTACTGTCCAAAGTTCGAAAAGTAAGGAGGAGTTGAAAGCAATCGTGCTGGCTGGGTTGTTGGATAAAAATATATTTAGTTTGCCCATAGCCCAGGGAAATGTCTCTGAGAACGTCACGCACGGCGAGGCGGCTGGCAAGTCTAGTGAGGACACTAGTGGTTTAGATCGAAACGCTGGTGCGGTACAAAAACGGAGAGGTGGCATTACCAAGGGGGAGGAGAATGACAGTGATAACTCTGTACACTCAGGATGTGCCTCTGTTTCTTCTCCCACTCTTAAATCGAGTAGACCAGTGGTTCTCAAACTTTTTACACCAAGTACCACCTGAGAACGTAGCTGGCTCTCCAAGTACCACCATATGACCGGCGTTAAAATACAGTCTATTCAGCTATGCACAGTTCACGCAGGAGGCAAATGTATTCCTAATACCATTATTTATTGTTAACTTTTGTCAGACAGCCACAATGTACAAAGGGATAGCACTAGAACTAGCAAACGCTTCCACACAACTCATACAATGCAAGGGGCATTGAGAACATAATAACTAACATTCTCACATAGCAAGTGAGAAAATTAAGAACAACTGTATTTCAGCAAATGTACTTAATTCTCTCTCTATCTCTCTCTCTCTCTCTCTCTCTCTCTCTCTCTCTCTCTCTCTCACACAGCAAGCAATTGTCCGTCATTCTCTCACACACACACACACACACACACACACACACACACACACACACACACACACACACACACACACACACACACACACACACACACACACACAATTATTTTGTTACAAAAACTTAATTTCCTGCATTCTGGTGCAGGAATTATTGAATTTTTACCCTTTAAATGCCAGTGTTTGTGATCGGCATCACATCTTATTGTAAAAAAGAAAAGAAAACACATATTCAATACATTTTTGAATATTTACCCTTTAAATGCCAGTTTGTGTGATGGCATCACAAATTATTGTTAAAAAAACACAAAAAAGTAAAATATTTTCAATATATCAAATGCAAAGTACATTTTTCTGGGGGGGATTATTACAGGCTAGGCATGTGTCAATGATTAGCAGCAACACAGATTTTGATGGATTTTTTGTAATGATTTAACACCAACTCATTTCAGAAAAGTGGGAGTACTTCATTCTTTATCTGGCATTACAAAAAATCTAAAAATAAATGGTTATGATCAGGGCTGAAGTTGAATTAAAGATTTATGACTGTTTAGACTGCATTACTCTCTGTCACAGTGATCTCCTGGTTGTTCCCCACTTAGGTTATCTAACTATCGCGCCGCCGCAACCAGAAACACTGGCCTGGCCTGCTTCTAAGTTCAGTGACATCAAAAAAAAGATTTTTTTTTTTAAAATGTTTTCAAGTACCACCAGCAGTACCCACTAGTGGTACGCGTACCACAGTTTGAGAACCACTGGAGTAGACGTTTGGCCCGTCTCCAGATGGAGGAAAGAGCGGCTATGCGAGACAGGGAGGAGAGGAAGGAAGAGAGAGACATGGAAGAGAGAAGGGAGGAAAGAGAGATGCTGAGGGAAAAGGAGGAGAAGGACAGGGCGCTGCTGAGGGAAAAGGAGGAGAAGGACAGGGCGCTCCAGGTGACTATAAGAAGGATGGAGTTGGAGAGTGGTGGCTCTTCCTCCTCCTCAACTGAAGTCTCCCAGACCCCTTTTACTATTGGGCAGCATATTTCTTTAGTTCCCATTTTTCGGGAGTCTGAGGTGGAATCATATTTCTCTGCTTTTGAGCATATAGCGTGGGCTTTGCATTGGCCAAAGGACATGTGGGCGATTTTATTACAATGCAGACTCACTGGTAGGGCTCAGGAGGCGTGCCGGTCATTATCGAATGAAGACAGCGTGGTATATGAGAAAGTGAAAAGTGCTGTCTTGCGCGTATATGAATTGGTGCCGGAAGCGTATAGGCAACGATTTAGGGCACTAAGTAAAGCTCCCTCTCAAACACATGTTGATTTTTCCCGTGAACAACGGACTATGTTTGATCGTTGGTGTGCAGCATGTAACGTGGATGGCGTCGCAGCTTTGAGCGAGTTAGTCCTCATTGAGCAATTTAAGAACTGCATGCCCGAACGCATTGTAGTGTACTTAGAGGAACGCAAAGTTTCTACCCTCCAGGAAGCTGCAATTTTAGTAGACGAGTTCGCATTGATCCACAAAAATGTTTCGGTGCGTGATGGGGTGTATGTTGGTGGCAGCTCGTTCTCTCTGTTTCGGGGAGGTGACGAGCGAGCATTCCGACCTCGCTCACCGCCGTCTCGAAATGCCTTGGGTGACGAGCAAGCATTCCGACCACGCTCACCGGCGTCTGAAAAGGCCACCTTTGTGTGTCATTATTGTAAGAAAGAAGGGCATTTTATGAGGGACTGTCATGCGCTAAGGGATCGACAGGAGACCAGGGAGTCAGCCCAGGAACCGAAAGGGGTGGGGTTGATTGGTACAGTGTCATGTCCTGACCAGAATAGCTCTTTTGAACCCTTTTTGTTTGATGGTTATGTGTCCCTGTCGGGTAAAGTTGGGGACTACCAACGGGTGAGAATACTCCGTGATACAGGAGCCTCTCAATCGTTCATCCTGGCTGATGTATTACCATTGGATGTGGACTCCTGTCAGTCGAGTGAATTGGTGAGAGGTATTGACATGGGGTGTGTGTGCGTGCCGTTGCATAAGGTGCATGTACAGTCTGCACTGATCACAGGTTGTTTTCCGGTCGCGGTTCGCCCATGTTTTCCCGTAAATGGCGTGGATTTCGTCATGGGGAATGATATCGCTGGGGGTAAGGTCGTCCCTGTGTTGGAGGTTGAAGACACTCCATTTACTAACTCATTGTGTGATGCATTGATTGATAATCACCCCAATGTCCCTTCCATTTGTGCTGTCACTAGGGCACAGAAGCGGAAGCGAGACCAATGTCTAGCATTGGGTGACTCTGTCTGTGGTGAGTTTTGCAAATTGGCGGTGGCGCAGCATTTTGAGGCGGGGGATGAGGTGTTTATTGTGCTGCCCACGCCTGGTACTGTGCTCACTGCCCGGTTCTCAGGACCTTATGTGGTAAAAAGAAAGGTGTCTGCCACTAAGTATATGTTGTATACGCCCGAGCGGCGGAGGAGGACACGCTGGTGTCATGTGAATAGGCTAATAAAAGGTTCTGCCCGCGTCTCGTCGGAGTTGGGATGTGACAGGGTTGGTGGTTCACATGCTGGGTTGTGTTCTATTGTGCCTTGCAGGACGCATAGTGCTGATGTTGGGAGTGCGAACCCCGTTAAGCAGTTTGCGTATCGGTGTCCGGTGGCTATGAGGGAGGTCATGGGGAGAGTGGCTCTGTGCCCCTGACAAAAGAAAAAGGGGGCTAGCTTCACCTGGCCATGGTCCCTGGAACTCTCCTTGCCTTCTAGCTCCCATGGCTAATGTGTCTCTCCATTCTTTTTGTACTACAGGAGGGTGAACGTAATGACGGTGCCTGTCTTGTTTCCGTTATGGCCTCTGTAGGAGGAATGCACCGGCCACGTTCTGACGGCTGATGCATGTGGTATTGGGAGGGTGATGTTTATTTATTTCTGTTCTGTTGGTGCTAATCTGATGTTGGTTAAGATAGGTAACAATTTTTTTTGCTAACCCTACGGGTTCGCTCTTATGGGGGGAGGTGTGACGTACGTGGGTTGGTCATTATCATTGTTACTGTATTTGGAAGACCATGTGAACATCAGGTTAGTATAATTAGTATGGGTTGTGTTATTTTTGTTTGTGTGATGTGTCATCTTCTAATTCTGTTTTTCTTTCTCCCTTCCCCAGATACCACTCATCCCCCTGATTGAGCTGAGTGCACCTGCTTGGTGCACCTGTGGGCAGTCAGTGGAATGAGTGGTTATAGTCTGGAAGATGACACACACACGGGGCGCCTCATTTGAATCACTGCCACGTTCCAGAGTGGAGTGAGGAGGTTGCCTTCTCGCCTAGCTGTAGCTTTGGTATGATATCGTGTGGTTTTCTCTTTGTGTCCCATGACTGGCACAGTTACATTTATATTATTTTGTTTGTTTGTTTATATATATATGTATGTTTTGTTTGTTCTCCCCTACCTTTTTCCCTGTGCATTATGGTGGAGGTTTCAATCCCTATCACCATAAATATATAATTTACTATTTGGAAAACATCTTGTGTTGTGGCTTTCTTACCTATCTGGGACATTGCTTTAAACGCATTTACTGAGAGAGGCTGTTTTTTTGTTCATGTGCAGCCGGCTCCAGTTATTATTCTGTGTGGTCCTTAGACCTTTGTACATGACAGAGTGATTGACAGTGTCGAAGGCCTTTTGTAGGTCCAGAGGGGTTACATGTGTACAGTCGGCCAGCGTGCGTCAGCTGCGTTTGACTATTTTGCGCGTGCAGCATTGGAGGTTATGCTTATGCCAGCCAAGACGAAGAGGACGGTCGTTCGGCAGATGGACTGAAGATGAAAGTTGTTGCATGTTAGACAATTCAGTCAGGCTAGCCATGTCGGCTTAGCTAAAGGCAGGGACAGCTAGTTAGCTTTAGCTACGTTATAATATCGAGTGCTAACGTGTGGTTCAGTCGAGCTTAGCTAAAGGCTAACTAGCATTAGCTAACCTAGAGAGAGCGCGTGCAGCATTGTTATGCCAAGATGAAGAGGACGGTCGTTCGGCAGATGAACTTCGTCAACTCCACGCGGTTGTCTCCATCTTCTTGGATGTTTGGTGAGTTTTTAATGCACTCTATTCTATTCCCGCCGTGGATATCTCTCTCTCTCTCTCTCTCTCTCTCTCTCTCTCTCTCTCTCTCTCGGGCCGTCTAGCTATCGTGGCTAAGGCTAACGTTATGTTGGCTAACGTTATGTTGAGCCAAGCGGGCCGGCTAGCTAACGTAGCTAACGTTATATTGAGCCAAACGGGCCAGCTAGCTGTTGTAGCTAATGTTATATTGAGCCAAAGCGGGCCGGCTAGCTAACGTTATATTGAGCCAAACGGGCCGGCTAGCTGTTGTAGCTAATGTTATATTGAGCCAAGCGGGCCGGCTAGCTAACGTAGCTAACGTTATATTGAGCCAAACGGGCTGGCTAGCTGTTGTAGCTAATGTTATATTGAGCCAATACATGCTCTCTCTCTAACACACACAGACATGCTCTCTCTCTCTAACACACAAACACACATGCTCTCTCTCTCTCTCTTTCTAACACACACAGACATGCTCTATATCTCTCTCTAACACACAAAATGACATGCTCTCTCTCTATATATTTCTCTCTCTTTCTAACACACATATACATGCTCTCTCTCTAACACACACACACACAAACAGACATGCTCTCTCTCTATCTCTCTCTTTCTAACACACACAGACATGCTCTATCTATCTCTCTCTCTTCAATTCAAATGGGCTTTATTTCACATTCTTGTATTTCTCCCGGTAGGTATGGGAGTTTTGAGTTATTGTCCATGTTTTCAAAGTCTCTTTGGGTGTTTGCAATTTGTGGGAAGTATATGTCTTGGTATAGTGGGCAGGTTGTTAAGAAGTGGAGCTCGATTTCCACCTCATCTTGTGTGCAGTGGGTCTGTCTTCGCTTGGGAGCCAGGTCTGCTTATGGCGGCCTTTCTCTATGGCTAGGCTGTGCTCGCTGAGTCTGTACCTAGTCAAGGATCTTCTTAGTATTGGGTCAGTCACAGTGCTCAGGTATTCTGCCACTGTGTACTCTCTGTTTAGGGCCAAATAGCATTTCAATTTGCTCTGGTTTTGGGTTGTTTCTTTCCAATGTCTCTCTCTCTCTCTCTCTCTCTCTCTCTCTCTCTCTCTCTCTCTCTCTCTCTATCTCTCTCTCTCTCTCTCTCTCTCTCTCTCTCTCTCTCTCTCTCTCTCTCTCTGACCTTGCTCTGGTGGAGGGTCAGGGGCATTGCCGGGTCTGTGCAGCGATAACACTGTATATTGACTGTAGAACGGGAGCTCTCTCTCACTCTCTCTCTTGCTATATGTTGACTGTATCGTGCCCAGCCTCGGGCAGCGCTATTATTTAAGAATATGTTGACTGTACATTTTTTATTTTTATTTTTTACCTTTTAGGGGGGGGGGGGGGGGGGCTCACGTTTAAATATTGCACATGGCCTCGCATTTCTCCCAGGCGGCCCTGTGCGGGGGAACAGACTCAGTTAACTCTTCAATACCTGATGCTGAGGCTGAACCTGTCGTCTCTGTCTCTCTCTGATGTTTATCAGATTTAGTGTGACTGTCACTGGGACCGGCGGGACGTTTAGGAAATAAATCTGATATTTTTCTTTTCTGCGAGTGAGACATTCTGTGATAGCAAAGTCTGACTACTAGCTCAAATCGACTGACTGCGCAAGCATTGTATCACAGTAGCTCAGTGGTTCGTGGCGCGTGGGAAGGGCGGGAGACGGGAGGTGAATACAGTTAGTTGTTTCACCTGTCATTCAATCAGTCTTTTACAGTCTGTCATCACTCGAAAATCTCCTTGGTTTTACACGTATGATTGTGTACATACAGTAGTGTAATGAATGAATGAAAACTTTATTTAACAGATTGGAGAATGGCTACAATACAGTACGGCTCAATACACATAATATTAAAATGGTGAAGTGCTTTGAGCAGGATAAACTTATAATATACAGTGTTACAGTTATACAGATATATACAAATATATAAATACTGTCATAAAAAAAAAACATCTTTTTTTATATATATATATATATATATATATATATATATTTTTTTTTGCAATAACTGAGGGGGGGGGGGGGGGGTGCTGCAGCACCCCCCGCACCCCCCCTTCCAACGTGCCTGGCGTGAGAACATGTATGAATGTGTGTCTCAGATATGTGTATGTGGGTACGTGTTTGTGGGCCTGTTTCGTACAAGTGAGTATAGTATATGCGTGTATGTGTGCCTCTGGCATGTATATCTCAGCCTTGTGCATATGAGTGTGTGTAATTCAGTTATGGTTATTGACCATTTTAGCGATGTTTGCTGACCCATCGTGTGTTCTGTATTATAGCTATGGAGACAATAGTATGGCTCATTTGACAGGCATTGTTCACAGTCCAACACTGACTAACCAGTTCATTTCTACATACTGTAGTTTGTGCTGTAATTCCTGTAATTCCATGCTAAACATCGCCCCTTTCCAAAATAATCCAGTATTTTTTCAAAGATCGGGGGATATGGCGCGTGTCACGTATTTTAAACTTGGATACGTGAAAGTTGTAATAAGATATTTAAAGATAAAAGAGATTAAACACTTTTGAGGGTATTTATTATAAAAAGTGAATAAGCAAGGTACAATTGAAATCAAGTTGGTACAACCGGCCGGTCGTGTAGAAAAAGAAGTGAAGTCGAGTCAGCGGAGTCCAGTCAGTGAAGTCCAGTCCTTCCGTCAAGTCAAGAGCAGTGAAGCAGTGTCCCCCCTGGAGTCGGGGCTTCCCCTTTATATGTGCTATAGTACTGTATATGTGTGTGTATCTGTCACATTCAGTGCATGTGTCAACTTAATGTGTATTGGCGAGTCTGCGTTGGAGGTGTGCACGTTTTGTGCATGTGAGTGTGCGTGTGAGTAAATTGTGTGTGCGTGAGCGTGTGTGCATGTGTGTGTGTGTCTGCGTGCGTGTGTGTGCTGAGATAGAGGGAGAGAGAGAGAGCAGGGGCCGTGTGTTTTTTGAGCTGTGTATGTGTGTGTGCGCGCGTGTGTCCAACTGTCTTTGATCTGACATTAGAGTGGTGTCTGGCCTTCCCCCAGTCCGGCATGGCTAGCTGTTAAAATGTGTAATGGGGAGGGGCTATGTGTAATGGGGAGGGGCAAACGAGGATATTATAGCATGTGTGTGAGTTTTTGTGGAGTGAGGGGATGTGCCATTTGATAACCATCTGTGGTGTAGCCATCTGGCGAGCTTGTTTTTTTTGTATCCACTTTTTCTCCTTATTTTTCTATTTTTCTCCCATCCCAATTTCGTATTTCCAATTCTCCCCTCCCCTGTCTTAAACGTTGCTTGAGTATGCCTCCCACTCGTCGGTCGTAGGGAGGATAGAAGCCTTGTATCACGGGGCCCCTCCGGTACGCGAGGAGGCAGCCTGTTGCATCTTTTCACCAGACAGCGCAGACTCTCATTGGCGAGGTGTAACGCATGGGAGGCTCACACTACCCCCGCTACTTCCTGTCTCTGCTGTGCAGGCGTCCCCCAACTGACCTGTAGGAGTCGCTGTCCACAACGTCCAATCCCCACCCATCGACTTCCACCCGCTACCTCTGCCAATTGAGATAGTATGACGACTGGCCCAAGCCGGAGGCAATGCTGACACCGGGATTCGAGACCGGAGTCTCTTGCATTGGTGACGAGCGCAATCTCTGCTGCGCCACCCAGCCGCACCACCTGGCGAGCTTGTTATGACTTTTGGTGTAATTTATTTGCCTCACTCGAAGGTTAAGTGGCACTAGGATGTCCGAGAGAGAGAGAGAGAGAGAGAGAGAGAGAGAGAGAGAGAGAGAGAGAGAGAGAGAGAGAGAGAGAGAGAGAGAGAGAGAGAGAGAGAGAGAGAGAGAGAGAGAGAGAGGCAAGGGAGTGGGGGAAGGAGAAGGAGAGGGAGAGAAAGGTTTGGGGCCTTGTGTGAGCGTGTCAGAAGGTCAGAGTGTGTGTATCTGTATGGGGCATGGGGGAGAGGAAGAGAGTGTGAGGAATGTGTCTGCTATATTTATGTCATATTTCATCATATTTCATCACACGTTATATGCATTATGCCCAAATCGTTCAGGTTGCATGCCTGAAACCCCAAATACTTCCAAATCAAACGTATATACCATATACATAATATGTGTCTTCACAAAATCATCAATGGGGGGGGGGGGGGGGGGGGGGGGGGGGTCATCTTACCCAGAAACTGCGATCGTTACCAAAACCATGTTTTAGGTCAGGAAAAATACGACACTGATCGGTACAAGAGCATGTTTAGGTTAAAAAATACCAGCAGGTTACCTAAGATAGACCTTACCTCAGTCAGAAGGTACTCCAAAATGAATAAATCCCAGTCGTCCCATGGCGATTGCAATTACTCGTGTATATTGGACATGGCTGTCATACGGGAAATAATAGGCCTGAGGCACCACATCTCCGACCGATTGCTATGTCCTGATCCACTCCGAGGTGGAAGCAGCCGGAGGTAACTCAGTACTGGAAGACAACTGATATCCCCAGTTAAAAAGGTAGGCAATACTGCCACCTGGCGGGATTTGATCGTCATTGCAATTTTAACAGGCTAGTTGTCAGCCAATCCCCAGGTCCTCTTCTCACACAAATGTTTGTCCACAGCTGTACCCAATCACGTATCAATTATTCCAAATGTTCTGGGCACAGCTATGGGAGCGACATCATGCAACACATAGTCCAAGCGGTTCATAGATGTGTCTCAGTTACACAGTAAACCAGGCAGATGTTCACGTTCCTCCGACAGTTCTTATAATCCATGGGGGTATATTCTGACAGTCCTTACCATCCACAGCAGGGGCGGATTTAGGATTGTAGGAGATCCGGGGCTAAGCCCAGATGGGCCCCCCTTTTTTTCTTTTTTTTTTTTTTTTTTTTTTTGGGCAGGCAAGGGGTGGTTTGTAGGGGGTCAGGCACGACCCCCTCCACGACAGATTTTTTTTGAATTTAATGAACCTGTACGTGCAATTTCCTGCAATATAGAGCCTTCAATCTTGACCAATAAAGCTGCTCTTTTCACTATAAAACTCAGTTAACCATAACGTAGTTATGGTTAGATTTATATATTGGGGGGGGATATATCATATTTTTCATATAATCAAAAAGTGGTGGAGCAAGATCATACCTTTGCTCCCCCAAGTTCAATAGTGGGAGAGCAGAGATGCTCCGAATGCTCTTATGGCCAGGCGTCTATGATTCACTGATACAAAGTAAAATAGTGCAGTGCAATAAAATTGTTAGTAAAATAGAATAAAATAAAGCAATAGTGCATTGCAATAAAATAGTTATCATCGTATTTTTTCGGGAGGCCGGTAAGGAGTGCATTACAGTAGTCGAGTTGGCTTGAGATAAAGGCATGGATCTGGTTTTCAGCGTCCTTTTGATTTATAAATGGCCGTACTTTAGCTATGTTTCTAAGGTGGAAGAATTAAGTTTTTGTCAACTTGTTGATTGTGATTTAAAGCTTAGGTCTGAGTCTACCATAACACCAAGACTTAACTCACTCAAATACAGTTAGCAGCTGGTTAGACCACAGATGGAAATTAGCTTCTGCTAAATCTGGTGCAAACATATTTTCATGTAACAATGATGAATTGTATAAAAAAAAAAGAAAAAAAAAATCATTTTTTTTATTTTTTTTTTATTTTTTTTTAAATAGATTCAGGGCTTTTCAGAATACATCCGGGGCTTGAGCCCAGGTAGCCACCCCCTAGCTCTGCCCCTGATCCACAGGTGTACAAAAGAAAGTGGAACTGTGAGAAAAATATATTACCATGGGGAGGGGGGTTGCATGGGGAGCACTGTCCTGTCAACCTGTGACACAAGTCACTGCAAAACAGTAATACCATGCTTTTCCAGTGTTTTACCTATACTCTACCACTGTACACAATGTAGGCATTTTCTTTTGAAAGTGATTACCAATGGTTACCGGCAGCCATACTGAAATAAAGATAACTTAGGGGGGAGACAGTGGTTTAGGAGGTAGAATGGTAGTCTGGTAATCGGAAGGTGGTTCCCGGTAACCCCTAATTGCTCCTGATGAGCAGGTTGGCAGGCACCTTGCATGGTTGCCTCCACCGTCGATGTGTGAATGAATGTGTGAGTGAAAGGGTGAATGTGAGGAACAAAATTGTAAAGCGCTTTGGATAAAAGCACTATATAAATGCAACATTTACCATTTACTATAACTACACAAATATTCAGTGCAACTCCGTTGAAATCTGGTGTGTTCTGTTTGCCATGTAGGATTCCCAACAGAATATGCCAGGCTGAACGGAGAGCTGTGGCAGTCTTGCAGTAGTACAAACACACAATTCATGTATCTGCTCGGCTTAATGTCTCCTAGATTCTACTCCCCCGCGGTTTTCGCCATTTTGAGGCCATCTGCGCACCGCCGCTTAATTACCACCTGAGTTCCTGCAGAGATCAGTGCTGCTAAAATGCAAAAGGCCGCTATGTAAATCACACTAAACTGGGGATTTCCGGCAGACAGTGAGGAAAGTGATAGAACCCCTTGTGACAATTCATCTGGTGCATACTGTTGGCGTCACGACGTGCCGCTTACAACGACGGATGCCAAGTTAAACACTAGGCAAATATTGTCGCGAGCAAACTGCTGGAGCTCATAAATGCCCCAATAATCACAATCTCCGTGTCAGGAGCTCAACAGGTGTGCCATTTGCTGTCTGTGGATTACAAACAGAGAGGAGACAGATGTTCTCTTGCCATTAGTGTAAGAAAGCCGATAGACAGAAAGAAGCATTTCATATAAAAGTATTCTGTATTTTTGTATGACAACTAATAAAGAAACTTTAAAACTTGAAACTAACTTGAAACTTGAAAACTTGAAACACTGTAGCACTCAACACTTTGATGAACATTGTTACTCAGCTGATAGAGTTGTGCCCTTCCTGATGGCTTGTCGTACAGAACTTGTAAGTCGCTTTGGATAAAAGCGTCAGCTAAATGACTAAATGTAAACTATAGAGCTCCTCCACTGTGACACTTACAGGAGGGTAAAGAGGTCTTTGAACACACTGAATATGTTGATTGCTTCGATTAGATGAGGTGATTGTACATAAAAAAGGCATATTCCCAAGAGCAACAGAGGCAGTGCACATGTCCTTTGATAAGGTACATTAGCCATGCTAATAACACAGAGGCAACCGATACCTGCCAATTGACCTTTTTAGAACCCGCCCTCTTTTCTTGAGCTTCCAATCACAACTGTTGCTTTTGTCTGTGGGAAGCAACAGTTGAGACTGGAAGATCAACAAAAGAGGGCGGGATTTGAGATAGCTCCACAAGGCAACATGTCTGAATTGGCAGAACTGGATAAACAGAGTGCAGTGCACGTCGCACCGGTTTAAACACAATTCTGAATTTCTCCATTTCACATTTCACGAGTTGTCACGTTTGGGAAATTTATTTCACGGGATGAGGAATTCTAAATGATTTGGATCGACCCCTGAATGCCTGTAAAGTGGATAGGGAGGCATCTGATTCCTGCTCACCTAAGTTCAGTCAAAATGCAAGGTAGGACAGGCATCCATAAATTATGGAGTAAACAGCGTTTGAAGAAGACTCAAAATGTGATTTAAATGCTGCCTTGAAATCTACAGCGGTCTCTATCTGTTGTCCCCAAGGAAAGCTCTTCAGAACACTTTAAATGCCACTCTCCCTCTATGAGCTTAGCCATAATTCAGCACTGGCTTATCAACAAAGACATGGGACCAAACACATCTGTTCTGA
The DNA here is from genome assembly GCF_963971535.1 of Notolepis coatsorum. Lineage (NCBI taxonomy): Eukaryota > Metazoa > Chordata > Actinopteri > Aulopiformes > Paralepididae > Notolepis > Notolepis coatsorum. The sequence continues at coordinate 151,909,193 of NC_140167.1, read as the reverse complement.
CCTGAATCCTGCATGATTGTATGTGTGTGTGTGTATGTGAATATGTGTGTTTGAGTGTTTCTGTGTGGACCTCAGAATGGTGTGTCTCTTTGTCTTTGTGCTTGTGTGTTTGAGTATGTGCGTCTGTCTTTGAGTGTGTGCTTGTGTCTTTCTTTGCGCGTGTACGTCCGTGTGTACCCTGCGTCTTCTGGTCCACCCACTGTACTTTTTACTTTTATTGTGTATTCAATCAAGTTCAGAGCCCATCGCTGTATTTCACCTTTCAATATATTTTTGATGTGGCAAGTGGTGTGTTCCAGAGAAAAAGGTTGATGCAATCTGCGACAGCCGGCTTCTGCCATATGTTTTTTTTTTGCTTAAAGGGACACTTTCTTTTATATATATATATATATATATATATTATTATTTTTTGCACACAAGGGAGGTACAAAGGGAGTACTTTTTTTAATGGGATTTCCCACTGTCTGTGATGTATAATTTCCTGTTTCCTCTATGACCCTCCATCTGTGGCTGTGAAAGGGCCCCCTGATCTGTTCAATTGCACCCAGTGTGCCCATCTGTCAACCCAAGCCTATAGCAAGCCCAGTCAGCTGCCACTCAGCCTCGTTCAATTACACTCCAATTTAGAGACGAAGGAGGATGGAGGGACGGACGGACGGATGGATGGATATGAAACGTTCAGTCAGTAGGCGGCTGGGTGGCGCAGCGGACATTGCGCTCGTCACCAACGCAAGAGACACCGGTCTCGAATCCGGCTGTCAGCGTTGCCTCCGGCTTGGGCCGGCCGTCATACTGACTCAATTGGCAGAGTTAGCGGAAGGGGAGTCGATGGGTGGTAGTCTGATCGTTGTAAACAGCGACTCCTACAGGTCGGTCAGGGCGCCTGCACAGCAAAGGCAGGAAATGGCGGGGGCAGTGTAAGCCTCCTACATGTTACTCCTCGCCAATGAGAGTCCACGCTGGTGTAAGGGTTCCCCCGGTCCTGCGGGACCGGATGGCAACCCTCCTCCCGGTTCGGCTGGTCCAGGTGTCGGACCTTCTCAACTCCCCTTCCATACACCCCTTCATACTAGGCTTGGGCGGTATGACGGTATTACAATATACCGGGGTATTTAGAAATACAGACGGTATTGAAAATCAATACCGTCCGTCACCGTCAAAATCACAGATGCGCTTCAGCTTCTATTACAGTGAAACTGAGTTTTGAGTGTAGTGCACACACTGAGTGTAGTGCACACACGTGCCAGCAGAGGGCGAGACCAGTCTAGTGGAGCGAGTGGGTCACAACAGTGTTCACGTTTTACGGTAATGTTGCGACAGTGCTGTGAAAATACCGTAAAGCGTTGTGACGAGAGTTGATGTGTGTTGTTGTGGAGTGGTGCGCTGGTGGAGCAAGCAAATACTCTGTCTCTTATTATATGTGAACTAAAGAGTACAAGGTTTACACAACAGCCCCCACCCGCCTTTTTATTGTATTTGTATCGTCCTGTACTATCCGCTGTCAGCTGTTTATCTCTCTCTGTGAGATACTGAGCTTGATTAGATAGCGTTAGCTCACGCTAACTAGCGTTAGCTCTGCGGCTAATCTTAGATTACCCTGAACTAAATAAATGACTAGGTTATAAAGCATTCGAGTCGTTTTCACTGCACATAGAAGTAGCCAAACAACGGGAGCATTTCGGGAGCATATGACCAAAACTCATGCAATTTCGAGCCCTTAACGAATCAAATAGTCTGCCAAGGCTAGATGCTAACGCAGTAACGCTAACGGTGCGGGCTTCTGACTACCAATCTGAGAGCTGACGATGATTTGTTTACTTGGTAACACGCCGGGGTATGATGTGATAAAGGTATAACTGTTATGGTTTGTAACCGACCCCAATCGCACAACACAAGACAGGTATGATGGTTTGCCAAGAAACAGATATTTATTGAACAACAGGGAAATACAGGGAAAAGGGCACTGTCCCTTTAAGGGAGAAATCACAAATACAGGAAAATAATATGAGGGGAAGGAAAGGTGCCTTTAAGAGGCGGGCAGGAAAGGGAACACTAAGGGAAAGTAAGGGAACGCCTAAGGGAAGGTTAAGGGAACGCCTTGGGACAGAGGAACTAGAGACTAGGTAAACCAGGGACAAGGAGAACTAGGGAGAGAGGACTAGGGACTAGGAGAGCTAGGGAACAGGAGAAAACGGGGAGAAGGGGAACTAGGGACAAGGAACTAGGTGGAACTAGAAGGGGAGAACTTGGGACCAGGAACTAGGTGGAACTAGAAAGGGGAGAACTAGGGAACAGGAACTAGGTGGAACTAGAAAGGGGAGAACTAGGGAACAGGAACTAGGTGGAACTAGAAAGGGGAGAACTAGGGAACAGGAACTAGGTGGAACTAGAAAGGGGAGAACTAGGGAACAGAGGGGACGGAGGCCCGCGGAGGCGGGCTGGGAAACAGGGAGGAACTGGGAGGACTGGTGGAAATCATCTGGGCCGCTCTGCAGGACAGAGGAGATAGTTAATGCACAAAGGGAAAAAACAGAGCAGGTGCAGAACAGTCCAAATAACAAAGTGAACAAAGTAATAATATCTTCGTGTGACCAACACACAGGGGGAGATGTAAAGTCCAAAAATACTATTCTAAGTGAGAACCAAAAACAGAGGCATTACGCTGGGAGATGAAATGTCCAAACTAACTAACAGAGGCAATACGCTGGGAGATGAAATGTCCAAACTAACTAACAGAGGCAATACGCTGGGAGATGAAATGTCCAAACTAACTAACAGAGGCAATACGCTGGGAGAGTGACATCACAATCAAAACTCACCCAGGCGTATGCGTAAAGGTACAGGAACAGCAGCGGGAAAGGGGGCAAGGGCACTACGCTGAGTGAGTGACATCACAATCAAAACTCACCCAGGCGTATGCGTAAAGGTACGGGGACAGCAGCGGGAACGGGGGCAAGGGCACTACGCTGAGTGAGTGACATCACAATCAAAACTCACCCAGGCGTATGCGTAAAGGTACGGGGACAGCAGCGGGAACGGGGGCAAGGGCACTACGCTGAGTGAGTGACATCACAATCAAAACTCACCCAGGCGTATGCGTAAAGGTACGGGGACAGCAGCGGGAACGGGGGCAAGGGCACTACGCTGGGTGAGTGACATCACAATCAAAACTCACCCAGGCGCATGCGTAATGGTACAGGGACAGCAACGGGAACGAAGGCATCGCCACCGGGGCGGCTGGCTGTCCGAGCCGAGGGAGAGAGTGCTGGAACAGTGGCGGTGACGAGGGCATCGTCCACCGGGTAGCCGCTGTCGGAGCCGAGGAACAGAGTGCGCGCCACACCTTGGTGTGCGCGTCGGAACAGGGAGCTGGAACAGTGGCGGTGGCGAGGATGTCGTCCACCGGGTAGCCACTGTCGGAGCCGAGGAACAGAGTGCGCGCCACACCTTGGTGTGCGCGTCGGAACAGGGAGCTGGAACAGTGGCGGTGGCGAGGATGTCGTCCACCGGGTAGCCACTGTCGGAGCCGAGGAACAGAGTGCGCGCCACACCTTGGTGTGCGCGTCGGAACAGGGAGCTGGAACAGTGGCGGTGGCGAGGATGTCGTCCACCGGGTAGCCACTGTCGGAGCCGAGGAACAGAGTGGCGCGCCACACCTTGGTGTGCGCGTCGGAACAGAGAGACGCATCGGGGTGCGTCTGCCAGGAGGAGTGTGCCAAGCACGAAGGTCTGGAAGATGCGCGTCAGAGCGCTGGTACGGAGGAGCGTGCCAAGCTCGAAGGTCTGGAAGATGCGCGTCTGTGCGCCGGTACGGAGGAGCGTGCCAAGCTCGAAGGTCTGGAAGATGCGCGTCAGTGCGCTGGTACGGAGGAGCGTGCCAAGCTTGAAGGTCTGGAAGATGCGCGTTGCGCGCTGGTCTGGAGAGCGTGCCAAGCTCGAGCGTCCTTGGAAGATGCGCGTTGCGCGCTGTGGACTGGAGAGCGTCTGCGCTGGTCTGGATGTGCGTCTGGACGACAGCTGCGCGGGGGGTCTGAAGTGGATGACTGGGATGCCTCCCGTGGAAGTCTAGGGAGCGCAGACCAGTCCCACTCTCAGGCAACGGCGACAGCAGGCGAAGGCTGGAGCAAACATCTCGACGTCGGAGAATGGAACAGCATAGGCAGACAGAGGATCTCCCGAAAGAGTCTAGATGTTTAGAGAATATGACTCGGCAAGTATACAACACGACCCCACGCCAAAACGAGGGGAAGCGCCCTGGTATTTAAAGCCCACAGGGGGACTAATTAGCCTGCCACCACAGGTGCGAGAGATAATAGAATATCAAACAGGTGTGGCCACTAAGGGTAAGGAACAAGAGGGTGGGGGCTAGAGAGAGTGAGTAGGGAATTCCTAACAGTAGGCTTAAAGAAGACAGAGAATAGGGAATTCCTAACAGTAGGCTTAAAGAAGACAGAGAAAAGGTAGTGAGCAGCGGGCAAAACCTCACAGTATCCCCCCCTCCAACGGGAGCCACCCGGCGACCCAAAACAAATACAGACAGAGTGGCAGGGGGCAAAACAAGACAAAAACAAAGGCACCGGCCAAGCCAGTAGGGGAAGCCACCACAAGAGTGGGGCTAGCAAAAGAAACAGGGTCGCCGAGGGGTAACTAGGGTAGCAGAGGGGCAACTGGTCTAGAGGAACTGGGTCTAGAGAACTAGTCTAGCGAACTGGGCAAGAGAACTGGTCTAGAGAACTGGTCTAGAGGAACTGGTCTAGAGGAACTGGGTCTAGAGAACTGGTCTAGAGCAACTGGTCTAGAGGAACTGAGGGGCAAGCAGGGTAGCTAAGGGGTAACCATGGAAGCACCGGGAAAGGGCTAGCAGAGGGAAGGTTAGCTGCCAGGGCACTGATAGCTACAGGGCCTATGCTAGCTGTACTGCTACATCAACATAGAGGCTGCGCAAGCTGCCGGAGCCAGGCTAGCAGAGGGAAAGGGTAGCTGCCAGGGCACTGATAGCTACAGGGCCTATGCTAGCTGTACTGCTACATCAACATAGAGGCTGCGCTAGCTGCCGGAGCTAGGCTGGCAGACAGGGCTGGACCAGCATGAGAGCACAAGCTAGCTGGAAGGACAGTCCTAGCTGTGTGAGAAAAAACTACACAAAAAAGTGGAGGCCATGCAGAGGGACCGGGTTAGCTGCTTGGGCCTGGCTAGCTACAGGGCCCATGCCAGCTGCAAGGCTGCATTAACATAGAGGCTGTGCTAACAGCCGGGGCCAAGCTAGCAGACCGGGGCCATGCAGAGGGAAACTGGGTTAGCCGCCAGGGCATGGCTAGCTACAGGGCCTATGCCAGCAGCAAGGGCTGCATAAACATAGAGGCTGTGCTAGCAGCCGGGGCTAAGCTAGCAGACAGGGGCTCCGCTGAGGGACTGGGTTAGCTGCCAGGGCATGGCTAGCTACAGGGGGGTCAAACAGGGCAAAACGGGAAGCAAACAGGGGAGCTAACCGGGGAGACTAACAAGCTAAACAGGGGAGTAACAGGCTAACAAGGGAGCTAAACAGGACTAACAGGGAAGCTAAACTGGGCAAACAGGGAAGCTAACAGGGCTAACAGGGGAGCTAGAGGGGAGACAAGAAAAAAAAAGGCAAACTCAACATACACCGTCTGTGCTGGCTGGGGTCGTCGATTTGGTGGGGTCGTACTGTTATGGTTTGTAACCGACCCCAATCGCACAACACAAGACAGGTATGATGGTTTGCCAAGAAACAGATATTTATTGAACAACAGGGAAATACAGGGAAAAGGGCACTGTCCCTTTAAGGGAGAAATCACAAATACAGGAAAATAATATGAGGGGAAGGAAAGGTGCCTTTAAGAGGCGGGCAGGAAAGGGAACACTAAGGGAAAGTAAGGGAACGCCTAAGGGAAGGTTAAGGGAACGCCTTGGGACAGAGGAACTAGAGACTAGGTAAACCAGGGACAAGGAGAACTAGGGAGAGAGGACTAGGGACTAGGAGAGCTAGGGAACAGGAGAAAACGGGGAGAAGGGGAACTAGGGACAAGGAACTAGGTGGAACTAGAAGGGGAGAACTTGGGACCAGGAACTAGGTGGAACTAGAAAGGGGAGAACTAGGGAACAGGAACTAGGTGGAACTAGAAAGGGGAGAACTAGGGAACAGGAACTAGGTGGAACTAGAAAGGGGAGAACTAGGGAACAGGAACTAGGTGGAACTAGAAAGGGGAGAACTAGGGAACAGAGGGGACGGAGGCCCGCGGAGGCGGGCTGGGAAACAGGGAGGAACTGGGAGGACTGGTGGAAATCATCTGGGCCGCTCTGCAGGACAGAGGAGATAGTTAATGCACAAAGGGAAAAAACAGAGCAGGTGCAGAACAGTCCAAATAACAAAGTGAACAAAGTAATAATATCTTCGTGTGACCAACACACAGGGGGAGATGTAAAGTCCAAAAATACTATTCTAAGTGAGAACCAAAAACAGAGGCATTACGCTGGGAGATGAAATGTCCAAACTAACTAACAGAGGCAATACGCTGGGAGATGAAATGTCCAAACTAACTAACAGAGGCAATACGCTGGGAGATGAAATGTCCAAACTAACTAACAGAGGCAATACGCTGGGAGAGTGACATCACAATCAAAACTCACCCAGGCGTATGCGTAAAGGTACAGGAACAGCAGCGGGAAAGGGGGCAAGGGCACTACGCTGAGTGAGTGACATCACAATCAAAACTCACCCAGGCGTATGCGTAAAGGTACGGGGACAGCAGCGGGAACGGGGGCAAGGGCACTACGCTGAGTGAGTGACATCACAATCAAAACTCACCCAGGCGTATGCGTAAAGGTACGGGGACAGCAGCGGGAACGGGGGCAAGGGCACTACGCTGAGTGAGTGACATCACAATCAAAACTCACCCAGGCGTATGCGTAAAGGTACGGGGACAGCAGCGGGAACGGGGGCAAGGGCACTACGCTGGGTGAGTGACATCACAATCAAAACTCACCCAGGCGCATGCGTAATGGTACAGGGACAGCAACGGGAACGAAGGCATCGCCACCGGGGCGGCTGGCTGTCCGAGCCGAGGGAGAGAGTGCTGGAACAGTGGCGGTGACGAGGGCATCGTCCACCGGGTAGCCGCTGTCGGAGCCGAGGAACAGAGTGCGCGCCACACCTTGGTGTGCGCGTCGGAACAGGGAGCTGGAACAGTGGCGGTGGCGAGGATGTCGTCCACCGGGTAGCCACTGTCGGAGCCGAGGAACAGAGTGCGCGCCACACCTTGGTGTGCGCGTCGGAACAGGGAGCTGGAACAGTGGCGGTGGCGAGGATGTCGTCCACCGGGTAGCCACTGTCGGAGCCGAGGAACAGAGTGCGCGCCACACCTTGGTGTGCGCGTCGGAACAGGGAGCTGGAACAGTGGCGGTGGCGAGGATGTCGTCCACCGGGTAGCCACTGTCGGAGCCGAGGAACAGAGTGGCGCGCCACACCTTGGTGTGCGCGTCGGAACAGAGAGACGCATCGGGGTGCGTCTGCCAGGAGGAGTGTGCCAAGCACGAAGGTCTGGAAGATGCGCGTCAGAGCGCTGGTACGGAGGAGCGTGCCAAGCTCGAAGGTCTGGAAGATGCGCGTCTGTGCGCCGGTACGGAGGAGCGTGCCAAGCTCGAAGGTCTGGAAGATGCGCGTCAGTGCGCTGGTACGGAGGAGCGTGCCAAGCTCGAAGGTCTGGAAGATGCGCGTTGCGCGCTGGTCTGGAGAGCGTGCCAAGCTCGAGCGTCCTTGGAAGATGCGCGTTGCGCGCTGTGGACTGGAGAGCGTCTGCGCTGGTCTGGATGTGCGTCTGGACGACAGCTGCGCGGGGGGTCTGAAGTGGATGACTGGGATGCCTCCCGTGGAAGTCTAGGGAGCGCAGACCAGTCCCACTCTCAGGCAACGGCGACAGCAGGCGAAGGCTGGAGCAAACATCTCGACGTCGGAGAATGGAACAGCATAGGCAGACAGAGGATCTCCCGAAAGAGTCTAGATGTTTAGAGAATATGACTCGGCAAGTATACAACACGACCCCACGCCAAAACGAGGGGAAGCGCCCTGGTATTTAAAGCCCACAGGGGGACTAATTAGCCTGCCACCACAGGTGCGAGAGATAATAGAATATCAAACAGGTGTGGCCACTAAGGGTAAGGAACAAGAGGGTGGGGGCTAGAGAGAGTGAGTAGGGAATTCCTAACAGTAGGCTTAAAGAAGACAGAGAATAGGGAATTCCTAACAGTAGGCTTAAAGAAGACAGAGAAAAGGTAGTGAGCAGCGGGCAAAACCTCACAATAACGGTGTGAAAAAAAGGATACCGCCCAAGCCTACTTCATACTACAACATTGCCAACCGGTGGGCTGATCCAGATGTGGCAGATCTGGCATCAGCTCACTCACCTGATTAACATTATTTGCTGTCATTTAAGTTTGATTTATTCGTTGTAGGGCTGGGCGATATGACGATATTATATAAATATCGGGTACAGTTCATTAACGATACACTTTTTAAACGTATCGTGGATATCGTGATGTTTTGCCCAAGAGGATTGTGTCGCGACAAACTGGTCCACACGTTGAAACTTTTGAACAGCGCCGCCCCACACACACACTACTGCATCAAAGTTACTACTTATGATAACAAAGGCATTCGTTTTGTGGCATTAACGTTATATAGTTACACGTTCAATAACATCAGCGTATTTACATAGCAACGTCCGAGGTCGACCTAGATATAGCAAGCATTAGTCGTTCATATCTCAGCCCGTGCTGACTCAGTTGTGCCCATTCTGCGGTCTGTTAATAAAGTTTTCAATCAGACAGATGTATGGAAAGGCTTTTATTATAACATCCGTTGCAGTAAAATCATTATGCCTCCAGTCGTTTAGTCATCATGCGGAGCTAAAAGCTAAACGTCGGCCGCGGGGAGCTACCGCTACCATTGTTGTTGTCATTGAGCTCTCCAATGGCGGAAGTAAAAAATTAATACGCGCTTGCCGATTGGTGCTAAGAACAGCAGGGCGGGTGCAAGCGGTGTGACGTAATTGCCAGACTCGACTGTCAATCAAAATGATTCTGTTTGCCGTCTGAATGAATGAAAACGTTATTAACAGATTGCAGCATGGGTACAATACAGTACAGCTCAATACAACAACAGTGGACTGGAGGATACAGACCAGAGAAAGACTTTCGTCTTGTTTACATCAGGGTCCCCCCATTTTCAATTCATCATATTTCATATCTAAATCATATAATATCTCATTGCTAAATATATGCAATATATAATCTAATAATCCAATAATCTAAATCTAATATATAATATAAAAATGCTAAATGCATGGGTATTTTATTTTGTCTTTAATGTTAGCTTAATGTTAAAATATTGTGATATCATATTTAGGCCATATCGCCCAGCCCTAATTCGTTGTCTATGTTGTTTTTATTAGTTCCACTTTGTTAGTCTTGTGTCCCTACTGTCTGTGTTTTGTAAATGTGTTTTAGTCTCGTATGTCTCAGTTTGTACCATTGTTATTGTTTTCCCCTGTGTTCTGTTAGTTATGTCTGTCATACCTGTGTCCTGTTAGTAATTACCCTCTGTCACTGATTGGTGTCTGTATTTAAGTGTTCTGGGCCAGCATACACTTGCTGGTTCATTGTTTCATGTTACCGTTGTGTCAGTCGTGGTCCTTGTTTTCTGTTGTGAGTAAAGCCTTATTATCGTCACTACGCCGTCTCCTGCTTCCTGTTAAGTATCTCTCCGTTGTCTGCTGCAAACTGGGTTCCACTCTCCACCATGCTATCGAAACACGCCATTCGTAACACGCTGGCAGGTGAAAAGATGTGACTGGCTGCCTCCACGTGTATCGGCGGGGACATGTGATGGGATTCTATCCTCCCTACGACCGGCCAGTGGGGGGAACATGCGAGCAACGATCAGGACAGGGGAGGGATAATTGGCACGGGAGGAAATTGGGATGGGAGAAAAAAATCACAGAAAAAGGAGGAGAAAAAGTGGGTAAAAAATTAAGTAAAGTTCAGTCAGACAGCTCACGTATTGAAATAAGAATCTTATTGGGCATGAATCCAATCTGACTATTTTGGAGTCTCTGTTTTTAAATCACTCTCTGTTAAGCATGATTTAAAGCCTGACAAACATAAGAGCAGGGAGTGAGGCAGCAGGTAAGCAAAGCAGCATGAGAATGAGACATGGAGCTTGCAGTTTAAATAAGACCGCCTATTAGATGACATTGTGTGTGCAGACTGGTAGTGATAGGCTAGCTGACACATCACCACTCGAGTTGACTGCCTGAACTAGCTTTGAAGGCTTCACATCATGGTAAATGATAAATGGACTACATTTATATAGCGTTTTTATCCAAAGTGCTTCACAACTTATGCCTCACATCCTCCCATTCACACACCGATGGCGGAGGCAACCATGCATAGTGCCAACAGCAGTTAGGGGTTAAGTGTCTTGCTCAAGGACACTTCGACAGAAGGAGCTGGAATTTAACCGGGAATCTTTTGATTACCAGACGACCGCTCTACATTCTGAGCCACTGCCCCACTTTCACCCCTTTGTATCATATACTATACAAGGGCATGTTATATTGGCATTGTATTTATGGGACAAATTATCAAAAGTATTAGCCTATAAAGTAAGGCAGTGGTTCTCAACCTTTTTGGTTTGCAACTCCTAAAAAATGGGGTATCTTTCTCGAAATCATCTCGTGACCGGCTTGGGGTTCCTGACCCCCCAGGTTGAAAACCACTGATGTAAAATAACGGAAATCTGCAAGTTAGATTTCCAAACAAAGTTGGACAAGTCAAATATAGATTAATAAAAAAGAGAGCTAGAACAGAGTGTGATATTTGGTGTGGGCACAGATCGAATTTCACACCCCAGAGAAAAGGATCTGTGTGAATCGATTGGCTGCTGGACTGCGCCAGTGCACACAGACAGAGTCCAGGAAGCCTTAGCCCTTGACTGCTAGGATGTGTAAATGTTATTCCTCCCCTTCCGCATGTGCATCCAGGCCTCAGTCCTACATTTACGGAGGACCAGTCACTCAGACAACAAGACACATTATTTGCTTTCTCTGAAGCCTCGTCATCAATCACAATGCAGCACCAAGGACGTCCCCCTTTCCTTTGACATCTGCTCTCCTGCAGACAAACTCAAATTGATTGACACAGAGGAATGCTTGATTGCTTTTTACCCTTGTTTGTGGGTTACACGTTGAATAATCCATACATTGTGCTGCCTTGCACTGTCTATCAAATCCTTCTGTTTCCAGGTCAATAACACAGCGTCCATGAGAATATTAATTTCAAGCGCATGATGTCAAACCTGATATTATTTAATAAACGAGAATCTGTAATGCTCTCTTTTAGAGTATACTCAATGCTTTCAAATGATTGCTTAAACCTTGAGATCCTCTGTGCCTTAAAATAATCATCAACACTTTATTTGCCCACAAGCTAACAATATACTCGTTATCACCATACATAACGCTTATATTGAAACACATTGACATTAGGGCCGTTCTTTCAACCTAAAAGTGCACTTTCTTGAACCTCAAACCTAAATTCCTTAGCAACCCGTGTTACCAAGTAAACAAATCACAGAACGATAGCCAGTTAGTTAGCCAGCACCAGCCTAGTACCGACGTTAGCTCTCAGAACGATAGTCACGTTAGTTAGCCAGCACCAGCCTGGTACCGACGTTGAATGAATGAATGAATGAAAACTTTATTTAACAGATTGCAGAATGGGTACAATACAGTACGGCTCAATACATACAATTGTTAAGGGGATGCAGACCTGAGAAAGACGTTTGTCTTGTTTCCATCAGGGTCCCCCATTTTCAATTCATATAGACATTTATGACATACATAACATACATGACATTTATGGCATAGGGACATATAGGTATTTAGTACTGATACATTTGTGACATAGGCGGTATTCAAATATACAGTACTGTTACCCCTAGATCCTGACAGAGTATATACATATGATGGGGAGGGGACTGTACATTAGGAGGGGGTGGGTGGGTGGGAGGGGAATATACATACGGCGGGGAGGGAATATATACATGCGGTGGGGAGGAGGCTGTCTATTAGGAGGTGGTGGGGGTTTTGGGCATTTACGGTGGCCAGTTTCGAATTGCAGCCTCCCGTAGGTGCTCTTTAAGGGCGGTTTTGAATGTGGGCAGGGATTCACATTCCTTTACAGCTTTGGGTAGGGCGTTCCACATTGTTGTGGCATAATTGCGAAACGTGTTTAGTCCCTTGTTTGAGCCGAATCTGGGTTTAACATGATTTGTTGAGCTTCCTCTGGTGTAGTGGTTGTGGTATTCACTGACCTTTGGGAAGTATTTTGACATGTACATGGGCACCCCGGTCGTATAGTGTATCTTGTAGACCAGGCCCATTGCAAGTTGCTGTACTCTGTCGTCTACTCTAAGCCATCCTAGGTTGGCAAAGTGGGCAGGGGTGAGGTGGGTTCTGGGGTTCAGGTCAAGTAGTAGTCTGACCAGTTTGTTTTGTGATGTTTGTAATTTTGTTTTAAGCGCCTTTGAGGTGCTTTGGTACCATGAGGTGCACGCATAGTCATAGTACCCTTGAATGAGTGCTCCTGCCAGAGTCCTCAGGGTATTCTTGTTTACCAGAGAGGAGATCCGGTACAAGAATCTAGTTCGTTGGTTGACTTTTTTTATTACATTGGATGCCATTTTGTCACAGGAAAGATTTGCCTCTAGGATGGAACCCAGGTAGGTAATTTCGTCTTTCCTTGTGACAATATTGTCACCCACTGTAACTGAGAAGCCGTCGGTCTTGCTGAGTTTGTTATTTGAACCGAAGAGAATGGACTCTGTTTTGCCCATGTGTAATGATAGTTTGTTATCAGCGAGCCATATGCAGATTTTGCCTAGTTCCGTGCTGAGGGTTTTTTCAACCTGCAATTTGTTCTTGTCAGAGACCAGCAGGGCTGAGTCGTCCGCAAACAGGAACAAGTTGCAGTCACAGGCTGACGACATGTCATTTGCATAAATTAGGAAGAGTAGCGGTCCTAGTATGCTTCCTTGTGGAACACCACAGCTCACTGTGAGGGGGGGGGATAGAGTACCGTTTACCTCTACCATCTGTTCTCTCCCCTCCAGGTAGGATTGCATCCAGCTCACTGATAGGCTATCAAAACCAATTGCTTTTAGCTTGTCCATTAGAATGGAGTGATTGACAGTGTCGAAGGCCTTTTGTAGGTCCAGCATGACCATGCCGCAGTATTTGCCAGCGTCCACCTCTTGTTTGATGTGGTCGTTCAAATAGAGGAGGCATGTGTCAGTGGAGTGGGACGTTCTGAAGCCAGATTGGAATTCGTAGATTAGGTTTTTTTCCGCCAGGTACTTTTCGACCTGTTCGTAGACTATTTTCTCCATGACTTTCGAGATGGAGGTAAGAATAGAAACAGGGCGGTAGTTGCCTGGGTCTAATTTGCTGCCCTTTTTGTGTAGAGGGGTCACTCTCGCAATTTTGAAGTCCTTGGGGACGTGCCCCTGTTTTATAGAGAGGTTTATTATGTGTGTGATGACTGGGGTGATGGCGGCTGCTGCGTCTCTGAGGAATTTGGAGGGGATGTTGTCATGGCCAGTGGCCTTGTTAGGTTGGAGGGCGCTCAATTTTTTGAGTACCTCATCGGTTGTTACCATTTCAAGTTTGAAGTCGTCTTTGTGGACCCCTAGGTTTTTGTAGTATGCTACTATGTGTTCTACCCCATAATGCCCTGAGTGGGAGGGTAGTTTGTTTACCAGTGTTGTGGCTATGTTTGTGAAGAAGATGTTTAAGTAATTGGCTACATCCAGCTTGTCTGTGATGAGCGTGTTGTCCGTCTTTATGTTTATGTTTGAGAATCTGGTTTTAAGTTTTTTACTGCAGCCTAGTTGATTATTGAGTAATTTCCAAAGTTCGCGGGGTTTGTTTTTGTTTTCCTCAGTTTTGTCGTTGATGAAATTTCTTTTTGCGGTTCTGATCATGGTGTTTACGTCATTTCTTAGTCTGTTTCTTTGGATTTTTAGTTCAACCACGTGGGCTTGGAGTTCACTGTTTGAGCTTTTGGAAAGCTTTGTCTGACTTTTATGAAGTTCAGAGCATTTTTTGTCTCTGGTTTTCATAGCGGCCAGTATTTCAGTGTGCATCCATGCCTCAGCGCGATTTTTAACCCTGGTGGTTCTTATCGGTGCCATGTTGTTGAGTATTGCTGTGAATTTGGTTTTGAATCCAAGCCATGTTTCTTCAACCTGTGTACCACTGAGCTCATCTGACCAGTCCAAGCTCCCCAGTTCTAGGTTAAAGGCCTCTCTAGAGGCCTCTCAGAACGTGGGGAGCCTCTCAGAACGATAGCCACGTTAGTTAGCCAGCACCAGCGTCAGCCTAGTACCGACGTTAGCTCTCAGAACAATAGCCAGCGTCAGCCTAGTACCGACGTTAGCTCTCAGAACGATAGCCAGTTAGCCAGTGCCAGCCTGGTACCGACGTTAGCTCTCAGAACGATAGCCAGTTAGCCATAGGGTTGCCACCCGTCCCGTAAAATACGGAATCGTCCCGTAATTGGAAACTACAACACGCGTTCCGTATTGAACTGATATGGGACGCACCTTGTCCCGTATTTTAAGATTGCCAGTATTGTGAGAGAAATCAGCCAGCCGAAGCAACATTTTTTCCAAAAGTTGCGGAAAATAAACAGACATGGCAACTCAGGTATGATGGGCGTGCGCTTAGCAGCTCACGACTAATGAGAAGTCTTGCTTTCACGTTGCTGAAATACGTTATGTGCCATTGTGCCAATCCTCCGTCTGTGTGCAGCCTGTCATGGTTGCTGTAGCAGACACTACTCCACCACCGCATCCTAAAAAGACAAAACACCTCCAGAGGTACAGACCTGAGTGGGAACTGGCAAACCCCTGGCTTGATTGTGTCAGTGGAGATGTTTATAAAGCAAACTGCAAAGTATGTAGGTGTGTGTTTTCTGTGGCGCATGGTGGACTGACTGACGTCAAACAGCATGCCTCAGGAGAACAACATTCCCGAAATATAAGAACTCAAAGGACCCAAGCACAGGTGTCACAGTTCTTCATGACTGAAACATCTCCTGAGATTGATTCGGTATGGGATATTACATCTTATTTATCTGGTTGTGTTTTTAACTAGATGTCAGTATTTCTATTTACCTGCCCTGGCAGCCAGGAGCCTACATATTGGCTGTTGATGTGGGCATAGTAGGCTATTTCAGTTTACTAATATGGTTGATTGTTCATTAATGTTGAGTTTTTAAAGTCTAATAAATAAACATGTATTTATATTAATCAATATAATTAAATAGTGTGCCCATTTAAACTCTTATGTTCTTATGCTCATCTGGAAAACGGAATTATTCATAATGGATTAACAGTTAATACATACATAAATAATATAATTCATAAATACATAAATGCAAAATACTTAAATAAATACTTAAAAATAAATAAATAAATAAATAAATAAATAAATAAATAAATAAATAAATAAATAAATAAATAAATAAATAAATAAATAAATAAATAAATAAATAAATAAATAAATAAATAAATAAATAGTGTTCAGACAACAATATAAAAGTTATACTGTTCAATTTCATTTAATTTCAATTTTATCATCCCACTCCTCCCCTCTAGGTTACTGCAGCTGAGGTGACACAGGTATACCACACGGTTAAACACAACCTCAGCTACAACAGTGCTGAATGTTTGTTTTCTATGCATTTCAGGAGTTTGGGGGGCTGGCTCCCCTAAATAATTAAATAACATAACCCTAACCCTAAAACCGAAAGAAAGTAAAAAAAAAAAAAAAAGCAACAAAATCCGCCCATTTTCGGCCACATTTTTTCTCGCGCACGCTCTTTGGAAGGTGTCCCTTATTTCTATTTGTCAAAGGTGGCAACCCTAGTTAGCCAGTGCCAGCCTGGTACCGACGTTAGCTCTCAGAACGATAGCCAGTTAGCCAGCACCAGCCTAGTACCGACGTTAGCTCTCAGAATGATAGCCAGTTAGCCAGCGCCAGCCTAGTACTAACGTTAGCTCCCAGAACGATAGCCACATAACCCTCTGCTGGCGCGTGCTGTGCACTACAATCAACTCTGTGTCAGTGTAATAGCAGTATGTGACATCACGGTATTGAGAATCATACCGGCAGGGTTTTCGAAATATCCTGGTATACCGTAATACCGTCATACCGCCCAAGCCTACTTTGCACTGTTTTATACTGACCTGCACTTAAAGGACGACTCCACTTTTTTTGGAAATTAGCTTATTTAACATCTTCCCTGGAGTTAGACAAGAAGATGCATACCTTTTTTGTCTCTGTGCGTGCATTTTAGCTTTGGGAATAGACGCTCCGTTAGCATAGCTTAGCTTCATCACTGGAAGTGGGGGAGGACAGTAGCCTTACAGTGCCTTACAGTGTATTGCAAGGTCTGACATTGACCAAACTTGATATGCATGACCTTGGTGGGCTCTAGGTCAACTCCTGAAAAGGGGGTCAATGTCAGACCTTGCAATCAAAAGTTAGGGGGCGCACTGAAATTATGGCAAGGGTTATTAGCCCCCTAACTTTGATCACCCCAGAACTTTGTTATCACCCCAGATGCACGACACAAAACAGGTATCAGAGTTAGCAAAAAATGGCGTAATTTATTAAAACACTGAAAAAACAACATCCTTTATGGTCCAACAAAAAACAACTTGTAGGCGATAAAAAACAGTGTCCCGTAATGCAATGTCCAACTTCCCCTTTAACTCATTCAGCGCCAGCTATTAGTCGGGGCCCGTCGTAGCAAAGCCACGCTTTAAAAGATAGGAGTGCGTCACCTTGTTTGTAGAGCTATAACTATATTATAGCTATGGATACAATACTATGGCCCATTTCACATCACCTATCTATCATTCAGAAAAAGAGTAAATGTTTCCATCCATTCCGGTGTTATACCGTGGTGAATATAAATATAGTTATAGCGTGGTCTGGGGTAATTCCTGAAATGCTGAGTTATAGCCTAAACGTCAATTCTACTATAGACGTTGCCGTTTCTTGCCTGTACTCGCTATTATTCCGAAATCAAATCTATATCATAGGTATTATGTTCCATCGTGAATGCATGAACGGGGGGGGGGGGGGGTCGTTTCTGATTATTTGATTGTCAGTAACGTCATTCGTATTGAACACTAAAAAACGCTTATCAGACTTCCGGTTATGTTTGCGTAGGAGAAAGACGTGTTAAAGAAGGCTCTCCTGCCTCACGCTAATAATTTACATTTCTAACATCTAAAAAACGTTTCAACCACAGAAAATCAAAATCCTACTTAACAAAAAAATTAACAACTACAGGACCAGAAATCTTAAACAAGCGACCTTACAGATACAGCTGGGAAAAGTCCAGGAGCAGCTGTTTGCCTGCTGTTATCACGTCGCTTGGCATGGTTAATGTTAACAATGACCAGCGGGGGCGCTCTCATACAGCTGGTGACAACTGCCCGACGCGCCGGCTTTTTGTTCATTCATTGGAGGAGCTCCGCACAGCTGGTGACTTCATTCATAGGATGCTACAACGTCCTACAGTATGTCTACAGACTGCATGAATGAATGTTGCTGAATTAAAGAATGAATAAGTTAAACGTGTGCATAATACAATAGTAATAATATATAATAAGAATCCAACCAATAGAGCGACATTGTGCAATAAACAAGTAAACAACGTGTCAAATCTAACTTCATTAGATGGCCGACGTACAGTACGGCTCTCTTTTCCATTCATTTCATCAAAAGAAAGCGTTAGTGTAATGCTTCTTGGTAACAATAGGTTTGTGTACGCAATGTTGCTGAAATAAAATAATTAAACCGTTAAGACCTGTCGAATTAGCAGTGGAGGTGCTACAGTAGGTGGGCTCTATTTATAATGGATATATTTTGTCTGGTACCGTGGTCTAGTGGTTTAGGTTATTCCTTTCAAGCTGACGCCCGGGGTTCGAATCCTAGCCGGTTTAATATATGTATTTTTTTTTTAATTATTTATCAAATGAAATTGCCCGCAACGATGTGCATAATAACGTTTCGTCTTGTTTACATCAGGGTCCCCCATAGTAACTTGGCTTGCTACTCTACAGTTAAATCAATGAGCCAGTGTGCTAACGTTATCATATACTCTCTTTTTTAGACTCTTTTTGTACAGAAGGCCATTTGTGCAGTGGCAAGAAGCATAATCACATCAGCAATAATTAGGGATGCACCGATATCGATATTTTGATCAAATATTTTTATTTTATTTTCAACATGAAACAAAACATATCACAATACAATAATAATATGTCAAATGTATACTCTCTTTTCTGGACTCTTTTCGTATCACAAACAGTACTGTATTTTGCAAATCTGATATGTCATAAATGTATAGATGTAGCAGTACTGTCTATCTGTATGTCATGCATGTCATTATGTTATGATGAATTGTAAATGGGGGACCCTGATGTAAACAAGACAAAACGTCTTTCTCAGGTCTGCATCCCCTTAACAATTGTATGTATTGAGCCGTACTGTATTGTACCCATTCTGCAATCTGTTAAATAAAGTTTTCATTCATTCATTCATTCATGCTTGAGGAAGACCGGTAAGGTCGAAACGTTTATTTATATATTGTAAGAGTATATTTATGAGACAGTATATTTATTTTGTACAAGAATGTGAAACTTCCTATCACGTTTGAATAATGCCCAAGATTGTTGCGTTTCGTTATAAAAACTATGCGGTGATAAACAAAAAACGAATCGCAGTATGCAAAACGTGCGGTTCGAGGATCACAGATGTACTATGGTGACAGATAAGGGGGGGGACCCTGATGTAAACAAGACGAAAGTCTTTCTCTGGTCTGCAATGTACAGTGTTGTTTGTACAGTTGTACAGTGTCCCCCCTCCTACCCCCCCCCCCCCACTCATACCCCCCCCCCCCCCCCACTCCTAACCAACCCCCCCCCCCCCACCTCCAATGTACAGCCCCCCCCCACCTACCCAATCCAATGTAGTTTCCATGCCTAATGTATATACTCTTTTCTTTCTGGACTCTTTTTGTATCACAAACAGTACTGTAATTGCAAATCTGGTATGTCATAAATGTATAGATGGAGCTGTACTGTACTGTACCCATTCTGCAATCTGTTAATAAAGTTTTCATTCATTCATTCATTCATCCCCTTAACAATTGTGTGTATTGAGCTGTACTGTATTGTACCCATTCTGCAATCTGTTAATACAGTTTTCAATTAATGTCAGACTGCCAAATTACTTCCACCCTCATCTCCAAAACAGTTGGCGTGAACAAATAATACTAGAGACAGAATGAGTTTAGCTTCTTTTTTTGGTTTTTCTTTTAATCAGTGAATTATATTCCCATCCATATCCCCAACTTTGTGATTTTTACATACTGATCAGACGGAGGCAGAATAGCCTGCACATACATCAATGCATCTCTTGTAAGATATGAATTGCGGCATACATTTTCCCAAACATGGTGCTGTTGGCGTCAAGCACAGGAGGTGAGGGGTGGATTGTCACCACCTGTTTAGCTAGGGCAGAGCGCATGTAGAGGGCATAGAAGAACCAGACGAGGCTGAAGATGCACAGGCCGATGGAGATGTTGATGAACACTTTGCCCATGTCAACCTTCTTCTTCTTCTCCTTGCGGTGCCGCTATATATCAACAACAATCATTCACAAATAATAGACCGGAACAGGAATGGAAAGGAAACGTCAGTGACGTCACATACTGGATTTACTACATCGCCCTCTGTAGAACACAAATGAGCAAGGGCGCACATAATAATAATAATATATTTAACACCCCCACTCGAACTTAGCTTATTGTGGTACAAAACAAAAATATATATATATATATATTCTCCCTCTTTGGCCTTCAATACAAAATAAACAACAACAACAAAAAAAACATATTGGCACATCCATGCTTTTCTTTCACTCTAACTAAGTGCCAAACAAATACTGAGCAAACTTCTTCAGTTGTAGCTTAGTGGCTGGTTTTGTCATCACATCAGCAATCATGTTGTCAGTAGGACAATATTCCAAACATATCCTCCCACTATTCACAGTTTCTCTTATGAAGTGATATTTTATATCAATATGTTTACATCTTTGCCTGTTTACAGGATTCCTGGCTAGTGCAATAGCTCCTTGGTTATCATCATAAACCTTGGTTTGTGCATACTGACATCCATCAATACCCTTGAGTAGCTGTTGCAAATACATACACTCCTGTATGGCTGATGCTAAGGCCATGTATCCTGCCTCGCAGGTAGAAAGTGCAACTGTTGGTTGTCTTCTACTCTTCCATGAAATGAGAGAGCTTCTCTCACTTAGGTGTACAGTAGGTGTGACATTGGATTGGCAACCGCCCATTGGTGTGGCAACACACCATTGAAATGCTAATTGTTGGGGGACCCTGATGTAAACAAGACAAAAGTATTTCTCAGGTCTGCACCCCCTTAACAATTGTATGTATTGAGCTGGACTGTACTGTACCCATTCTGCAATCTGTTAAAATTTGATATTACATTTACATTTAGTCATCTACCTATTGAAGCGTTGAGAGAAAAAGACAGCCAAGATTGTACTTTAAACTAAATTACTTTTATTTGCCTGTATTCTAAATTACATGCAATGCAAAGTAGAACTGTAATATGTACTTTCTCAGTCAGTGCTAAATGCAGTCCTCTTATGCAGCATCACTTTTCACATCAAAACAAAAGTAGAACTGTAATGTGGACTCAGTCAGTCACACTTATTTAACATGATCAAATAATTATTATAATATTTTTTACTTCACTTTGAAATATTATAGTGAAATATTTTGCAATGTTGTCGCATTTATCTTGTTGAAATCCTCCAACAGGCTCTTTTTTGTAAGTTGACTGGTTTGCACACCAATAATACAGTGAAATAATAGAATAGTAGAATAGATAGTAAAATTATGCAATAGAATGGCCAGAGTAAAATAGTGCTACAGTACAATCAACAGCGGGGTGTATTAGAAGGCTATGGTGAAGAGGTACGTTTTTAGCTTATTTCTGAAAATATTAAGAAATCTAGCTTCCCTAATGTCCATAGTGTGTTCCATAACTTTGGTGCATAGTTAGTTAGCAAAGGCTGCATCACTGATTTTCTTTAGACTGTGACTCGGAACCTTCAATAGTAGATGATCGCAATGTTTATACTTTGTATATAAGGAGGAGGACCTTGAAATCAATTCTAAATGTTACCGATGATTACTGATGAAAACAGGGGGATCCTGATGTAAACAAGATGAAAGTCTTTCTCTGGTTTGCATCCCCTTAACAATTGTATGTATAATTGTATGTATAACATCTGCCAAATGTTTTTATAGTTTTTGATTCGCAGCGGGATCCGGAAGCGCCACTGAACCGTGAGTCGAATCAGTGAATCGGTTCATTGCCGTGAGCGTGTATCGAATCGCTCACTCACTGAAATGATCCGTTGGGCACATCACTGACTGTTGCCTTTGACACACCTCTGATGTGGGAGATGAGGTCAAAGGACATGTCGTGACGCAGTTTGACAAGGGTGATAAATAGCTGATCTATGGGTGAGATTATGGTGCTCCTTGTCTTCTCTGTGTGCAAGAAAGAAAACAAGTGCTGAAGCACTGGCCAGGTAACACCTGTCATCATCTTGCATTTGGTGTCGTTGCTGACCACAGATGAAGCGGTCAAGGAGCTTGACTCGACCTTGGTTCTCTGTTGGTCACCATCCTCCTTGGCTGCATCACTCTCCTTTTTTCACGCCGCTCATGGCGACTGATGTTTGTTGACGTAGATGGTGTAGACTGTGATGTTGAAGGGAATACAGGTATGTAGTCTGGGTGTGTTTGGTCATTGACCTTTGCTCCTGAATGAATGAATGAAAACGTTATTAACAGATTGCAGAATGGGTACAATACAGTACGGCTCAATACACACTCTTGGATCAAATAACAAACTCAGCAAGGCCAACGGCTTCTCTGTTACAGTGGGTGACAATATTGTCACAAGGAAAGATGAAATTACCTACCTGGGTTCCATCCTAGAGGCAAATCTTTCCTGTGACAAAATGGCAACCAATGTAATAAAAAAAAGTCAACCAACGAACAAGATTCTTGTACCGGATCTCCTCTCTGGTAAACAAGAATACCCTGAAGACTCTGGCAGGAGCACTCATTCAAGGGTATTACGACTATGCTTGCACCTCATGGTACCAAAGCACCTCAAAAGCGCTAAAAACTAAATTACAAACATCACAAAACAAACTGGTCAGACTACTGCTTGACCTTACTCCTAGAACCCACCTCACCCCTGCCCACTTTGACTACCTAGGATGGCTTAGAGTAGACGACAGAGTACAGCAACTTGCAATGGGCCTGGTCTACAAGATACTGTACACTACACCACTAAGATACCCATGTACATGTCGAAATACTTCCCAAAGGTCAGTGAATACCACGACCACAACACCAGAGGGAGTTCCACAAATCATGTTCAACCCAGATTCGGCTCAAACAAGGGACTAAACACGTTTCGCAATTATTAAAATGATAATACTTTTATTAATATTAATTAGGCTACTGCTGGCCATTCATCAAGCGAGACATTGCTGATTGTTTATGTATTTTATAAGACAAGACTACAGCAGCCGTGTATCTTGGATGTAATGATTGATTGATTGATTGATTGATTGAAAAAAATTAACAGATTGCAGAATGGGTACAATACAGTACAGCTCAATAAACACAATTGTTAAAGGGATGCAGACCAGAGAAAGACTTTCGTCTTGTTTACATCAGGGTCCCCCATTTTCAATTCATCATAACATGACATACAGATACAGTACTGCTACATCTATACATTTATGACATACCAGATTTACAAATACAGTACTGTTTGTGATACAAAAATAGTCTAAAAAAGAGAGTATATGATAACGTTAGCACACTGTCGATGGCTCATTGATTTAACTGTAGCTACTGTACAGTAGCAAGCCAAGTTACTATGGGGGACCCTGATGTAAACAAGACGAAAGTCTTTCTCTGGTCTGCATCCCCTTAACAATTGTGTATATTGAGCTGTACTGTATTGTACCCATTCTGCAATCTGTTAAATAAAGTTTTCATTCATTCGTTCATTCACTTACCGATCTTTGTGCACCTTCTTAGTTCAAGTGTCGAACGAAGTTGGACGTTGCATGATTGCATCTCCAACTGTGATCCTCGAACCGCACGTTTTGCATACTGCGATTCGTTTTGTTTATCACCGCATAGTTTTTATAACGAAACGCAACAATCTTGGGTAGCATTTTACATTTCGCCGTTCGGAATGAGTGAACTCAGCTCTAACATTACTTCCTGACTATGCATCGCTCGTGCTATCGCGCAACGTGATTGGTTGTTTCAAAGTGCCCTACTGTAAAATATGCCATACTTTGTTTACTAGTTTATTGCACAATGTCGCTCTATTGGTTGGATTCTTATTATATATTATTACTATTGTATTATGCACATCGTTGCGGGCAATTTCATTTTATAAATAAAAAAATACCCGCTGAGATCCAAACCCCGGGCGTCGGCTTGAAAGGAATGGGCATTAAGCACTAGACAGAAAATATCCATTATATATCCATTATATGAACCTCCACTAGCAATCGACAGGTTTTAACTGGTTAAAACAAAGTGGGTCTGGGAAATGAAGTGTGGATTCGCGCAAAATGAATTAATATATATACATTTACATACAGATCGTTATACAGTATACTGTGTAGGACGTTGTAGCGTCCGTCTAATGACTTTGCGCCTCCTGGCGGCATAAAATAGAACAGCAGCCTGGGTTCCTAATTCATTTCCGACGTGATATAACCGTGCTCACGTCGCGGCAAAGCGCCCAGGAAAACTAAACGCTTCATCTGTACAACCGACACGGACAACTCCAATCAATAGAGCTAACGTTACTAGCAAGACAATGGCCACCCGAGACGACTCAGTCAATACGGAGCACAGAGAAGACGCCCTATCCATGACTATTCTAGTCGAAGTTTCAGCAAAACAAAGGTCCAGCCTCAGAGAAGACTTTTCAACTTTGTTACAGAACTCTCTCTCACCCCTACAAACATTGGTGGATGCACTTCACGAAACGGTTAACTCCTTTCAAGCATGCCTCGCCAGAGTTAAAACCATTGCGGGAGATAACTTTGATGGTCTCGTCAAAGCGGAGAAAACCATACGCAAATTGGAAACAGACAACACTACCCTCCTAGACCGGGTCGACAAGCTGGAAAATCGCTCAAGGCGAGTCACCCTCCGTATTGTAAACGTACCGGAAGACAGCGAAAAGGGACAAGACCCTATTAAATTTGTCGCAAATCTACTGATGGAAGTCATGGGTCCCGACGTATTCGACAAGCCACCAGAGCTGGAGAGAGCACACCAATCTCTACTCCCCAAACCAAAAACAGGTACCCCGCCACGATCCATCATAGTATGCTTCCATCGGTTCCAGGAGAAGGAACAAGCATTACGCTGAGCCAGAGAAAACAAACCCTGCTATCAGAATAAAACTCTGAGATTCTACCCGGATTACAGTGCAGCCCTCACTAAAAAACGTGCAGCATTTAATGAGGTCAAAATGATCCTGTACCGTAAAGGCATACGCTTCGGGCTCCTTCACCCCTCCCGCCTCCGGGTTACACTGGCGGAGGGAGAATTCTACACTCACCACACCGGAGGAAGCCAAGACATTTTGCAAGGAACGATTTGGCCAAGCTGAAAACCCTGTTAAATGAATGACTGGGACACCAGGCTATAAAGACGTTCCACATCGACCGTGAAAGAAAACAAGCAGAGTCGACCGGTCATAGTTTGTATGGGTACGTGATCGCTTCCCCAGTATCGCAAAGTAGACCTGCCATAGTTTGTCTGATTAACCCGTTCAATGACTGCGACGAGTAAATACTTTTTGCGTGATCTGATTGGCCACTGACGTTTCTGGTCATGTGACATGTGCGCCAATCGTGTGACGGCAAGCTCGGCGCCTATTTCCGGGTCTAACAGCCTGCAAACTACCTAACGCCTAGTTTATCACTGGTTAAGCTTAGGTGACTCTTTCGAAGTTGGTTAAGGTTAGAGTTTGGAATCAGGGCTGGTGTTCTATCGCCCTGCTCTAAGACAAACTCTAACCTTAACCAACTTCGAAAGAGTGCCTAAACTTAACCGGTGGCAGAACTTGCCGTCACACGATTGGCGCACATGTCACATGACCAGAAACGTCAGTGGCCAATTAGATCGCGCAAAAGTACAACCCCTTTAGGGAAAGTATTCACGCGACTGGGACACCAGACCATAATAGACATTCCACATCGACCGTGAAATAATTCACGGGTATGTATACACCAGTGGCGGCTGCTGACCAAATTTCTTGGTGAAGCACAAAATTATTATATTATATTATATATTAAATAATATTTGTTAAACATCCCCAACGCTGCAACACCCCCATTCCTCCCAGGTGTCAGGCTCCTCATTTGTTTCCATTCATTTTGGGGACCATGTTTAAATATCATACTTCTGAAGTATAAACAAACTATACTGCTGTGACGATTTCAATAAAACAGACCATTCTGAGTCAATGGTACATCAAAACTGTACATTGGAATATTGGTAAACATATCGGTCAATCCCATTATGCCTCCCCGTGGCGATATTAATATTTGATTAGAAACGCAAGCAAGGCTTATGGCGACTCATGTGGTCCTCTGGGGCTACCTGCTGCCCGCGCGAACCGTGTTGGTGTATTACACACGCAAGGCCACAGCGGGCCAATTAATTCATAATCACTGTAAAATATATAAGTGTAACGGATGGTATCGTGAAGCGCAGTCAAGAAGGGCTGGGGTGAGTAGCGGTGCTATGGGTTAAACTCACTCTCATCCTCAAAAAGACAGATAGACACGTTGCGAAGTAGTGAATTCACCTCTTGGTATAGCGGTCTGTGTTGCTGCCTGCGGTGTGGGAGACCGGGGTTCGACTCCCACTCGGGGCATCGAAGTTTGAGGTGACATTGTCACAACCGTTACAATGGTGCCGTGACCCGGATGCCTTGGGTGGAGTGGAGTGAGTTTGAGAGGGTGAGTGTAACGGATGGTATCGTGAAGCGCAGTCAAGAAGGGCTGGGGTGAGTAGCGGCGCTATGGGTTAAACTCACTCTCACATCCTCAAAAGACGCATAGACCCAGTACTTAGAAGTGGATTCACCTCTTGGTATAGCGGTCTGTGTTGTTGCCTGCGGCGTGGGAGACCGGGGTTCGACTCCCACTCGGGGCATCGAAGTGCCTTGGGGGGAGTGGAGTGAGTTTGAGAGGGTGAGTGTAACGGATGGTATCATGAAGCGCAGTCAAGAAGGGCTGGGGTGAGTAGCGGTGCTATGGGTTAAACTCACTCTCACATCCTCAAAAAGAAAGATAGACACGTTGCGAAGTAGTGAATTCACCTCTTGGTATAGCGGTCTGTGTTGCTGCTTGCGGTGTGGGAGACCGAGGTTCGACTCCCACTCGGGGCATCGAAGTTTGAGGTGACGTTGTCACAACCGTTAAATATATATATTTGAAATGCACTCACCACACAACAGCCAAAGCAGTGACCGATCTCATCTTCCATTGAATATTGCAGCTTCCTTCTTTCCTTCTCTATTGATATCTCCTCATCACATCTTGGGAATCATAAACATTCCTTCCTTCCTCACTTCCCTAAAGCGTCTTGTTACTCGCTCTGCTCTCGTCCCCCCGCCCCCCTGCGTGAATATTAAAGGAAACCAACTTGTGTTCAGCTTTTCTCTGATTGGCCACGACCCCACGCCGCTAGCCCGCCCCCTTTTGCCGCGAGCGCGGCAGGAACCTTCAAGTTCCCTGGTGCAAAATAAATCTGGTAGTTGGTTTATGACGTTAATTAATAATAAACACTGTTAGGACTCTTAATAATAAACACTGTTAGGACTATCTGACTCTTAATAATAAACACTGTTAGGACTATCTGACTCTTACTAATAAACACTGTTAGGACTATAAACACTGTTAGGACTATCTGACTCTTAATAATAAACACTGTTAGGACTATCTCGATTCACGCGTCACTACTGTAACTAGAAACTCTGGGTGTCACTGTACATCAGTGTGGAGGCTGACGCCTGACTCATTAACTAGAAACTGTACGCTGTAATGTTATATGTTATTTCGCGTTTTTAACGTCAGTCACTGTACATCACATCAGTGGAGGCTGCTGAAGCGCCAGCGGGGCGATGCAGTGGTTTCACGCCGGCTTCCGTGCGCTGCCGCCGGCTTGACTCGGTCCAGCTCCAGCAGCAGCGGCCGTGCTCCGTTGTAGAAGCCCTTTCAATGACAGAGCTCTCATATTTTGCGAATGCATAAACTATATCTTAAATTATGGCTATGTGTCTAATATGGCTGTCGCTTATCAATGACTTCGCGACAGCCATATTAGACACATAGCCATAATTTAAGATATAGTTTATGCATTTGCAAATATGAGAGCTCTGTCATTGAAGTGGGTGGTGGCAGCGTAACAGCGTTCACCCTGATGTAAAGTAGCGATTTTTATTGTTTTGTCATGACAAACCAATTACATAATCCCAACATATGTGTCAAGAAACAACATATTCCAGTTAACGGCAGAGGTGGGACCAAGTCATTGTTTTGCAAGTCTCAAGTCAGTCGCAAGTCTTGGTACTCAAGTCCAGAGTCAAGTCCCAAGTCAAGACAGGCAAGTCCCAAGTCGAGTCCCAAGTCAAGACTGACAAGTCCCAAGTCGAGTCCCAAGTCCTAACCTTTAAGTTTCGAGTCCTAAACAAGTCATAATACGCGTTTCACCAAAAAGTTTCATTATCAACTTGTTGGCAAAACATAATCAAATTTCTATAAATGTAATAATATTAAGAATCAGTCTTACAACTAGATACAATTGGGAAAGAGCTGCTTGAAAACCAGTTCAGGAGTATATTGAAAAAAAAAAGAATAAGGATCACCATATCCATTTTAAAGGTAGGATAACAATAACCAACATATTGTCTTCCCACTTGGACCAATCATTTATTTAACGTCTGCCTGCCCTGTACACATGATCCATAATAGCAGACCTTGGTTCAACTAACTAGTCTACCTTAACCCTTTATCAATTTTGGGGTATAAAAAATCTGTACTGAAATGACAAGGCATCTCTGCATTTCATATTAGGTAGTTTATTAGGTATTAGAATTAGGTAGGGCCTAATTCGTGTGCGAGTTCTCTCTCTCTTGGATAAAATAACAAACTCAGCAAGGCCAACGGCTTCTCTGTTACAGTGGGTGACAATATTGTCACAAGGAAAGATGAAATTACCTACCTGGGTTCCATCCTGTGACAAAATGGCAACCAATGCAATAAAAAAAAGTCAACCAACAAACTCGATTCTTATACCGGATCTCCTCACTGGTAAACAAGAATACCTTGAAGACTAACAGGAGCACTCATTCAAGGGTACTACGACTATGCTTGTACCTCATGGTACCAAAGCACCTCAAAGGCACTACAAACAAGATTACAAACATCACAAAACAAACTGGTCAGACTACTGCTTGACCTTAGCCCTGCCCATTTTGACAACCTAGGATGGCTTAGAGTACAGAGTACATCAACTTGCAATGGGCCTGGTCTACAAGATACACTACCACCATGTACATGTCGAAATACTTCCCAAAGGTCAGTGAATTCCAGGATCACAACACCAGAGGGAGTTCCACAAATCATGTTCAACCCAGATTCGTCTCAAACAAGGGACTAAACACGTTTTGCAATTATGCCACAACAATGTGGAACGCCCACAGCTGTAAAATAATGTAAATCCCCACCCTCCTTCAAAACCGCTTTCAAATAGCACCTACGGGTGGCTGCAATAAAAAACTGGCCCCTGTAAATGTCCAACCCCCCCCCCCACCCAACCCCCTCCAATGTAGTTTCTTCCCCTTCGAATGTAGTATATATTTCTGTTTCTTATGATCTACAGTATGTCTCTTATACAGTACTGTATACTTGTATGTCATAAATGTCTTGATAAAACAGTACTGTATAGCTGTATGTCATAAGTGTCCAGATGAATTGAAAATGGGGGACCCTGATGTAAACAAGATAAAAGTCTTTCTCTGGCCTGCATCCCCTTAACAATTGTGTGTATTGAGCTGTACTATATTGGACCCATTCTGCAATCTTACAATTTTCAATCAATACATTTTTTTAAGGAGCAGCATTAATGTTAGGCTTTCATCAAGCGAGACATTGCTGATTGTTTATAAACCAAGTTACATACCGTTATTTATGCAGCTTCAAATGTAGTTGGAAGTTGTTGCGTCTCCATCTGTGATTTTCTGCAATTCATTTTTTGTTGACCACCACATAGTTTTTATAAGCAAACAAAGCAATATTTGGTATAATTTCCCACTGGATCCGTTGTTCTTAACGTTGAATGAATGAATGAATGAATGAAAACTTTATTAACAGATTGCAGAATGGGTACAGTACAGTACAGCTCAATACATACAATTGTTAAGGGGATGCAGACCAAAGAAAGACTTTCGTCTTGTTTACATCAGGGTCCCCCATTTTCAATTCATCGTAACTTACTTCTTCTCTGGCGCAAATTGATTGGATGCTGTCGGATTGTTTCAAACAAAGTGGGCAGAAGATATGATCTTTGAGCCAAGACACAAATTACATTTAACTAAAACGATCTTTTCTTTGGCTCGACAAAAGAGAAATTGACTTGTGACAATATCCATCTGTAAAAACGCGACTAGTGGGGGCTGCCATGGCGATCAAATAGTAAACAACACCCCACAGCACAGCGTGTCTCCGCGAGTAGGGTCCAGCTGCAGCGCCGGAGAATCCTCTCAAGGGGCAAGCCTGTGGCAGCCACGAACCTACTACTTTCTATATAGCAGCTGGGAGGTGCGCTGTTTTAAGTGAGCGACGAGCGTGTGTTATTGGATTGATTGATTGATTGATTGAACATCCGAGCTGCTTCTATAGAAAGAAGGTTCGTGGCTGCCACAGGATTGCCTAGTGAGAGGATTATCCGGCGCTGCAGCTGGACCCTATTGGTCTCAGACCGGAGAGGAGAACTGCGCTGCAGCTCGCTACCAATCTACATAAAAATAACGCAGTAACTAACGAACCATTCAGTATTTAATATAACTTATCTTTGGGCATGCGGGAAGCCAAGGTATCAAGTCTTCTCAAGTCAAAAGGCTCAAGTCCAAGTGAAGTCACAAGTCATTGGTATTAAAGTCAAAGTCGAAGTCAAAGTCTTTTTTGATTTGGTCAAGTCAAGTCCAAAGTGATCAAATTCGTGACTCGAGTCTGACTCGAGTCCAAGTCATGTGACTCGAGTCCACACCTCTGGTTAACGGTATATTTTTTTAATGATTCATTACGGTATAAATTAGGTTAACTGGAGCTGCGTATTGCTGGCTCTCATATTTGCGAATACAACAGCGTTCACCCTGATGTAAACAATTCTACAACGGAAGACGGCCGCTGCCGCGGGCGGCGCAACTCTCTGCCGCGCAGTAGCGTGGTCACGTGGCCGTGTCGCCAATCAGAGAAACGCTGAACGAAAGGCTGAACACAAGTTGGTTGCCTTTAATATTCACGCCGCCCCCCTCCTCCTCACAAGCTCCATGTAACGCGGAAGTGCAGTGGTCTATGCCATGTCTCGCAGCTCCTCTCTGATTGAGTCTCAGACCGTCGAGGGCTGTCAATCATTCAACCCGCGTTCGTGAGTAGCGTGCGCAAAGTTGCACGGGCAGGGCTTAGATGACTCAAATAGTCTATTTTGATTGGATAATAGAATAAAAAGATCAACCCGTGCAGGGAAAGTTGCACTTGAGTGATTGACAGCTAGCCATTATTGACTGCAGGCCTGATCAGAGAGCTCAGATCTGTCACTCGGTCTGGGAGAGTGGAGGCTATCACGTGCTTCCTCCGACACACGTCTAGCCAATCAACCGCTTCTTTT
Organism: Notolepis coatsorum; assembly: GCF_963971535.1. Lineage (NCBI taxonomy): Eukaryota > Metazoa > Chordata > Actinopteri > Aulopiformes > Paralepididae > Notolepis > Notolepis coatsorum. The sequence goes on along the minus strand of NC_140167.1, from coordinate 151,877,981 downwards.
CACCTGGCAGCACACTACCGCCCTTAGATCCTATCCGCGCTTAGCAGGCGCCCCGACCGAACTGTAGGAGTCGCTGTTTACAACGACCCGGACCCACCCCGCCAGCTTCTCCCACCCTCTAATACTGCCAATTGTATTAGTGTGAACGGCCAGCCAAGCTGGTGACAACCCCGGAGCTGTGAGCTGGATTCGAACAGGCGAATCAAAGGAAAACATTTCTAATAAAAAAAAATAATAATAATAATAATAATAATAATAATAATAATAATAATAATAATAATAATAATAATAATAATAATAATAATAATAATAATAATAATAATAAAAAAAAATATATATATATATATATATATATATATATATATATATATATATATATATATATATATTAAGGCTGTCAAATATATCGCGTTAATATCGCGTTAACTCCCGATTCTATTAATGCCACTAATTTTTTTAACTCAAGATTAACTAAAAAAAAAAAAAAATTTTTTTTTTTTTTTTTACTAGACTTCACTCAGGTGTATTATTGATGCTCTCATTGATACTATGTTTGTTTCTGAAGTGTGTGTGTGTGTGTGTGTGTGTGTGTGTGTGTGTGTGTGTGTGTGTGTGTGTGTGTGTGTGTGTGTGTGTGTGTGTGTGTGAGATATAGAGAGAGAGGGGGGTGAGAGAGATGAGGAAGGGGCAAAAGAGAAAAAGAGCTGGGAGAGTGTGTGTGTGAGGGAGAGAGGGGGGTGTGTGATTAATCAGCCCTTGTGTGTGTGAATGTAACAAGTTCCTAACGTTTTCTTTCCCCTATTATTTCATGCACACTTTATTCATTGTTTTAAATTATTATTTTCTTTTAAGTTATTTTGTGCATCACTCTGTTTTGAATTTGATGCAAATTTGCAATGCATGAGGGTCATCCTTTTGTGTTAAATGGCTGCACAAAGCAAGCATTTGTTGACTCGCATGTTGATAAGAGTATTAAAACTTGGAACTTGAAAAAGATCTGTTTAAGGTAAAAAATTAAAAAAAAAAAAATGCGATTAATTTGCGATTAATCGCGAGTTAACTATGGACAATCATGCGATTAATCGAGTTAAATATTTTAATCGTTTGACAGCACTAATATATATATATATATATATATATATATATATATATATATATATATATATATATATATATATATATATATATATATATATATATATATGTAAATTAATAATAATTATGAATTATGAGTGAATTTGTGTTTCACGTGTCATGGAATAACCTCCACTGGTATACACTTTTTCTGGTTCTTAGAAATTAAGGTGGAACTTCCCATTTCACTGTCACTTCTTGAATGAAAATGGCTTTATATATGTATTGACATGTTACAAAGTCGACCTACCATAGTTCTTTCTTTCTGTTTGCTCTTTGTTTCTTGTTTTGTTTCTTAGAATCTAAGGTGGAATTTTTATTTTATTGTTAGCTTTTTCTCATACTACTGCAAAATCGACCTGCCATAGTTAATTTGGATATGGGATCGCTTTTCTAGAACTTAAGGTGGAACTTTTCATATTACTGTCACTTTGCGAATGGCAACGGTTTTATATAAATAAGGACATGTTGACCTACTATATATATATATATATATCTTTTAAATATCCAACTATTATTTTTTCTCCCTTCAAATTGATGTAGCTTTTGAACATGAAACAAGGGTTGGGTTTTCTTAGAATCAAAGGTGGAACTTTTATTTGTATTTAATTTTTTTTCTCATACCACTGCCACTTCTTGAAGGACAAGTTTTACATAATAATTGACATATTACAAAATCGACCTGCCATAGTTAATTTGGATATGGGATCGCTTTTTCTGTTTCCTAGAACTTAAGGTGGAACTTTTCATATCACTGTCACTTCATGAATGACAATGGTTTTATGTTGACCTACTATATATATACATATATCTTTTAAATATCCATCTATTATTTTTTCTCCCTTTAAATTGATGTCGCTTTTGAACATGAAACAAGGATTGGGTACAATTCTACAGATACCTATCTCCAGTTCTCCAAGTTATTGGTTATTCATGTAAATAACAATGTTCATTTGCTCCTCAGCAATAGTCTCGGTTAAAACACAAATAAGATGTGTATAACATAATGACTTCAAAATTGCGAGAGTGACCCCTCTACACAAAAAGGGCAGCAAATTAGACCCAGGCAACTACCGCCCTGTTTCTATTCTTACCTCCATCTCGAAAGTCATGGAGAAAATAGTCTACGAACAGGTCGAAAAGTACCTGGCGGAAAAAAACCTAATCTACGAATTCCAATCTGGCTTCAGAACGTCCCACTCCACTGACACATGCCTCCTCTATTTGAACGACCACATCAAACAAGAGGTGGACGCTGGCAAATACTGCGGCATGGTCATGCTGGACCTACAAAAGGCCTTCGACACTGTCAATCACTCCATTCTAATGGACAAGCTAAAAGCAATTGGTTTTGATAGCCTATCAGTGAGCTGGATGCAATCCTACCTGGAGGGGAGAGAACAGATGGTAGAGGTAAACGGTACTCTATCCCCCCCCCCTCACAGTGAGCTGTGGTGTTCCACAAGGAAGCATACTAGGACCGCTACTCTTCCTAATTTATGCAAATGACATGTCGTCAGCCTGTGACTGCAACTTGTTCCTGTTTGCGGACGACTCAGCCCTGCTGGTCTCTGACAAGAACAAATTGCAGGTTGAAAAAACCCTCAGCACGGAACTAGGCAAAATCTGCATATGGCTCGCTGATAACAAACTATCATTACACATGGGCAAAACAGAGTCCATTCTCTTCGGTTCAAATAACAAACTCAGCAAGACCGACGGCTTCTCAGTTACAGTGGGTGACAATATTGTCACAAGGAAAGACGAAATTACCTACCTGGGTTCCATCCTAGAGGCAAATCTTTCCTGTGACAAAATGGCATCCAATGTAATAAAAAAAGTCAACCAACGAACTAGATTCTTGTACCGGATCTCCTCTCTGGTAAACAAGAATACCCTGAGGACTCTGGCAGGAGCACTCATTCAAGGGTACTATGACTATGCGTGCACCTCATGGTACCAAAGCACCTCAAAGGCGCTTAAAACAAAATTACAAACATCACAAAACAAACTGGTCAGACTACTACTTGACCTGAACCCCAGAACCCACCTCACCCCTGCCCACTTTGCCAACCTAGGATGGCTTAGAGTAGACGACAGAGTACAGCAACTTGCAATGGGCCTGGTCTACAAGATACACTATACGACCGGGGTGCCCATGTACATGTCAAAATACTTCCCAAAGGTCAGTGAATACCACAACCACTACACCAGAGGAAGCTCAACAAATCATGTTAAACCCAGATTCGGCTCAAACAAGGGACTAAACACGTTTCGCAATTATGCCACAACAATGTGGAACGCCCTACCCAAAGCTGTAAAGAAATGTGAATCCCTGCCCACATTCAAAACCGCCCTTAAAGAGCACCTACGGGAGGCTGCAATTCGAAACTGGCCACCGTAAATGCCCAAAACCCCCACCACCTCCTAATAGACAGTCTCCTCCCCACCGCATGTATATATTCCCTCCCCGCCGTATGTATATTCCCCACCCACCCCCTCCTAATGTACAGTCCCCTCCCCATCATATGTATATACTCTGTCAGGATCTAGGGGTAACAGTACTGTATATTTGAATACCGCCTATGTCACAAATGTATCAGTACTAAATACCTATATGTCCCTATGCCATAAATGTCATGTATGTTATGTATGTCATAAATGTCTATATGAATTGAAAATGGGGGACCCTGATGGAAACAAGACAAACGTCTTTCTCAGGTCTGCATCCCCTTAACAATTGTATGTATTGAGCCGTACTGTATTGTACCCATTCTGCAATCTGTTAAATAAAGTTTTCATTCATTCATTCATGAGAGGCAGGAGCCTCTCTACATAGGTTAACACATTGAGCGCCACGCCCCTTCCGGGAAATTAGGCCTAGTACGCCAATGCTTTAATCAATGGGAGGACGGGGATTTTTGCGAGTGCTTAAAATATATCTTAAATTATGGCTATGGGTCTAATACACCCGTCGCTTATCAAGGACTTGCTTGCAGTCAACATGTACGAAACGGATAGTTTTTTCATCGGTACATTCCCGTTTTATACCGTTTTGAATACAAGTATAGTTTGTGATTTCTAGTAATTCCAGAGAAAGACGCGATAATAGGCCTTTAGTGGAATACACAAAACACGTTGTCATTTTTCGGCTGATTTATGAATCGTTTTAAAATAAACGCTAGATTATCGATAGTACATGTGTCCTTATGCACGATACAGAAGCGGGCTGAAAAATCGCTTATCCGTGCCTTGCTCTGTCATGGTTTTTGCCTTATTTCACCTTTCTGTGAGGGACAGCTGTCTATTTTTGCTTTATTTCACCTCTCTGTGAGGGATAGCTGTCAATCCCTGTTCCCTGTGGTTAATTGCCTCATGGGTCGGCAGGTGTGTGGGCTTGATTGAACCTAATGCAGTGGAGCTGTGCCTATGGCCATGTTGAGTCTATTTAAGTTTGGATCTCGCAATGTCAACTGTTAATTAATTTCCTTGTGCTGGCTATACGTTTGGTCAGGCTCATTATATTTAAGTGTAGTGCTGCTCTATTCAGCATTTAGCCTTCTTTTGTAGCCATCTTGTTTTCGGCTACTGGCTTAGTTTACACTTTACTTTATAGAGGCTGAGTCCTTTATGGTAGTGTTTTTTTTTGTTATTTTGGAACGGTCTGTTGCACAAACTCCCTTGGTGGAGGTTTATTGTTTTATGTTTTCAATATAAACTCTGGTTTTAGGAGTTGCCTTTTTTTTTTTTTTTTTTTTTTTTTTTATTATTGCAAAACAAAACTTATTAAAAGTCAGTACTCAACACACAATGTATAATGAAACTTTCAGTAAAGGTGGTTAAAATATATGCAAGTACAGAAACAGGATAAAACAAAAATAGTCAATAATAACATTTTAACCGTATACCGTGTATATCTAGCGAAGTTACAATTATATAAATGTTAGTATATAATATACCCCGAATACCTATTTTCTAAAACCCTACACACATATGCTCCAGCTCAAATCCCCCCCTCCCGGACCCCCTCTTGGATAGTACCTCCATTATCCCTCACTCCTAACCAGACATCACCATTATAGGCTAGCTTTTATTCTCTCCACCACTTCTAACCACATTAACATTTTGGATTCATTGAGCCCTAGAATTCTTGCTGTTGATATTTCTTGATATATCACATCAAGATATGTAAGAAACCACACTTTCCGGCACATTTTTTCCGGTTGAAACCAACGTGATGCAATCAGTTTTTTAGCTACTGTGATACCCGATAAAACCAATCTTTTTAGTTGTGGGTTCACTGCAAACTCAAAAACATCATTCAATAGCAATACCGCGGGGTGTACAGGTATATTCCAAAATACGAGTATTGATAATTGTTGGGACACATCTTCCCAGAATGCCTTAACTGGTGGGCAGTCCCAATACATGTGCATAAATGTTCCTTCGTCCCCATTTGTACATTGGGAGCATTTGGAGTCTTGTATAAGCCCCATTTTGCACAGCCTTATAGGAGTCAAGTATGTCCTGTGAATATAGTTCAGATTGATTTGTTGATGATCCGGGTTCCTTGATGTAAGTCGGACATTTGCCCAGGCTCCTTGCCAATCAAAGTCATTTTCCAGGTCTGGTATATCCCTCCTCCAGACATTGTCTAGTTGAAGGGTTTCGTACGAGGACGTTAGTAATTGATAATAAAAACCTGATACAAAACCTCCCAATGTATCTCTGTCATAGAAAAATTTGTGGTATCTGTGGTGTTCAATTGGTATGTGTAATGGAACACCGTGAGATCTCATACAAAGTCGTAACTGTATGTAAAAAAGCCATGTGGACTCGGTGAGGTTAAACTTTATGCATATTTCGACATAACTACAGAGGCCCTTGTTATTAAAAATATCCCCTAATGAGTGTATGCCTCTTTCTTCCCATACAGGGAATCTTATAGGTCGTTTTCCCATTAAGAGAGCATTGTTATTGAATATGGGAGTGTGATTATGCCATACTTGATTGTTAGGAAGTTTCCTTTGAGTTTCCCGCCATGTCCTGATTGCATGGGTTATTATTGGGCCAAATTCTCGCTCACAATGCTTGATTGAAAGTTTAGTGTATGCTATGTCTTTCAATCTCTGTGGGGCTACTATGTTTTCTTCTAATTTTCTCCAAGATACCAAAGCCTCGGGGTCAAACCATATCTTCTTCAATGGTCTTAATGTGAAGGCATTAAAATATTGTAAAAAATCTGGGACTGCCATGCCACCGTCTGCTTTACTTCTCTGTGCGGTGGATCTTTTTATGCGAGGTGGTTTGTTATTCCAAATAAATTTGTATGTGGAGGTTTGTAATCTTTTCCAGTAGCCCTCTGGAGGAGGTAACGGAAGCATTGAGCTGAAGAAATTGATTCTTGGTAATACATCCATCTTAACTATTGATACCCTTGCCTGTACTGAGTTTTTAAGTTTTGCCCACCTGTCCAGGTCGTCCTTGATTTTGTTCAGTATTTTTGTGTAATTGTGCTTCACCGTTTGTCTTATGGTGGGGAATATTTCCACTCCCAAGCATCTGAAATGTTTTACCATCGGTATCGCACCTGGGAGGGTTATATCTTTTTTTGCAGGGGTGTTAAGTGGAAGGAAAGCCGACTTCGGCCAATTTATCTTAAATCCCGATAAATCACCAAAGTTCTCAATCAACTTGAGCAGATGAGGCAATGTGGTGTTGGGGTTTTGCATGAACAATATTACGTCGTCCGCATATAAACTAATTTTTTGTTGTGTGCCCTTGATTACGATTGGTTCTATGGATTGGGATTGTCTTATATATTGTGCTAAAGGCTCTAATGATAAATTGAATAGTCCGGGACTAAGAGGGCAACCCTGTCTGGCAGAGCGTGATACCGGAAAGATTTTGGAGATGATTGTGCCTGTTGTAATCATGGCCGATGGGTCTTTGTATAGTACTTTAATCATATCAATGAAACCTTTTCCTAACCCCATCCTTTCCAATACTGCCCATAGAAACGACCATTCCAACCTGTCAAATGCTTTCATAGCATCCAGGGATAGTATCGCCTTAGGTGTGATGTCCTCTTTGTCTGTATCTAGTACGTGCAGTATTCGCCTTATGTTATCATTGATCAGGCGACCTTTTATGAAGCCTGTTTGGTCCGTATGAACTAAAGACGTCATATGCTTTTGCAATCTGATGGCTAATATCTTAGAGTACAGTTTGACATCGGTTCCGAGGAGGCTTAAAGGACGGTAACTACCGCATTCAGTGGGGTCTTTGTCTTTTTTGTGAAGAACTGAAATGAGTGCGGTATTTTGGTGTTCGATGAAGCTTCCCTCTTTGACTGAGTATAAGATCATATTTAGTAATAAGGGTCCAAATATGTCCCAGCAAGAAATGTACATTTCTGATGGGATACCGTCAATTCCCGGAGCTTTGCCGTTTTCCATTCCGGATATGGCCTTCTTGAGTTCTTCTAATGTGATCGGTACTTCTAACTGTTTAGCGTCTTCATCTGTAAGTTTAGGGAGAGTAATTTGATTAAGATATGTGTCTAATTTGTCTTGATCAAAGGTCGTTTCTGAGTTATATAAATCGGAGTAGAATTCTTTGAATGTATCGTTTATTATTTTGGGTTCTGTTACTAGAGCTTGTTGTTTCCTAATGGCAGTTATATCTGCAAATTTTGCATTAATTCTTAGTCGCATGGCTAATAGGTGACTAGGTTTAGAACCTTGGAAGTACTGCTGTTGTCTAGTGCTGCGTATTTGCAATTCCGATTTTTGTCTGTACATTGCTTTGATCTCGGTCTTTAGAATGTTAACTTGGTTATCTAGTCTAGTAGAGTTGTTGTATTTTAAAGAATTAAAAAGCGTTGAGTAAAGCGTTTCCATTTCAGACAGTTTTGTGTTTTGATTTTTGCGCAATATGGAGGTAAATCTATCCGAGAAATCCTTGATCATACTCTTTACCGACATCCATAATATTCTGGGATCTTGCACCGAGTTAGCATTAACTTGTAGGAATACTGTGAGAGCTTCTTTAATTTGTGTAATGAATTCCTTGTTGTTAAGCAGCATCGAATTAAAACGCCATCTTGGGGCCCGGGTAGATAATGTACCAAATGTTGCTTTCAGGATTAAGTAGCAGTGATCTGATAGCGCATTGGGTGTCATTTCCACTTCGTATTTATCAAATATTCTCGGGGATGCAAAGACGTAATCAATTCTGGATAGTGTGTTGTGTCTCGCCGAACGACAGGAGTACTTGCGGGTCATGGGGTTAAGTGAACGCCATAAATCAGTTACTCCTGTTGATTTCGACCAATCTTTTAATGCTTTAGATGAACTCTTTTGTTCGCTGGAGAAGGAAAGGTAAGTTTTGTCCATCCTTGGGTTCCAAATGGCATTAAAATCCGCACCTATTATGTATGAGTACTCGGGATGGTTTAACATTTCTCCTGTTAGTGAAGTGAAGAAACCCACTTCGTACAAATTCGGGGCATATACCGCTGCCAATGCAATTTTCCTGTTATTGTGTATAATCCTAGCTATAGTTATGCGCCCCTCAGCATCCGACCATACCCCTTTCAATTCGATATTTAATTTGCGTCTGACGACTATGGCTACCCCTCTAGTTCTCGTAGCAAAAGAAGAGTGACCAATATTATGGTATATGTTATCCGCTAACGTATTTATGTCTCCCTCTAAAATGTGCGTTTCGCTTAATAGTGCCACGTCCACATGTTCTTTTTTCATCAGTGTAAGCACGCTTTTGCGCTTGTGTTGTTTGTTTATCCCACCGGTGTTCCATACCATTATATTCAAACTAGCCATAGTCTATGCATGTTTTCGTGTAGTTTTTGGTAATGTTTCTGGAGTATGAAGCTACAATAGATGCACATCCAATTAATGAGGTCCCGTTGAGAGCTGAGCTTAAAAACATATATATATACAAATAAAAATCCCCTATTTTCCCCTCTCCCAGAAAGTCGAACATGCCTGTGTTCCAAGAACACATCCTCCGCGATTGACTTTCTCCCATGGTCCACCGGATTGCCCAACCTGAGCATTGTAATCCTAATTTTCCTATGCTCATTGCCATAGGATCTAACATTTCCATTCTATTGCAATAGAATGTCGCTTTTGGTCTTGCACCTTCCCTTACTGTAATGAAGTATTGTGATAAATAACCTAAAGATAAAAATAAAAAATAAAATAAAAAGAGAATAAACCTTTATCGACATATTCCTTTGAACCCTCCACCAACGTGTGGGGGGGGGGGGGGGGGGAAGGAAAATATTGTAGATCAGTATTGACACTTAATGTGAAGAACATTGGAAGAGAATAATGTAAGTTACAATATATTTAAAAAATATATAGTAATATTGACACCTTAATGTGAAGAACATTGGAAAAGAACAATGTAAGTTAAATTATATTTAAAAAATATAGGGTGATGAGAAGAAAAAATTTAATAAAATAAAAATCAATGGAAAGATATAGATAAGGAATAAGAGATAAATAATTATCAACGTGGAGAAGCCACTAGAACCGATTTAACTGATTAGATAAGATAGAAAAGCAGCGCCTTTTAGCGCTTCAATGTGCCTTTAATGGAGTGATTACTTAAATTGTTAGAATAACCTTGCTGTGCTCATACGTTTATGTGTGGATAATTTTAAAGTATTATTAAGGGCTGATTGCACTTCATTTAATTTATATATGCTATGTGTATGCACACCGAATGTTATTGTTAGAGTTGTATGCTTCGTTGTCATGGTGCCTTATATTCTAGAAGGTTGTAGAATATACTAGTGCCTAGACTATTTTACATTCCAGAATGATCTAAGAGACCCAGGGCATTTGAGCGATAAACCCAGAATATTCCAGATAGATCTTTTTGCATTGATATTTATTTATTTGTCCCCTCAGAGACCAGAGACTGAAATTATAATGTATTATGAATCGTATTATACACAGTACACATTGTTATAGACGACTTGCATATCGTTTGCTACTTTGATGAACACAGCAATGTTATTCCAACACTGGTGGAATGACCTCATTGATGAACACAATAAAGTCATTCCAACACTGGTATATATTTAGAGAGAGGCTTAACTGATTCCGGCATTTCCGTCATGCTTTGGGTTATTTGCTGCATTTTGAATCAGGAAATCCTCAGCATCAAAGGGTGTAAATGGACCTGACCTGCGGCCGTTATTGTCCAAGAATGATAACAGCGCCGGATATGCTAGCCTTGGCTTGTGGCCGGCTGTGTACAGCTTTTGCATCACAACTTTGTATGGTTGACGTCGGATGATGGCCTCTCTGCTCAAATCTTCGTAGATAAATATTGGTTTATCACCATACTTCAGCTTCCCACGTTGGTTGCGAGCATATTTGATGATTTCATCCCTTGTTGTAGTTTTCCGCAGAGTGACAATGATGACTCTCGGCCCGTTGATATTTTGCCCCTGGGAACCAATTCTGTAAACTTGTTCCACTTCTGGCACTTTGTTTGGATCGGAGTTATTCAAAATCGTTGATAAATCGTTTGGAAAGTTGATGTCATCGCAGTTCACTGATTCATCAAGCCCCACAATGCGGATGTTATTCCGCCTGTGGTAACGATGGGTTTCTAGTTGCCTCTCCATCACTTCGTTTTTAAGCAATTTTATTTCCCTCCGGTATTCATCTTTAACTTTTTCCATCTCTTCTCCCATCTCTGTCATGATACCTTCGTTCGCCTTGACTGCTTTTGTGTTTTCTGTCACCGAAATCTCCACTGTCGTGATTCGCTCTGACTGTGCATCGAACGCTTTCTTGACTTCTTCTAATTTCTCATCGATGTGATCGAATTTAGCCTCGATGCGATCGAATTTAGCCTCGACGTTTGCCTCGAGCGCCTTGATGTGTGTAATCTGCAGGTTAGACTGTTCTACCATCTGTTCTTTCATCAGGTTAGACTGTTCTACCATCTGTTCTTTCATCAGGTTAGACTGTTCTACCATCTGTTCTTTCATCAGGTTAGACTGTTCTAACTGTTCTTTCATCAGGTTAGACTGTTCTACCATCAGGTTAGACAATGTGTTGAAATCGGGTGGATTTCTGCTTTCTTCAGTTGACGGCATATGGTAGATAGATGCAGTGACGTTGGAATCCATAAATCTGGCTGCTCTCCCTCTCACGGAGCTTGAATCTGTACCTTCTTTTATGTTGGTCTCTATTGACTCTCTTTCGGGGACCGTAGTCGATGATCCCGGTACGTTGTCCTCTTCCTTCTCCTCTTCGGAGCTTGTCGCCGTCGGCTCAGAACCAGCGACGGTTAGGACGCGTCTATCTCGTTTTTTTACGTCCTGCGCCGTTGAAGTTGCCGTAGTTATTTTCTCTGCCTTCTTTCCACCTTTAACCATATTGTCTTTTGATATGGTTAGGAGTTGCCTTTGTGGCTTATTTATTCTTTCTACAATACCTCTTTTATTTTCTTAAATACTCACTTTGAGGCTTTCACCTGTAAAGGTTGTTTTGTGTTGTTTATTTTTCCCCTTCTCCTAAAACGTCTGCGTAAGCAGTTTTGTCCCTATTATCTGCTCATGACCCACACACCCACCCACAGCCCTCACATGCTCAGCGCCAACGCCACGCACACACACACACGCACGCTCCGATGGCGGTGAAAGGAACATCTGATTAACCCAAGACTGGTAACATAGATTCCTTACCTCACATCTGAATGCCACATGCAAGCCCCTAGAGCAGTGGTCACCAACCTTTTTAAGCCCAAGATCACTTTTTTTTTTTTGGTGAAGGCAAGATCTACCTATTGAAGCGTTGAGAGAAAAAGACAGCCAAGATTGTACTTTAAACTAAATTACTTTTATTTGCCTGTATTCTAATTACATGCAATGCTTTGGTCCAACATTAAAACGTCAAAGTAGAACTATTATGTACTTTCTCAGTCAGTGCTAAGTGCAGTCATCTTATGCAGCATCACTTTTCACATCAAAACAAAAGTAGAATTGTAATGTGGACTTTCTCATATTATTAACATTGACAAACATATTTACAATTAGCATTTTATAAAGTAGAACTGTAATGTTTACTTTCTCAGTCAGTGCTAAGTGCAGCATCACTTTTCACATCAAAACAAAAGTAGAACTGTATGTGTACTTTCTCAGTCAGTGCTAAGTGCAGCATCACTTTTCACATCAAAACAAAGGTAGAACTGTAATGTGGACTCTCAGGGTAAGATCTAAAAAAAAAAAAAAAACATTTTTAATTTTCATGGAAAGATCTACAGGGACAGTCTCAAAGATCGACCAGTCGATCAAGATCGACGGGTTGGTGACCACTGCCCTAGAGGGTTTTTAGGCAATTCTCCTACATATCCCTTGTGGATTATATTGTATTATATATGTAATTGTTTTTATATGTGTAAATAAACAAACAAACAAACAAACAAACAAACATCTGATGTTATGCAAAAAGATTAATCCAATTCCTGATCGCCATTCCAAATATTGAACGCGTTTATTGATCCAACGTTATATATCCAAAACACATAATCCACGCTGCTCTGAGTGTCCCCAGTCCATCTGTTATAACAATACTGCATGCCCGAGAAGGAAAACTTGGACCGGAGTTTTTTTTTTATGCACATCCCCAATGATGTGCAATATCATCCGGGAGACGATAGGCAGCGGTATTTGCCCTTTTGCGAGCTCAGACCCATTCCCAACGATAACATCAGGTTGGATGGATGAAAATGAATGGATATCGCTAATAAAATAAATAACAATTAAAACCCGACTATACTCGTGATTGGCGCTCAAACGATGGCGAGTTAACCCGAGTATACTCGTGGTCGGCGCTGAATGTGTTAAGAGTGAAGCTGCACAATTGGAAGACACTCTGTCAACAGGGGATTTATCAGCCTGTCTCAATTGGGGAGACAGGCATAGGGGTAAATGTTTTTATGTTCTATTTGTATTCTATGTATGTTTCCGTCTGTACTACATGTATATGTTTTCATATAGAGAGATATCGGTGCCCTTATACTCTAATAGAGAATAATCCAGACATGGAATGGTGGGGAGATGGAGACTATTTTACAACACAACCACACAGATCAAATGATGGAGCCAGTTAAATTCATAACATTCAATATCGCCTAAACAACCCAATCAAAAGGAAAAAGGTCTATTCATACCTAAAGAAACTCAAAGCAGACATTGTATACCTACAGGAAACACATCTCTCTGATGAGGAGCATAAGAAACTCAAGAGAGAGTGGGTTGGACAGGTGTTTGCTTCCTCCTTAACCCTTTCACTGCCACGCTTATGTCGGGCCTTATACCGTCCTCTGCCAGCTCTATTTGTCTATCGAGATGTTCCCCTTCTTTGCAGGGCTATAACTTTTTAAATTGTATTGCTAAATTGACATTACTATGGCCCATTCAACATCAAGTATCTATCGTTGAGGATGTAGCAACGTACTTTTTCATTCAGACATTCATACTAAAATATGGTCTAAAGTATAAATATGTTTTGCAGCATTCCATAGAACGTGAGTTATAGCCACAAATACATATTAGATCATCAAATGTAGTTTGATACCGATTGACGTCAGATAAAAAAATTCAATTGTACAAGGTCCTAAGCGGCATGCCTCATCATCTGCTGGTGACCGGAGGGGGGGGGGGGGGGGGGGTTTATAAATCCGTGGCCGACGTTAAATGATTCATGTAGTATGGGTGATATGTTGATCAGAGCAGATTATACGGATAATAATAATCAAACACGCTGAAACTTACCGCGGCTTCCTCTGACCGTTGGGTGATCAGCGTGGAGCAGAAATATCGCTATTATGGGATGTTGTTATATGCGATCCATTTCCAGGTTGTATAATGCTATATACGTCCAAATCATGTTGTTTATCGAGTTATTGGCAACGGATCGCTATCCAGTGTGTCGAGCTGGAGTCCCGCTAGCGATAGCGAGTGGCCGGACGAAAGATGGGTGAGCAGTGCACCACTTCCGGCGCGTCACTTCCGGTTTTGGCGATTCGCCGATCGGCCACCAGATGGCGGTCTTGCACCGTTGGAGAGTTGAGAGGAGATCAACAGCAAGTCTCAAGTCTCCGTGGGTGAAATATGATTTTTCATGACAGATTTTTGAAATATTGATCTCAAAGACGCTGTAAGACGTCATTGGCAGATTACGCATGGCGGAGAATGACGTGTTAAGTAGTCCTTGGCGATTAAAGGGTTAATACCAAATCAAGAGGAACCGCAATCCTTATTAACACTTTCAGTGCCCAGCAGGGGGCGCACGATTTAGTGCTTGAATGCCCACCATCCACTTCAATGTTAGCGTTAATATCGCCTAATCTATGTTTTAAATTATGGCTTTATGTGTCTAATCTGCCCGTCGCTTATCAAGGACTCCTTTTCCAGTCAACATTGTCGAAGCGGATTGTTTTTTTATCGGTTCGTTTCCATTTTATAGCATTTTGAAAAGCCCTCGTTTTCTAGGAAAATAAAAATATTCTGTAATAAACGCCCTGTACTGGAATATTCTAGAACGTTGTAATTTTTCTGCCTATTTATGAATCGTTTTCAAATAAACGCTAGATTATCGATAGTATATGTGTACGTATGCACGCTGGTTCCGCGAGCTGAAAATCGATTATCTTAGTTCCTGATCGCTCGCACAGCCATATCACACATAGGGGAAAAGCTTATATCTCCGTGAAAACAGTTCTGATTATCCTAAGACTGGTAAAATAGATTCCTTACCTGAGATCAGATGGTATCCAAAAAGATTATTCCAATTCCTTATCGCCATTCCAAAAATCAACCCTTTTATTGATCCAATGCTACGTACTGTAAACACATATTACACGCTGTTCTGATGGTCCACAATGGAGTTTATTTTTCTCATCCATTTTCATTGAGTCCGTTCCAAAAGGGTACATTACCATCTGGGAGACGATAGGGGGCGCTTTTTTCACATCTGAGCTCCTGATGGGGCTGGTTTCTCAACGGTAGACTCGTTGATGAAATATGAATTCAGATCGCTAATAAAAAAAAATCACGCTAATTGTCGTGCTGGGCATTCAGGGGGCGGACTGATAACACGTGTATGTCGTGGCTGGCATCCAAAGTGTTAATAAAAACATCCCTTTCATTACCACCAAAACCACCTCTGACCCTAGGGGCAGATTTGTACTTGTTGAGGGACAAATATACTCGGAACGTTGGTCACTATTGAACATTTATGCACCTAACTTCGATGACCCCGCCTTCATCCAAAATATTTTCCTTCTTATAGCTCAGGCAACTGGCATAATTTTAGTAGGAGGGGACTTCAACTTCTGCCTGGATACAGTACTAGATAGATCCTCAACCAACCCGGCTTCCTCTACCAAGGCAGCAAAAACAACAATTTATTTTATGAAGGACTATAACTTGACAGACTGGAGGGGAATTCACCCAGGGGTTAGAGATTACTCATTCTATTCTCACCCCCACGGCACCCACACACGTATAGATAACTTCCTGCTATCCACTCACCAATGTCATAGAGTTTTGAACGCTCAATACCTTACTCGACTACTGAGCGATCATTCCCCCCTGATTATATCCATATTTATGCCAGATAAGATAAAAACAATATATAGATGGCGATTTAATCCAATGCTTCTCAAACAACCAGAATGTTGCTCCTTTATTAGAGAACAAATTGCATTAACAAATAAACAATCTGCCCCTAATAGCTTCATATTTTGGGATACACTCAAGGCATACCTAAGGGGCCACATGATCTCCTATACAAAAGGACTGAAAAAGAAATACTCTGCTGAACTTGATTCTATTGGGGCTGAAATTCAAACACTTGAGAAAGACTATTAGAGAACATCAAATAAAGATACATATAGGATCCTGGTGAACAAAAAAATACAATATAATAACTTAAATACATACAAAACGGAGAAATCCATTATGTGTTCTAGACAAAAATACTATGAGTTGGGGGAGAAACCTAGCAAAGTACTGGCATGGCAACTAAAAACGGAAGAAAGCAAGAGGGCAGTTAACGGAATTGAAGTAGCCCCAGGCAAAATCTCCAATAAACCCACAGAAATTAGCGATGCTTTTAGAAACTATTACAGTACTGGAGGAATAGGACTACCAGATATCCACCAGTATTACATAGCATATAACTCAAGATATCCCTTGCAGTGGGCTTACAATAGTGTGAGACAGATTGGCAGCTGGGAATGGCTTGAAGAACAAATTATAGAAGAACATAACAAAGATCTATCTCTTTCAATGTTGTGGTATAACCCAAAAATCACTCCCAAACTGGATAATCCGCTTTTAGAATTTTCATGTAAAATAGTGAAAATCTTACATAAACTCCTGGGCCCTCATTTATCAACGTGGCGTACGCACAGATATGTGTGTAACCCGTGTGTACGATCATTTCTAAGTAAAGTGTGGGATTTATCAATTTGAACTTGTGCTTGACTTTGTGCGTATATTTAAGCACAGGTCGGACCATGCGTACCGGCGCCCAGCGGTAGAATATGGGGACTGCAGACGGACGGCATAGCTCTCATCAGTTGCATGCATTAGTTTCAACGCGGAAATAAGCTTGACTGACGTGTTCTGTATGACCCCCGTAATTCATTATAGTTCATTGTGAAATAGCGATAGTAGTGTAATTATTGTCAAACCCTAAATAGCATGTGGAATAGGTCTTTCTCTCCGAATGAATGCAGCATATGGTTTATATATAACGTTATCGGATGCACTGACTGCGCTCACAGGAACTGTTTTCAGAGATAGCATCAGATAGGGATGAATGAATGAATGAGGGGCAGTCTAATTGCAGAGAGAACATAATATTAACTAGAGTCCACTACCCGAGACACCTCCTTTGTCAGGAATGGAGGTAGGTGAGTTCCAATGGGTGAATGCAATCACAGAGACGGAGAGTGTTTACTCTTGAACAGGTTCGACTTTAATAGTAAGAACACAAGAGTAATTTCTAAGGGAGATAAATGCTAAATAGCACAGGCATGAAATAAGGTAAATAGGAGCTTATTGGAGGTCCAGAGTTGAACCGTCCGCGTTTTCCCCGAACGCAATTAGTGAAGACCTGACAATGAACAAGCAGCAGACAGGTAGGTTACATAGACACCAAATACCAACATTCCACACACACCCCCGTGACAGCCAATCAGGAACCACCCCTAAGTGACAGCACTAATTGACAGGGAAAGGACAGGTGACATATGCCAGGAATGTGGGTGGTCACCGACCTCAGTCGGTGTCCAGAACGTAACAGTACCCTCCCCCGACGAACGGCACCAGACGTTCACCTAGGGGCCTCGGGATTCAGCCGCCGGAAATCAACGATCAGGCTGGGATCGAAAATATCCCTTTGAGGCACCCAAGAACGCTCTTCTATCCCGTACCCCTCCCAATCCACCAAGAACTGAAACCCCCTACCCCTCCGCCTACAACCCAGTATCCTCCGCACCGTGTAAATGGGTTGACCGCCAATAAACCGGGGCGGAGGAACCACAGGCAGTGGCGGGGCCAAGGGCGATGAGAGGAATGGCTTCAACAGGGACACATGAAACGTCGGATGAACCCTCATAGAGCTCGGAAGTCGTAGCTTGTAAGCCACTGGATTAACCCGATGAATCACTTTAAATGGTCCTATAAAGCGAGGAGCCAGCTTCTTGGATTCCACCCGGAGAGGGAGATCCCGGGTGGAAAGCCAAACCCGCTGCCCTGGACGGTAAACTGGAGCCGGACGATGCTTACGGTTAGCTTGCCGTTGGGTACAAACCGAAACCTTCTGTAGCGCCTTCCGAACCTGTTTCCACGTCCTGCGACACAGCGAGCCACATGTGCCTGGGCCGAGGGCACCTCCGCCTCCTGCTCCTGCTCGGGAAACAGAGGAGGTTGAAAACCATACTGGCACTGAAAGGGAGACATACCGGTAGAAGAGGAGAGAAGGGTATTATGCGCGTACTCAGCCCAAGCCAACCTCCTACTCCACGTTGCCGGACTACCGGCAACGTAACATCTCAAGACCCCCTCCAAATCCTGGTTGACCCGCTCCGTCTGCCCGTTCGACTGCGGATGGAACCCAGACGACAGACTGACAGAGGCGCCGAGGGGCCGGCGGCAAACGCCTTCCAGAACCTGGAGGCGAACTGAGGACCCCGGTCCGACACGATATCCACTGGCAGCCCGTGGACCCGAAAGACATGCTGTATAACTAAATCAGCAGTCTCCCGGGCCGATGGAAGCTTGGGGAGAGGGACAAAGTGAGCCGCCTTAGAGAACCGATCCACCACCACCAAAATGGTGGTGAACCCGTCCGAAAGGGGAAGACCAGAAATAAAGTGCAGAGATATGTGTGACCAGGGTCGTTTAGGAATAGGAAGTGGTCGGAGGAGACCCGCCGGTGCCCGTCGAGAGGTCTTACTACGTGCGCACACCGGACAGGCCGCCACAAAGGAACGCGTATCCCCCTCCACTGTCGGCCACCAGAACCTCCTACGGATAAATTCCAGGGTCCTGGTTGCCCCTGGGTGGCTGGTGAGGGATGACGCATGTGCCCACTGTAGCAAGCGTGAGCGCGCCGCCTTGGGAACATACGACCGTCCCGGAGGACCCCCACCCGGATCGGGCTCCCGCGTTAGCGCCGACCTTACCACCCTCTCTATGCCCTAAGACACGGGTGCCAAAATCAAGGCCGGTGGAATAATGGGATGGGGCTGCTCCTCCCGACCAGGAAGATCAAACTGGCGCGACAAAGCGTCAGGTTTGATATTCTTGGAGCCGGGTCTATAGGAGATGGTAAATCGAAATCGTGTGAAGAACAACGTCCACCTGGCCTGGCGAGCGTTAAGGCGTTTAGCCCCTTGGATGTAAGCCAAGTTCTTATGATCAGTCCAAACAATGAAAGGATGTGTCGCCCCCTCTAACCAATGTCTCCACTCCTCCAGTGCCAATTTGATCGCCAATAACTCCCGATTACCCACGTCGTAATTACGCTCGGCTGGTGACAGACGGCGAGAGAAAAAAGCACACAGGTGCACTTTCCCATCCTTTAAGCATCTCTGAGAGAGCACCCCCCCCACCGCGATGTCAGAGGCATCCACCTCCACAATGAACGGAACCTCTGCGTCATGGCGGATCAATACAGGAGCGGATGTAAATCGACGTTTAAGATCGCAGAAGGCCGACTCTGCCCTAGGCGACCATTCAAAGCCAGGGAGAGAGGACTTAGTGAGAGCTGTTAATGGATTGGCTAAGGCGCTAAAGTTGCGAATAAAGCGCCTGTAAAAATTTGCAAAGCCCAAAAAACGTTGTAACCCCTTGAGCGACGAAGGCCGTGGCCAGTCCAAAACTGCACTCACCTTGGCTGGATCCATGCGCAGATCGCCCTTTGTCAACACAAAGCCCAGGAAGGACACGGTGTCAGTGTAAAACACACACTTCTCAGCCTTAACGAATAGTTGATGCTTGAGGAGACGGTCTAGCACCTCCCGAACGTGCAGTTGGTGTTGCACCATATCGCGAGAAAAAATCAGAATATCATCTAAGTAAACAAACACCGACACCCCAATCAAGTCTCGCAGCACGTCGTTAACTAGGGCTTGGAAGACTGCCGGAGCATTAGCCAAACCAAAGGGCATGACCAAATACTCATAGTGCCCATTGGGTGTGTTAAATGCAGTCTTCCACTCGTCTCCTTCTCTAATCCTGACCAGATTGTATGCATTACGTAAATCAAGTTTAGAAAAGACCTGTGCCCCCTGTAAGCACTCAAAGGCTGTGTCCATGAGAGGTAAAGGATATCGGTTCTTGATGGAAACGTCATTCAATCCCCTATAATCAATGCACGGGCGCTGATCCCCATCTTTCTTATCAACAAAGAAGAAGCCAGCGCCGGCAGGGGAAGTGGAAGGGCGTATGTGCCCCGCAAGCAATGCCTCCTCTATGTTGGTGTTCATGGCCAAGGTTTCGGGGCGTGAGAGAGAGAACATTCGCCCGCGAAGCGGGGAGGTACCGGGTAGAAGATTAATGGGACAGTCGTATGATCTATGAGGCGGAAGTGCTTTAGCACGCATTTTTCTAAAAACGTCGGCCAGGTCCCAATAGATCTCAGGCACCCCTATCAAATCGGGATTAGAGGGTAGATCAGAATCTGCCACACTCCCCCCTATCCTGGAGAAAGAGGGAGGAGACAAAAGGGAAGAGGGGGGGAAGACAAGGGTTTGGGCAAACTCCCGCTGACGATCGACTTGACGTCGGCCGCCGTTGAGAGTTCGCCCGTGCTCCAATTAATAATATGAACACGTGACGACAACCAGGGATGACCCAACACCATGACAGAATAGGGGGAAAAGATGACAAAAAATTTAACCCATTCCCACTCCCCACCCGCCACCCGGATGTGTAATGGAACCGTGCGCTGGGTGACGCTCCCACTGCCCAGGGGCCGACCGTCCAGGGCGTAAACCGGTAAGGGAACCCCTAAATCCTCCACTGGGGTTCCCCACTCCTTCACCAATCCCACGTGAATAAAATTGCCCGCCGCCCCTCAGTCAATGAGAGCCTTAGTTCCCCTAATGTCACCCCCACAGTTGATCGCCACCTCAAAAAATGTACGTGAATCAGTGGGCTTGGCAGGAATGAGCCCACCTGCTGGCGCTTTCTCGAAGCCTGACGGCGCACCTTCTATTCCCGACTGGCGCAGAGCTGATACAGCCTGGACCCGACAGCTGCCGAAGCGGTGACCGGTGCGACCGCACCGGAAACAGCGTCGCTCTTTGATGAAGCGCTGCCTCTCGTCGTCCGAGAGCGACAGCGCTCCAAGCTGCATGGATTCATCACCCAGTGGCCCACTCGTATAATGCATGGATGTATCAACACCAGGAGAAGAAGGAAAACATACCTGGGTGTTGTTGACACGCTCCTTCTCCCTCTCCTGGTGCCGATTGTCCATCTTGATGGCGGTGTTGATCAGCACTTCCAGCTGCTCGGGGATCTCACGCGCGGAGAGCGCATCTCGCATCCGTGCTGAGAGTCCCCTGACGAACAGAACCACGCAGACGTTCTGCGACCAAGCTGTCTCCCGAGCCAAGATCCGAAAATTGATAGCGTAAGCTGCGACCGTGCGGAGGCCCTGCCGGCAGTCGAGAAGACGACCGCCAGCCTCGAAGATCGAGAGTACCCGGGAAGTATCGAATACTCTTCTCAACTCCCGGGTAAAGGCGTCCAGACTGTCGCAGATTATCGATCCCGCCTCTAATTCCGCCGTAGCCCAGGAGAGAGCTTGACCGGTGAGTAGCGTGATAATATACGCTACCTGTGCTATCTCCGATGGAAATGATCGTGGTTGCAGCCGGAAAACGAGTAGACACTGGGTGATGAATTCCCGACATCCATCCGGTGATCCATCATAGCGAGGGGGCGCCTGCAGTCGTGGCTCGTGGGACCGTTCCTGGACCCCGAACACCCCCCGACTCTCCTCTGCGTGGACCGCTGCTTCTCCCGTCGCCGACTGAACTCCAGCCACTCCTTCTTGGGCTTGTCGGGCTGTGGCCAACGCCGACTGCGCCACCGCTTGGGATGAGCCGACGATCCCGTTGAGTCGGACTAACTCGGCGCTGACCAGCTGTTGATGTTCTTCCATCCGCTCCTGGGCCGCCCTCTGCGCCTGGAGCATCTCCATGATTGCCTCCATGGAACTCTGATGGTCAGGTCTTCTGTCAGGAATGGAGGTAGGTGAGTTCCAATGGGTGAAGGCAATCACAGAGACGGAGAGTGTTTACTCTTGAACAGGTTCGACTTTAATAGTAAGAACACAAGAGTAATTTCTAAGAGAGATAAATGCTAAATAGCACAGGCAGGAAATAAGGTAAATAGGAGCTTATTGGAGGTCCAGAGTTGAACCGTCCGCGTTTTCCCCGAATGCAATTAGTGAATACCTGACAATGAACAAGCAGAAGACAGGTAGGTTACATAGACACCAAATACCAACATTCCACACACACACCCGTGACAGCCAATCAGGAACCACCCCTAAGTGACAGCACTAATTGACAGGGAAAGGACAGGTGACAAGCCCAGTGACATATGCCAGGAATGTGGGTGGTCACCGACCTCAGTCGGTGTCCAGAACGTAACACTCCTTCATTTGTACCGCAATTTGGGACCCAAATTGGAGCTATAAGCTTAAAAGCTTTTCCGTGCTTATTAAATAAGCACGGCTCTGCAGGGTCCAGCTGCAGAGCCGGAGAGACAGACAACAGAGAGACAGACAGACAGACAGACAGACAGACAGATAGACACTGTTCCACAGTGTCTGTGTGTGTGTGTGTGTGTGTGTGTGTGTGTGTGTGTGTGTGTGTGTGTGTGTGTGTGTGTGTGTGTGTGTGTGACTACTAGTCTCCTAGTAGAGACTCCCCCCCCCCCCCTCTGGACCACCTCCTAGTAGAGACCCCCCCCCCTCTGGACCACCTCCTAGTAGAGACTCACCCCCCCCCCTCTGGACCACCTCCTAGTAGAGACTGTACGACCGGCTGCGATGAGGAGGGGGAATTGCAACCACCGCAAGCAAAACTTAACCCTTTCACTGCAGTACACGGCTGTAACCAGAAAAGTCAAGTCATTAATCCTCATCTTCGTCTTCTTCCTAGAGAAGTCTCTACTAGGAGGTGGTCCAGGGGGGGGTCTCTACTAGGAGGTGGTCCAGAGGGGGGGGGGGGGGGGGGCTGAGTCTCTAAGACGTCACACACACGCACACACACACACACACACACACACACACACACACACACACACACACACACACACACACACACACACACACACACACATCTGTGGAACAGTGTCTGTCAAATCAAATCAAATTTATTTATAAGGTCTGTCTGTCTGTCTCTCTGCTGTCTGTCTCTCTGCTGTCTTTCTCAAAATAGTATAAGTGCTATCTTGGCCCTGAGAGCGTTGCTCTCCGGCTCTGCAGCTGGACCCTTCTCAAATCAGCACGAAAAAAGCTATAAGCTTATAAAACGATTTAATATGCTAAACTTTGTTTTAAATTCTTTAATTCACATTTGTTTATTTCATAAAGATGTTCCCGACATAATGCTATCTGCCCCGACCAGATCCGTGACTCTGTTGCGATACAGATTAATTATCTACTCAGAAAGCTTAAAAAAAACGATTTAATATGCTAAACTTAATTTTAAATTATTTAATTCACATTTGTTTATTTCATAAAGATTTTCCCGGCATAATGCTACCTGCCCCGACCAGATCCGTCACTCTGTTGCGATACAGATGAATTATCTACCCAGAATAGTATATAAAGTGGCTATCTTTTATGCTGTAGATCACTGCTGGTACGTGCGTGCAGAACCTTTATTTCAGCGAGGACTGTACGTATTTATTTGACGTTACTGTAAAATATATGTGTGTATTAAAAGACAGAGCTGTCTTTTATTGTAATATAATAATTATTAATATTAAAAATAAATGAATAAAGGCATTCTTATTCCAGCATGCATTAATGACACCAACGGGCAACGGCAAAACAGTGGTTAATGGTCTTTATTAGTGTTTGCGGTGTCCAGGCAGCAATGGTCTTTTAGGAAGTTAATAGATATAATATCCGACGTCACCATGTACAACACGCTTCCCTCGGCTTAGTCCACTTTTCCACATTTCATGGGGGTGGCCCATTACCGTATATGGTTAATCGGGGCGGTTCTGGTATGCAAATACTTAAAACAGTGCACAAGCTCCGGCTTAGGAGCAAGGTGATATTTATCAAGACAGGTGTGCGTAGGACCTGTGTACGCACGTGTGATAAATCCCCTTTTTTTTTGTGCGTGCACACATTCTAAATTGAAATTGAAAATAGAATACTTTCTAAGAAAACTTGATAAATGAGGGCCCTGACCTTTAGTGGATATTCCTTACCATCATGTCCATTATGGAAAAACCTGTTGCTCTCTGCAGGAGGTAAAACCCTTAAAAATAATGTATGGCAACAACATAATATAACACAGGTGGGGCAAGTGATCGAAAGGGGAAATATGATACCTTTTAATGAACTTAAAACACAGTTTGGGCTGAAGGACACAGAATTTTTTTCTTATTTACAAATACAATCAGTTATTAAATCATCGTTGTCTAAAGGCATAGCTATAGGAACAAACAGAGTCTTGGAAGAGACATTAATGTCACTTTTCTTTGTGTTTTGATTTGAATACTTTGCAGGTCAAGACTGATTGGAGGTCCACACTGACATCAGCCTCCTTGACAGATCTGCTCATGGTGCAGCTCAACTCACCAAAGATCTACAAGTATGACCCGTTCACAGCCATAGACATGTGGCACACAGATTCCATCCGTCAAAGAAGACCAGACTCCATGGCAGAGAGCAAGGGAGCAAATCACTTTGAGGGCGAACTCTCCGACTCTGAAGAAGACTGAACTCTGGGGGGAAAATGAACACTCACCATGCCCACTCAATCCAGTATTTAGTCCAGTCCATTCCAGCATCTCTTGTCAAGCCCAATCCAGTCCAGTGCAACCCAGCACAGCCCAACCCAGCCTAACCCAGTCCAGCACAGCATCTTTCACTGCCCAACCCAGTGCAACCCAGTACAGCCCAACCCAGGCTAACCCAGTCCAGCACAGCATCTTTCACTGCCCAACCCAGTCCAACCTAGACCAGCCCAACTTTCCCTGCCCAACCCAACCCATGTCCAGCCCAGCATTTTTGTTGTTTTCTCTATACCAGAAATCGTATGGCACGGGTGCCTGCTTCGGTGTTTATGTAGACCTGCTTGTGTGTGTTTGTTTGGGGAGGGGGGGGGGGGGGGATTTTATATTTTATCTTGATATAATATCAGTGTAATTTTGCTTTCTGGTGAATGCCACATGCAAGCCCCTAGAGGGTTTTTAGGCAATTCTCCTACACATCCCTTGTGGATTATATTGTATTATATATGTAATTGTTTTTATATGTGTAAATAAACAAACAAACAAACAAACAAACTGTTATTAATGTTTTATGGTAATAAATATTTTAAAGAGTAGAGACATGGTGTGATTGAAAATAAATTTAGACGAAGACATACAAAGAAGTAATTATCACAATTAGCGATTTATTTTTGGCTGGTCAAAAATCTGTTTGGCTGCCTGTACAACATCAATGATGATTTGTGTTAGCATTTTGAACTTGAATACCACTGTTATTAATTTGTTGTGATTGTGATCAGCAGACCAGTTACATCGGTTCATCAATTACTCGTTTTACACAAAAGTAATTGCGAGCACTCTGAGAACAAAGTGACACCAAGGCAGGTTCACAGGTTTGTTCTCATTTTATTGAGTACATAGCAGATATGTATTGTTAGTCACGTACACACTGAGCCATAAACCATCACAAAGGAAGTATGGTAGACATGTTTTTTGCAAAGAAAGCAAAAAATCTCCCTTTGTAATTTATTTATTATTATTCATTGGCAAGAGATAATCATTAATGTTATGACAATATAATTCCAAGATCCTTGAAAAAGTGTTTGTTCATAAATTAGATGTTTTTTATTGAAAAGAATAACCTGCTGAGTGAGAGTCAGTATGGATTCAGGGCAAATCGATCAACAGCCTTAGCCTTAATGAGCCGATTATGAAGAAATAACCACAGCAGTAGATAAGAGGAATTACAAAATAGGGCTGTTTATTGATTTAAACAAAGCATTTGATACAATATATTATCTCATTTTAATGTCTAAATTACAAACGTACGGTGTGAGAGGGGTGATGATGAACTGGTAGCTATCTTGAAAATAGACAACAATATGTACAACTCTCTGGTTATACATCTGAATGTACGAATATTGAATGTTGTGTCCCTCAAGGTTCGGTCCTGGGGCCCAAACTTTTTATTTTGTATATTAATGATATATGTGTCAAACATATTGCAATTTGTTTTATTTTATGACAATACAAATTGCCTCAGTTCAGGAAAGGACCTTAAAACATTTGCAGATGACATTGTAAATGAAATGTGTAAACGCAAGATACAGTATGGTATAATAAGTTATCCCTAAATCTCAAAAAACTCAATTTAGGATATTTACTAATCGAAAGAAGGATGACAATGTGGCATTATGTATAGACAGAGTTAATAAAAGAGTATCTGAGTTAACATTTTTGGGCATTATGTTGGATGAGAAATTGACATGGAAGCCTCACATAATGTATATAAAAAATAAGGTAGCCAAGAGTGTTTTTCTTTTGAACAAGGCAAATAATGTGCTTGATTCAAATTCTATGACAATACTATATTGTTCACTCATACCATATTTGAGTTACTGTGTGGAAGTGTGGGGTAACACATATGAAAGTAACATAAAGCCATTATTTATATTACAGAAGAGAGCATTAAGAATAGTTCACAAAGTAGATTCAAGAGAACAAGAGAATAGTTATATTATCGTATAGCTTACGCTCTGCTCTCTTGGAACTATCCCTTTATCCAGTCTAATATTGAATAATTTTCTCCACATGCACACACCCATCCGCCTGGCCACACCCGCATCCGCTCCTCTACATAAGCGGGGTCGTGGCCACACCATCAGCTCCTTCCCTATTTTCACCACCGTAAAGTGCCTGTATACACCACTTTAGTTTAGTGACCGAAATAGTTATTGGAGAAGAGGAGCTGCGTTGACATTATATCTTTGTTTTCTTTCTCACTATTTTTCGAGGAAATACAGAGATAATGTCTTCGCCACCGGAGTGAGCTGGATTCGAACAGGCGAAAGCTACGGTGGTTTTGATTGATTGATTGAAAACTTTATTAACAGATTGCAGAATGGGTACAATACAGTACAGCTCAATACACACAATTGTTAAGGGGATGCAGACCAGAGAAATACTTTCGTCTTGTTTACATCAGGGTCCCCCATTTTCAATTCATCATTACATATATGACATACATGACATAACAGATAGGACAAAAGTTAGAGTCCTGTAAGTAGTTCATCCACTCTGAGGAACATGGGATTCTTCTTTATAGCATCAGAGCAGGCCAACTCAAGGCGGTGGGCCATGCAATGAACACCCACAACATAATATTTACCCTCTCTGAGCCTGGTTATGACTCCAGTCTTCACCCCCGTCATAACTGCAGCCCTATCCGTGGCACAGGCCACCAGTTTCTCCTCCGAGCCCTTGCAAACACTGTCCATCTGGACTTTGATAACCTGGGCTATGTGCTGCGAGTCTGCCTTTTCCACATCCTGTATCCCCACAAACCTCACCTTCACTTCCCCTCTACTACAAAACCGAATGTATACCAATTCCTCTTCTTTGACTGCTGTGTCGGTGGATCCATCTGACATAATGGAGCAGAATTTGTCCGCCTCCAATTCGACTTGAAGCTGGTGTCTTTGATCTTTGGCGATGTATTTGATGAACACTTTGCACTCCTTTCTATTTCGGTATGTGTCCCCTACCGGCAGCCCTTTCTTCTCATCTAAACTGCAGAGACAAAATAGGTGATTATTAGCTTGTTAAACTGCCGTTACCGTAACCACCAGTCCCCACCCCACCTACCCAACCCCCTCCAATGTACAGTTTCTTCCCCCTCAAATATATATACTCTTTTTGGAAACTCTGTCTCTTAAACAGAGTTTCCAACGCCAGGGTCTATGTGACAGGCGTTGTACTCCTAAACAGTGCTGTATTTCTGTAGATCTGGTATGTCATAAATGTCTGGATGGAACAGTACTGACTATCTGTATGTCATCTATGTCATATATGTAATGATGAATTCAAAATGGGGGACCCTGATGTAAACAAGACGAAAGTATTTCTCTGGTCTGCATCCCCTTAACAATTGTGTGTATTGAGCTGTACTGTATTGTACCCATTCTGCAATCTGTTAATAAAGTTTTCAATCAATCAATCAAAACCACCGTAGCTTTCGCCTGTTCGAATCCAGCTCACAGCTCCGGCGTTGTCACCAGCTTGTCTGGCCGTTCACACTAATACAATTGGCTGTATTAGAGGGTGGGAAAGCTGGCGGGGTGGGTCCGGGTCGTTGTAAACAGTGACTCCTACAGTTCGGTCGGGGCGCCTGCTCAGCGCGGATAGGATCTAAGGGGGGTAGTGTGATCCTTCCACACGTTACACCCTCTCAGTGAGAGTCTGCGCTGCCAGGTGAAAAGAAGCGGTTGATTGGCTAGACGTGTGTCGGAGGAAGCACGTGATAGCCTCCACTCTCCCAGACCGACTGTGGGGGGTAAGTGCACAGCGACCAGGAAGGGGATTGGGAATTGGCATAACGACTAACATTGGGATGGGAGAAAATCGGAGGAAAAAGGAGGGGGAAAAAGATTAAAAAAAAAACAAACAAAAAAACACTGTAGCTGCCGTTGGTAACGGTTAGCAAAGTTAGCTAGCTAACTTGCTGGTCGGGGAGCCCAGCATCTAACGGTAGTTTGCAAGCAAGCTTCAGGTTGACTAGCCATAGATATATATCACTAGATGGCTTACCCACGCTGCTGGCCAACGGAGACCAACGTTGCCACATGGTGGCCATCTTGCAAGGGTGGAGCACACCCACTCATAACATGCATGTCTATGGTGCATGTACTCTCGCAAGATGGCCGCCGCTGAAGTACGCGGGAGACTCCGCCTTGAGCCATCTAGTGTTTTATATCTATGTGACTACAGATGTGGGATTGGAAAACGAGGCGTCTCCCGCCGGTAGCAAGCTAGATGCCGGTGGTTGACGCAAGATGACGTCTTTTGACGCTGCTCTGCCTGGTTCAACCAGTAGGGGGAGTCGAGTTACAATTCTACAATTGTGTGTGCATGCGACACTAGTCTTGGACATATTATTTTGCAATGTAATGCTTTTCTGTAGATTATTTGACTGTCATTGGTACAGTAATGGTGTGGTATTTTCGATTAAGCTAGGCTCTGGGGGGAATGTAACTGGATGGAACCCAGTTGTGAGTAGGCTGGTGGATCGTGTAGTGAATTAACTGGTAAGATAACTTAGGTTTACCGTTCGTTTGTTTACTGCAGTTATGTCAGAACGACAATCAACTAATCAACTAACACTAGCAACTGCGCAAATAAAGCATAGCATAGCATGTCAAGTTAACGTTATGGTCCCTCGAAAATAGAATGCGACCGCAAGGCTGGCCGTAACATTAGCTAACGTTCATTTAGCTGGATAGATGTACAGTACAGTAGCAGTACTGTCTATCTGTATGTCGTGTATGTCATATTATGTTATGATGAATTGAAAATACAAGGCATTTATCTATGTTAAAATGTAAACTGGACCGTCGACACTTGTGATCAGGCTGTCCTGTGGATCGAATAATCATATTTTAAAATAAATGCAACTACTGCAGAGTAGGAATATCATTAGAATATTATTCTTTTGGTAACGTTTTATTTCTGACTACAGTACAGTATGTATTGGGTTGGGTGGACTGTACATTGGATCCCAACCAACGATCCAAACCAACGAACTAGATTCTTGTACCGGATCTCCTCCCTGGTAAACAAGAATACCCTGAAGACTCTGGCAGGAGCACTCATTCAAGGGTACTACTGTATGACTATGCATGCACCTCATGGTACCAAAGCACCTCAAAGGCGCTTAAAACAAAATTACAAACATCACAAAACAAACTGGTCAGACTACTACTTGACCTTACCCCCAGAACCCACCTCACCCCTGCCCACTTTGACAACCTAGGATGGCTTAGAGTAGACGACAGAGTACAGCAACTTGCAATGGGCCTGGTCTACAAGATACACTATAATGTCATGTATGTTGTGTATGTCATAAATGTCTATATGAATTGAAAATGGGGGACCCTGATGTAAACAAGACAAACAACTTTCTCAGGTCTGCATCCCCTTAACAATTGTATGTATTGAGCCGTACTGTATTGTACCCATTCTGCAATCTGTTAAATAAAGTTTTCATTCATTCATTCATTCCAACCCAACCCCCCACCCACCTACTGTACACAACCTCCTCCAATGTACAGTTTCTACATCAAGTGTATATACTCTCTTTTTTAGACTATTTTTGTATCACAAAGTACTGTATTTGTAAATCTGGTATGTCATAGATGTAGCAGTACTGTCTATCTGTCATATATGTTATGATTAATTGAAAATGGGGGACCCTGATGTAAACAAGACGAAAGTCTTCCTCTGTTCTGCATCCCCTTAACAATTGTGTGTATTGAGCTGTACTGTATTGTACCCATTCTGCAATCTGTTAATACAATTTCCAATCAATTACTGTACTGTATCTATGGAGGACAAACATGTCATGTCCAAATGTCATATCTAGCTACAGGCTATTCAATGGCACATTTTCATATTATTCCTTGCACACGGCTTAATATTTCTCTTTTCTAACAGGGGCGAGGGGGAAAAGTGGTGTGGACTGGTTGGGGACCAATATCAGGCTGGCATCAAAGAGGGTGGTGTCAGATCCAGTCAAGACATTCTCATGGCTCTGTAAAGAACTCATGCTTAAGGGACCCAACACAGAGAAGGTCTTAATATACTGCAAGAGCATTTTTCTGACTGCTCTCTGCTCTACACAGATGTGTTCAAGCCGACCCTTGGGAGTATGTTTTTTCACCCAGAGGGAGCAAAAGACATTTCAGGCAATAGACTAGTGGACATGTTCCACTCAGAGACACCTTCAGACATCTTCAAGTCCTTGAAAGACCAGGTGGAAAAGTTTTGCAGGAGAGGAGTAATACTGTAGGAATAACGTTGCTCACCCTTGAGTTACCATTGTGCTTCCTTTATGTTAATAAATAAATATCATTTGTGTTTACAAACCTGGTCATTTCTGAACCTACATTACGTAGAAAGGTTAACCATCTGTACATTAGTGTGGTAGTGAAAGTGTAACCTTCTGTAGTTTCACCCTTTTTAAGTTTTAAATAGACAATAATAAAAATAGTAAGATAAAATAGACAGAGTAAAATAGTGCAGTGCAATAAAATAGTAGAATAGAATAGATAATTTTTTTTTTAAATTTGATTAACATTGAAGAATGGGTACACTAGTCAATACACACAATTGTTAAGGGGATGCAGACCAGAGAAAGACGTTTGTCTTGTTTACATCAGGGTCCTGTATGTCTCCAAATTCACACTAAAATGTGAGAATAATTAAATCACAACAGAGTTCTTCCTGGGATCCTCTGTCCGTGGCGTTCGTAAACGCGCATTGATCCGATCACGAACTGCTCCATACTCAAAAACACTATAGCGGCGTTTAACCATATCGAGCAACGATACGCAGACTTCGATCTCAAGGCATGTCGATCAAACGAATTCAGCAACACCTTGCATCGGTCGGAATCCACGTTACACAGAACACAGTTTGGACGCATTACAAAAGGAAAAGAACCACGACCTCGAGCGCCACCTAAATTGTCTGAGTAAGTTATTATTTTTTAAAGCATCTTCATGGTAATAATGCAAACATATGTTGCAGGGACTTATTATAAACAAGAGAGCGCTGCCGAGGTGAACTGGGGGAGGAGTGGTCCCTACGAGCTCTCTTGTTCCCGGGCTGGGGGTCAGATGGAGAAGATGAAGAGTGGTCCCTACGAGCTCTCTTGTTGATCAAATGATCAAATGATGACTACTACTTACTAAAGGTAAAAAGGTTTTAAAAATGAATGTTTAAAAGTACTAAAAACCAACAAAAAATACCAAACACTAACAAACATTCAGCACAGACAATGTGGATGCTGCCATCTTGGATTTCTTTTATTTATTTATTTTTTAATTGAGCGGCTTCCTATAATAGCTGATACTGAGCAGTACCTGGCTAACTGCTTGGCCTTCCTTTTGGGGAGACCGGCTATTTGTAGGCCCCTCACAACCAACTTGTGCACATGCCCTAGGCTGCCAAAGATAAAAACTAGGAGTTTACATCTGTAGCCTAGCTGTGAGATCCAATGTAATAAAAAAAAGTCTGCTACGTCTTGCTATGTTGTGTTTCAATACAGTGGGTACAATACAGTACAGCTCAATACACACAATTGTTAAGGGGATGCAGACCAGAGAAAGACTTTCAATTAATCATGACACTGCGGTGGCCAGGAGCGCGCAACAAGATGGTATACATTATGGTATATGATTTATGAATAGTATATTCCACTATAGCAGTATATGGTGTGTTGTACATTTGAATCTAATCTAATTTTGAGAGTGCAAATGTAACAGTAAAGTGCAATAGTGATATACAATGAACAGGTGATTAAACTCTGTGTAAAATATATAAATTAGTACTACTGAGTAATAGTGCTAATCACTACTCAGATGTATGTATAGAGTTGTAGTATAATACAGTGATACTCACTTTGGTTGAATGGAATCATTGACACAGATACCATCCAAATAGTAGTTATCTTGACTTTAATGTGGGTCTAACTTAAAAACACATGAACACACAGTGCACTCGCTCACACCATAGGTCACTTTAAACACAAAGGACACTTTAAGAAAATAACTTGTTGTGATTAATGCATAATATAGTTAGTAATAGCAATTATAGCATAGGGGCATAGCAGTAAAACTATATTGTACATAGGACCCAGTGCCTTTAAGTAGTAGCTCAACATTGTATTGCAAAATCCTTGCCACAGTCCCAAAACCCCACTCTGTAGCTGATGGCGATGGAGTGGAAATAGTCTCCAGTCTGACAGGTACCTGCAACATAAAAAGAAAATAGCCATTAGAGAAGAGAACTGGGTATGGAAAATGACATGAAAATAGACACAGACTATAAATAGCTAATGCATATCACTCCTAGTTACGCAGTCCTCATATCCCTCCTAGTTACACACAGTCCTCATATCCCACATACACACAGTTGCGAGAGTGAGAGCAGCACATCACCAGAGTTATCAAGTGTATACAGTATGAAACATTAGTATTAGCTATCACGTTAGCTACCGGTGTGCGGCTAGCTAACGTTAGCTCTTGGTGAGTTATAGTTATTTTGCACTTACCTATAAACGCCCCTCCACGAAATCCACTTGAGTACAGCTCTGTAACAAAGTCCAATATGCCCTTGTTCATTAGATCCAAAGCATCAATTGCTTTTCCTCGACTCTAACGCTAGTTTAGCAGCTAATGGATAATGGCTAAACAGCTGATTTTGTAAACATGAGGCAGAGTAGGGGCGGGTCTTTGGTGCGCTGGATGGATATAATTCCAACATGACTTTGCGCCTCCTGGCGGCACAAAACAGAAGCCGCACCCACCCTAATAAAACCATTTGACGAGGGCCGTTAACGGGCGGCAGAGGCCGTTGGAATGGCGGTAGGAGGGACCTCAATTTGCAATGCTGTAACTGTAGCTACCTAACATTACCTTCACTGTAAACCCGCATGTTCAAAATAATCAATTAGTTTGAGTAGGGTATACTCAATATTCTATGAAAGTTCTACTAACTTGAATGTCTTGAGTTCGTGTGACGTGTTCTTATGTTTTGAGTAAATAAAACTCATAGTTTTTGATTGACTTGGAACTATTCACTTATTAAGTAAGTATAATGTAAAAGCATAACTTAAGTACAACTTAAGATAATTAAGTAGATACAGACTCTAAACCGCATTATGTTTTGAGTAAATAAAACTCATAGTTTTTGATTGACTTGGAATTATTCACTTATTAAGTAAGTATAATGTAAAAGCATAACTTAAGTACAACTTAAGATAATTAAGTAGATACAGACTGTAAACCGCATTATGTTTTGAGTAAATAAAACTCATAGTTTTTGATTGACTTGGAACTATTCACTTATTAAGTAAGTATAATGTAAAAGCATAACTTAAGTACAACTTAAGATAATTAAGTAGATACAGACTGAAAACCGCATTATGTTTTGAGTAAATAAAACTCATAGTTTTTGATTGACTTGGAATTATTCACTTATTAAGTAAGTATAATGTAAAAGCATAACTTAAGTACAACTTAAGATAATTAAGTAGATACAGACTGTAAACCGCATTATGTTTTGAGTAAATAAAACTCATAGTTTTTGATTGACTTGGAACTATTCACTTATTAAGTAAGTATAATGTAAAAGCATAACTTAAGTACAACTTAAGATAATTAAGTAGATACAGACTGAAAACCGCATTATGTTTTGAGTAAATAAAACTCATAGTTTTTGATTGACTTGGAATTATTCACTTATTAAGTAAGTATAATGTAAAAGCATAACTTAAGTACAACTTAAGATAATTAAGTAGATACAGACTGTAAACCGCATTATGTTTTGAGTAAATAAAACTCATAGTTTTTGATTGACTTGGAACTATTCACTTATTAAGTAAGTATAATGTAAAAGCATAACTTAAGTACAACTTAAGATAATTAAGTAGATACAGACTGAAAACCGCATTATGTTTTGAGTAAATAAAACTCATAGTTTTTGATTGACTTGGAATTATTCACTTATTAAGTAAGTATAATGTAAAAGCATAACTTAAGTACAACTTAAGATAATTAAGTAGATACAGACTGTAAACAGCATTATGTTTTGAGTAAATAAAACTCATAGTTTTTTATTGACTTGGAACTATTCACTTATTAAGTAAGTATAATGTAAAAGCATAACTTAAGTACAACTTAAGATAATTAAGTAGATACAGAGTGTAAACCGCATTATGTTTTGAGTAAATAAAACTCATAGTTTTTGATTGACTTGGAACTATTCACTTATTAAGTAAGTATAATGTAAAAGCATAACTTAAGTACAACTTAAGATAATTAAGTAGATACAGACTGTAAACCGCATTATGTTTTGAGTAAATAAAACTCATAGTTTTTGATTGACTTGGAACTATTCACTTATTAAGTAAGTATAATGTAAAAGCATAAATTAAGTACAACTTAAGATAATTAAGTAGATACAGACTGTAAACCGCATTATGTTTTGAGTAAATAAAACTCATCGTTTTTGATTGACTTGGAACTATTCACTTATTAAGTAAGTATAATGTAAAAGCATAACTTAAGTACAACTTTATTAACAGATTGCAGAATGGGTATAGAGGTGTGATAGGTGTGATATGTGTGAGAGGTGTGATAGGTGTGATAGGTGGGATTGGTGTGAGAGGTGTGAGAGGTGTGAGAGGTGTGATAGGTGTGATAGGTGGGATAGGTGTGATAGGTGTGAGAGGTGTGAGAGGTGTGATAGGTGTGATATGTGTGAGAGGTGTGAGAGGTGTGATAGGTGTGATAGGTGTGAGAGGTGTGATAGGTGTGAGAGGTGTGATAGGTGTGATAGGTGTGATAGGTGTGATAGGTGTGAGAGGTGTGAGAGGTGTGATAGGTGTGATAGGTGTGAGAGGTGTGATAGGTGTGAGAGGTGTGAGAGGTGTGAGAGATGTGATAGGTGTGAGAGGTGTGATAGGTGTGAGAGGTGTGATAGGTGTGATAGGTGTGAGAGGTGTGATAGGTGTGAGAGGTGTGATAGGTGTGAGAGGTGTAATAGGTGTGATAGGTGGGATCGGTGTGAGAAGTGTGAGAGGTGTGATAGGTGTGAGAGGTGTGATAGGTGTGAGAGGTGTGATAGGTGTGATAGGTGTGATAGGTGTGAGAGGTGTGATAGGTGTGATAGGTGTGAGAGGTGTGATAGGTGTGATAGGTGGGATCGGTGTGAGAGGTGTGATAGGTGTGAGAGGTGTGATAGGTGTGATAGGTGTGAGAGGTGTGATCGGTGTGATAGGTGTGAGAGGTGTGATAGGTGTGAGAGGTGTGATAGGTGTGAGAGGTGTGATAGGTGTGATAGGTGTGAGAGGTGTGATAGGTGTGATAGGTGTGATAGGTGGGATCGGTGTGAGAAGTGTGAGAGGTGTGATAGGTGTGAGAGGTGTGATAGGTGTGAGAGGTGTGATAGGTGTGATAGGTGTGAGAGGTGTGATAGGTGTGATAGGTGTGATATGTGTGAGAGGTGTGATAGGTGTGATAGGTGGGATCGGTGTGAGAGGTGTGATAGGTGTGAGAGGTGTGAGAGGTGTGATAGGTGTGAGAGGTGTGAGAGGTGTGAGAGGTGTGATAGGTGTGATAGGTGTGAGAGGTGTGATAGGTGTGAGAGGTGTGATAGGTGTGAGAGGTGTGAGAGGTGTGATAGGTGTGATAGGTTGGTATCTATGACCTGTGCCTGTATGCTAGCATGACACAGTTGACCTATGACCTGTGCCTGTATGCTAGCATGACACGGCTGGTATATATGGACTCCTCAGTCTCTAGTTTCATACCACTTCTTGCTAGCTTTAAATGAGAGAGAGAGAGAGAGAGAGTGAGAGAGAGAGAGAGAGAGAGAGAGAGAGAGAGAGAGAGAGAGAGAGAGAGAGAGAGAGAGATGTTAATAAAGTTATCAATCAATCAATCCGGGCCTGTGACGTCACTGTACCCATGGTCAGATTTGTTATTTTTGGTTGAGGTTGAAAAAGCTATGTTGACCTGTGCCTGTATGCTAGCATGACACGGCTGGTATATATGGACTCAAGACTGTAGCACTCAAGTTTGACACTGTTTAACAAACAATCTTACTTATACGCAGAGTTGTACCCTTCCTGCAGACTTGACAGAACTTGTAAGTCATTTTGGATAAAAGCAGCTAAATGACTAAATGTAAATGTCATGGATTTCAAAAATAGATATGAATATGAGACATTTCTTTCGTCTTTCTTTCATTCCTGATTTTTATTTTTATATTTTTTTTAGGAGATACAAGATTGTTGGTTCCATATTCCAGCCCAGGTCTGTTTTCTTCAATATTAGGCCACTGGGTCCAATCAACAGTCATCTCCCGCCTCGACTACTGCAACGCACTGCTCGCTGGCCTCCCGGCCACTGCCACTAAGCCTCTTCAACTCATTCAGAACGCAGCGGCCCGCCTGATCTCAAACCTACCGAAGTCGGCCCATGTCACCCCACTTCTTAGGGACCTGCACTGGCTCCCCATTGCTGCACGAATCCGCTTCAAGGCCCTCGACCTAGCATACCGTGCGGCAAAGGGAACTGCTCCCGCCTACCTCCGGTCAATGGTCTCTAACTACACACCCTCAAGACCCCTACGCTCTGCTTCTTCTGGCCGCCTCAGACCTACTCCTATCCAAGCTCCGGGAGGGTCATCAAAGAGAAGTCGCCTATTCTCAGTCCTTGCCCCACAATGGTGGAATGAACTACCCACCCCAGTTAGGACAGCCGAAACACTAAACTCGCCGTCGACTAAAGACGCACTTCTTCAACCATTATCTGAATTTAAAAAAAAAATAAAAAAAATTATCTAACCCTAACTAACCATACTGTCATGCACTTGTCCTAATAAACGAACCTACACTGTAGCACTCAACACTTTGACGAACATTGTTACTCAGCTGATAGAGTTGTGCCCTTCCTGATGGCTTGTTGTACAGAACTTGTAAGTCGCTTTGGATAAAAGCGTCAGCTAAATGACTAAATGTAAATGTAAATGTAAATGGGTGTAGAGTATTCAACTCTTTTACATTAATACAGAGAGAGACAGAGAGAGAGAGAGAGAGAGAGAGAGAGAGAGAGAGAGAGAGAGAGAGAGAGAGAGAGAGAGAGA